>NC_091312.1:32777954-33040454 GCF_038502225.1 Cherax quadricarinatus
GATATTGAGGACATCACATATGAAAGACCCCTTGGGGCCAGCGATCATGTGGTTTTGAGCTTCGAATACACAGTAGAGCTACAAGTGGAGGGGGAAGCAGGAAGGCAAGGACAAATGAAACCAAACTACAGGATAGGGGTCTACACAGGAATGAGGAACTTCCTGAATGAGGTTCAGTGGGACGTAGAACTGGCAGGGAAGCCAGTTAATGAGATGATGGAATATGTAGCAACAATGTGCAAGGAGGCTAAGGAGAGGTTTGTACCCAAGGGTAACAGGAATAATGAAAAAGCCAGGATGAGCCCATGGTTCACCCAAAGATGCAAGGAGGCAAAAACCAAGTGTGCTAGGGAATGGAAGAAATATAGAAGGCAAAGGACCCAGGAGAATAAGGAGAGCAGTCATAGAACCAGAAACGAATATGCACAGATAAGAAGGGAGGCCCAACGTCAATATGAAAATGATATAGCAGCAAAAGCCAAATCTGACCTGAAGCTGTTATACAGCCACATCAGGAAGAAAACAACAGTTAAGGACCAGGTAATCAGGCTAAGGAAGGAAGGAGGAGAGACAACAAGAAATGACCGTGAAGTATGTGAGGAACTCAACAAGAGATTCAAAGAAGTGTTCACAGAGGAGACAGAAGGGGCTCCAGAAAGACGGAGAGGTGGGGTACACCACCATGTGCTGGGCACAGTACACACAACCGAGGAAGAAGTGAAGAGGCTTCTGAGTGAGCTAGATACCTCAAAGGCAATGGGGCCAGATAACATCTCTCCATGGGTCCTGAGAGAGGGAGCAGAGGCGCTATGTGTACCCCTAACAACAATATTCAATACATCTATCGAAACAGTGAGATTGCCTGAGGCATGGAAGACAGCAAATGTGGTCCCAATCTTTAAAAAAGGAGACAGACATGAAGCACTAAACTACAGACCAGTGCCACTGACATGTATAGCACGCAAAATCATGGAAAAGATTGTCAGGAGAAGAATGGTGGAACATCTAGAAAGGAATGATCTCATCACCAGCAGCCAACATGGTTTCAGAGATGGGAAATCCTGTGTCACAAACCTACTGGAGTTCTATGACATGGTGACAGCAGTAAGACAAGAGAGAGAGGGGTGGGTGGATTGTATTTTCTTGGACTGCAAGAAGGCTTTTGACACAGTACCACACAAGAGATTAGTGCAAAAACTGGAGGACCAAGCAGGGTTAGCAGGGAAGGCACTTCAATGGATCAGGGAATACTTGTCAGGAAGACAGCAGCGAGTAATGGTACGTGGCGAGGTGTCAGAATGGGCGCCTGTGACCAGCGAGGTCCCACAGGGGTCAGTCCTAGGATCAGTGCTGTTTCTGGTATTTGTGAACGACATGACGGAAGGAATAGACTCTGAGGTGTCCCTGTTTGCAGATGATGTGAAGTTGATGAGAAGAATTCACTCGATCGAAGACCTGGAGTTTACCTGGAGAGAGTTCCGGGGGTCAACGCCCCCGCGGCCCGGTCTGAGACCAGGCCTCCTGGTGGATCAGAGCCTGATCAGCCAGGCTGTTGCTGCTGGCTGCACGCAAACCAACATACGAGCCACAGCCCGGCTGATCCGGAACTGACTTTAGGTGCAGAACTACAAAGGGATCTGGACAGGCTGCAGACCTGGTCCAGCAATTGGCTCCTGGAGTTCAATCCCACCAAGTGCAAAGTCATGAAGATTGGGGAAGGGCAAAGAAGGCCGCAGACGGAGTACAGTCTAGGGGGTCAGAGACTACAAACCTCACTCAAGGAAAAAGATCTTGGGGTGAGTATAACACCAGGCACATCTCCTGAAGCGCACATCAACCAAATAACTGCTGCAGCATATGGGCGCCTAGCAAACCTCAGAACAGCATTCCGACATCTTAATAAGGAATCATTCAGGACCCTGTACACCGTGTACGTTAGGCCCATATTGGAGTATGCGGCACCAGTTTGGAACCCACACCTAGCCAAGCACGTGAAGAAACTAGAGAAAGTGCAAAGGTTTGCAACAAGACTAGTCCCAGAGCTAAGAGGTATGTCCTACGAGGAGAGGTTAAGGGAAATCAACCTGACGACACTGGAGGACAGGAGAGATAGGGGGGACATGATAACGACATACAAAATACTGAAGACACAGATGAATCACAGGGATGTTAGGAAGTATTTCTTCAGCCACAGAGTAGTCAGTAAGTGGAATAGTTTGGGAAGCGATGTAGTGGAGGCAGGATCCATACATAGCTTTATGCAGAGGTATGATAAAGCTCACGGCTCAGGGAGAGTGACCTAGTAGCGATCAGTGAAGAGGCGGGGCCAGGAGCTCGGACTCGACCCCCGCAACATCAACTAGGTGAGTACAACTAGGTGAGTACACACACACACACACACACACACACACACACACACACACACACACACACACACACACACACACACACACACACAGAACACAGGACGAAAGGAAGAGAATGAAGGAGAGAGTTCAAAAACGAAAGGAGAAATGGGAGGAAATGAAAAAGGAGAGCAGAATAGCCCAGGATCAAATGGAAGGACAAGCGCACCCCCCAGAAACACCTGCAGAAGGACTCCATCCACGACACCCCCAAGGCAACTGAACAATCCAAACCAACCATCACACACCGATCCCTCTGTTTCCACCCCCCGCACCACAGTTACAGTATTAGAACAGAAGTTGAAGGTTTGGTACACAAATGCAGATGGATTAACGAATAAGCATGAGGAATGGCAAGAAAGAATCAATGAGAAGTCCCCAGACATCATAGCAGTTACAGAAACAAAACTCATGGAGACAATAACAGATGCAATCTTCCCACCAGGATACCAGATCATGAGGAAAGATAGAAGGGGCAGGGGGGGAGGTGGGGTTGCTCTGCTCGTAAAAAACAGATGGAAATTCGAGAAAATGGAAGGAATAGATGAGAGGGGAGAAAGAGACTACATAGCAGGTACACTTCAGTCTGGGGAACACAAAGTGGTCATTGCAGTGATGTATAATCCACCACAGAACTGCAGGAAGCCAAGAGAGGAATATGAAGAGAGCAACAGAGCAATGGTGGACACACTTGCTGAGGTGGCAAGAAGAGCTCACTCCAGCAGAGCAAAGTTGCTGGTTATGGGGGATTTCAACCACAGGGAGATTGACTGGGAAAACCTGGAGCCACATGGGGGTCCCGAAACATGGAGAGCCAGGATGTTGGACGTGGTGCTGGAAAACCTCATGCACCAACATGTTAAGGACACTACCAGAGTGAGAGGGGAGGATGAACCAGCAAGATTGGACCTTGTGTTCACCCTGGGCAGCTCAGACATTGAGGACATCAAGTATGAGAGTCCCCTAGGAGCTAGCGACCACGTGGTTCTGTGCTTTGAATACACAGTAGAGCTGCAAGTGGAGAGAATAACAGGAGTAGAATGGGAAAAGCCTGACTATAAAAGAGGGGACTACATAGGGTTGAAGAACTTCCTGCGGGAGGTCCAGTGGGACAGACAACTGGCAGGAAAGCCAGTAAATGAAATGATGGAATATGTAGCAACAAAATGCAAGGAGGCAGTGGAAAGGTTCATTCCCAAGGGCGACAGTAACAACGGGAAGACCAGAACGAGCCCCTGGTTTACCCGACGGTGTAAGGAGGCAAAAACAAAGTGCAATAGAGAATGGAAAAAGTACAGAAGGCAGAGAACACACGAAAATAGGGAGATCAGTCGCAGAGCCAGGAATGAGTACGCACAGGTAAGGAGGGAGGCCCAGCGACAGTATGAAAATGACATAGCATCGAGAATCAAGACTGACCCGAAACTGTTGTATAGCCACATCAGGAGGAAGACAACAGTCAAAGACCAGGTGATCAGATTAAGGACAGAAGGTGGAGAACTCACAAGAAATGATCAGGAGGTATGTGAGGAGCTGAACAGGAGATTTAAGGAAGTTTTTACAGTAGAGACAGGAAGGGCTGTGGGAAGACAGCACAGAAGGGAATATCAAGAGGGAATATACCATCAAGTGTTGGATGACATACGAACAACTGAGGAGGAGGTGAAGAAGCTCTTAAGTGACCTTGACACCTCAAAGGCGATGGGACCGGACAACATCTCCCCATGGGTCCTTAGAGAAGGGGCAGAGATGCTGTGTGTGCCTCTAACCACAATCTTCAACACATCCCTTGAAACTGGGCAACTACCTGAGAAATGGAAGACAGCTAATGTAGTCCCTATATTTAAGAAAGGAAACAGAAACGAGGCACTAAACTACAGACCTGTGTCTCTGACATGTATTGTGTGCAAAGTCATGGAGAAGATTATCAGGAGGAGAGTGGTCGAACACCTGGAAAGGAACAAGATTATAAATGAAAACCAGCATGGGTTCATGGAAGGCAAATCTTGTATCACAAACCTCCTGGAGTTTTATGACAAGGTAACAGAAGTAAGACACGAGAGAGAGGGGTGGGTAGATTGCGTTTTCCTAGACTGCAGGAAGGCCTTTGACACAGTTCCCCACAAGAGATTAGTGCAGAAGCTGGAGGATCAGGCACACATAAAAGGAAGGGCACTGCAATGGATAAGGGAATACCTGACAGGGAGGCAGCAACGAGTCATGGTACGTGAAGAGGTATCACAGTGGGCGCCTGTTACGAGCGGGGTCCCACAGGGGTCAGTTCTAGGACCAGTGCTATTTTTGATATATGTGAACGACATGATGGAAGGAATAGACTCTGAAGTGTCCCTGCTCGCAGATGATGTGAAGTTGATGAGAAGAATTAAATCGGACGAGGATGAGGCAGGACTGCAAAGAGACCTGGAGAGGCTGGACATGTGGTCCAGTAACTGGCTTCTCGAATTCAATCCAGCCAAATGCAAAGTCATGAAGATTGGGGAGGGGCAAAGAAGACTGCAGACAGAGTATAGGCTTGGTGGACAAAGACTACAGACCTCACTCAGGGAGAAAGACCTTGGGGTGACCATAACACCGAGCACATCACCGGAGGCACACATCAACCAAATAACCGCTGCAGCATACGGGCGCCTGGCAAACCTGAGAATAGCGTTCCGATACCTTAATAAGGAATCGTTCAAGACACTGTACACTGTGTATGTTAGGCCCATACTGGAGTATGCAGCACCAGTCTGGAACCCACACCTGGTCAAGCACGTCAAGAAGTTAGAGAAAGTACAAAGGTTTGCAACAAGGCTAGTCCCAGAGCTCAAGGGAATGTCGTACGAGGAAAGGTTAAGGGAAATCGGACTGACGACACTGGAGAACAGAAGGGTCAGGGGAGACATGATAACGACATACAAGATACTGCGGGGAATAGACAAGGTGGACAGAGATAGGATGTTCCAGAGAGGGGACACAGGGACAAGGGGTCACAACTGGAAGCTGAAGACTCAGACGAGTCACAGGGACGTTAGGAAGTATTTCTTCAGTCATAGAGTTGTCAGCAAGTGGAATAGCCTAGCAAGTGAAGTAGTGGAGACAGGAACCATACATAGTTTTAAGAAGAGGTATGACAAAGCTCAGGAAGCAGAGAGAGAGAGGATCCAGTAGCGATCAGTGAAGAGGCGGGGCCAGGAGCTGAGTCTCGACCCCTGCAACCACAATTAGGTGAGTACAATTAGGTGAGTACACACACACACGCACATACCAAGGATCAGATGAGAATGGTTCTGGTAGGGAGGAGTGGATGGAGGAGCAGTGGAAAAGGATGGAACAAGAGTGGGAGAGAAAGTTAGGAGAGTTTTCTGAAAAAAAATGGAGAAAGAGCTCTCTGTGAAATTGGAAAAGAGGTTGGAGAAGGAGACAAAGAATTGGGAGGCACAAGTCGAAACTGCAGTAGCCAAGATAAGGGTCCTAGAAGTTGAGATAAATAGGCTGAAGCGAGTTACAGGGGCAGTGACCAGAGAAGACACAGCATATGAAGCTGCGAGGCCGAACAAGAAGGAAGGAGATATGAATTATGCTAAGGTCAACCTGCCAAGAAGGGACAAGGAGTGAAAGGGGAGAGCAGCTGGGTGCAGGTGGAGAGGGTGATAGGTCAAATGCAGAGGCACAACAATGCTACCAAGAGCCACTGGAAAAAACAAGGAGAAAATGACCACGTACAGACAGGAACCAGAGTCACAGAGGGAAAGGCAATGGGAGGAAGAAAGGGCAAAATCAGTGTTTATCCATGGGCTTCAGGAGAGGAGGAAAGGACACACACTGAAAGACAGCAGGCAGAAAGAAAGGAGATTGAGAACATCATCACGGAAATAGGTGAAGAAGACATGGACGAGATTGTAAATTTTCAGAGAATAGGGGGGTACTTGAAGGGGAGAAAATAACTGATCAAGCTGATTCTCAGGACAGAAACAGTGCAGAACAGGATCCTCCAAAAGAAACCACGGTTGAAATACTCAGAAAAGTACAAGAGGGCGTTCCTAGACAGAGACAGAACACAAACAGAACAACAGCAACTGAGGGAGAGGACAAAAAAGCAAAAGGAGCTAGGAAAGGAGACAAGGATGGAACCAGCAGAGGTCAATCAGAGCAGAACAGAGCAGCAAGGACAAGTACACACAGAACTATCCTTAGAACACCATCCAAACACAAACTACAATCCACACTCACAGCTTCTATCCAACACCCAGCTATAGAATCCCACAGTATGCTACCAGGTCTCCCACTCTCACAGGACCCCCAGACCACAGTGTTGGAAAGGAAACTGAAGGTATGGTACACAAACTCTGATGGAATAACAAATAAGTGGTAGGAGTGGCACGACAGAGTCAAAGAGGCATCAACGGACATCATAGCTCTCACCAAAACCAAGCTAACAGGTATGGTAACAGATGCCATCTTTCCAATGGGATACCAGATCCTGAGGAAAGACAGAGGTAACAGGGGGGTGGAGGAGTGGCACTGTTGATCAAAAACCGATGGAATTTTGATGAGCTGGAGAAAGGAGACAGCGGAGAAACAAGCGATTACAAAGCGGGAACACTTCACTCTGGAGGTCCCAAGGTGGTAATTGCAGTGATATATAACCCACCACAGAACAGCAGGAGGCCAAGGCAAGAGTATGACGAGAGCAATAGAGCGATGGTTGACACACTAGCCGAAGTGGCAAGAAGGGCTCATGCGAACAGGGCAAAGCTCCTGATCATGGGTGACTTTAACCACAAGGAGATCGATTGGGAGAACTTGGAGCCACATGGGGGCCAAAACACATGGAGGGCTAAGATGATGGAGGTGGTACTGGAAAACTTCATGCACCAACACGTAGGGGACACTACAAGAGAGAGAGGAAAGGATGAACCAGCAAGACTTGACCTAGTATTCACCTTGAGTAGTGCAGATATTGTGGACATCACATATGATAGACCCTTTGGGGCCAGCGATAAGATAAGATAAGATAAGATTTCGTTCGGATTTTTAACCCCGGAGGGTTAGCCACCCAGGATAACCCAAGAAAGTCAGTGCGTCATCGAGGACCGTCTAACTTATTTCCATTGGGGTCCTTAATCTTGTCCCCCAGGATGCGACCCACACCAGTCGACTAACACCCAGGTACCTATTTGCTGCTAGGTGAACAGGACAACAGGTGTAAGGAAACGTGTCGAAATGTTTCCACCCGCCGGGAATCGAACCCGGGCCCTCCGTGTGTGAAGCGGGAGCTTTAGCCACCAGGCCACCGGGCCACACACGCGATCATGTGGTTTTAAGCTTCGATTACACAGTAGAGCTGCAAGTGGAGGGGGAAGCAGGAAGACCAGGACGAATGAAGCCAAACTACAAGAAAGAGGAGTACATAGGAATGAGGAACTTCCTGAACGGGGTTCAGTGGGACAGAGAACTGGCAGGGAAGCCAGTTAATGAGATGATGGAATACGTAGTAACAATGTGCAAGGAGGCTGAGGAGAGGTTTGTACCCAAGGGTAACAGGATTAATGAAAAAGCCAGGATGAGCCCATGGTTCACCCAAAGGTGCAGGGAGGCAAAAACCAAGTGTGCTAGGGAATGGAAGAAATATGGAAGGCAAAGGACCCAGGAGAATAAGGAAAGCAGTCGTAGAGCCAGAAATGAATATGCACAGATGAGAAGGGAGGCCAAATGACAATATGAAAACGACATAGCAGCAAAAGCCAAATCTGACCCGAAACTGTTATACAGCTACATCAGGAGGAAAACAACAGTCAAGGACCAGGTAATCAGGCTAAGGAAGGAAGGAGGAGAGACAACAAGAAATGACCGTGAAGTATGTGAGGAACTCAACAAGAGATTTAAAGAAGTGTTCACAGAGGAGACAGAAGGGGCTCTAGAAAGATGGAGAGGTGGGGCACACCACCAAGTACTGGAAACAGTACACTCAACCAAGGAAGAAGTGAAGAGGCTTCTGAGTGAGCTAGATACCTCAAAGGTAATGGGGCTGGATAACATCTCTCCATGGGTCCTGAGAGAGGGAGCAGAGGCGCTATGTGTACCCCTAACAGCAATATTCAATACATCTATCGAAACAGGGAGATTGCCTGAGGCATGGAAGACAGCAAATGTGGTCCCAAGCTTTAAAAAAGGAGACAGACATGAAGTACTAAACTACAGACCAGTGTCACTGACATGTATAGTATGCAAAGTCATGGAGAAGATTATCAAGAGAAGAGTTGTGGAACACCTAGAAAGGAATGATCTCATCACCAGCAGCCAACATGGTTTCAGGGATGGGAAATCCTGTGTCACAAACCTACTGGAGTTCTGGGTGGATTGCATTTTCTTGGACTGCAAGAAGACGTTTGACGCAGTTCCACACAAGAGATTAGTGCAAAAACTGGAGGACCAAGCAGGGATAACAGGGAAGGCACTACAATGGATCAGGGAATACTTGTTAGGAAGACAGCAGCGAGTCATGGTACTTGGCGAGGTGTCAGAGTAGGCTCTTGTGACCAGTGGGGTCCCACAGGGGTCAATCCTATGACCAGTGCTGTTTCTGGTATTTGTGAACGACATGACGGAAGGAATAGACTCCGAAGTGTCCCTGTTTGCAGATGACGTGAAGTTGATGAGAAGAATTCATTCGATCGATGACCAGGCAGAACTACAAAGGGATCTGGACAGGCTTCAGACCTGGTCCAGCAATTGGCTCCTGGAGTTTAACCCCACCAAGTGCAAAGTCATGAAGATTGGGGAAGGGCAAAGAAGACCGCAGACGGAGTACAGTCTAGGGGCCAGAGACTACAAACCTCACCCAAGGAAAAAGATCTTGGGTTGAGTATAACACCAGGCACATCTGAAGCGCACATCAACCAAATAACTGCTGCAGCATATGGGCGCCTAGCAAACCTCAGAACAGCATTCCGACATCTTAATAAGGAATCGTTCAGGACCCTGTACATCGTGTACGTTAGGCCCATATTGGAGTATGCGGCACCAGTTTGGAACCCACACCTAGCCAAGCACGTAAAGAAACTAGAGAAAGTGCAAAGGTTTGCAACAAGACTAGTTCCAGAGCTAAGAGGTATGTCCTACGAGGAGAGGTTAAGGGAAATCAACCTGACGACACTGGAGGACAGGAGAGATAGGGGGGGGGACATGATAACGACATAAAAAATACTGAGAGGAATTGAAAAGGTTGACAAAGACAGGATGTTCCAGGGATGGGACACAGCAACAAGGGGACACAGTTGAAAGCTGAAGACACAGATGAATCACAGGGATGTTAGGAAGTATTTCTTCAGCCACAGAGTAGTCAGGAAGTGGAATAGTTTGGGAAGCGATGCAGCATGTGGGCGCCTGGCAAACCTGAGAATAGCGTTCTGATACCTTAGTAAGGAATCGTTCAAGACACTGTACACTGTGTACATCAGGCCCATACTGGAGTATGCAGCACCAGTTTGGAACCCCCACCTGATCAAGTACGTCAAGAAATTAGAGAAAGTACAAAGGTTTGCAACAAGGCTAGTTCCGGAGCTTAAGGGAATGTCCTACGAAGAAAGGTTGAGGGAAATCGGACTGACAACACTGGAGGACAGGAGAGTCAGGGGAGACATGATAACGACATACAAAATACTGCGTGGAATAGATAAGGTGGACAGAGACAGGATGTTCCAGAGAGGGGAGACAGAAACAAGGGGTCACAATTGGAAGCTGAAGACTCAGACGAGTCACAGGGATGTTAGGAAGTATTTCTTCAGTCATAGAGTCATCAGGAAGTGGAATAGCCTAGCAAGTGATGTAGTGGAGGCAGTATCCATACATAGCTTTAAGCGGAGGTATGATAAAGCTCACGGTTCAGGGAGAGTGACCTAGTAGCGACCAGTGAAAAAGCGGGGCCAGGAGCTTGGACTCGACTCCTCCAACCTCAACTAGGTGAGTACAACTAGGTGAGTACACACATACGAGCGGAGGGTTCACGAAACATCCCACTAAGATATGAAGCAAGTCCTATATTTCAGAGGTCTCTTGCAGGAGATGGGAAGGGGAAGAAGAGAGAGGAGATGGTGGGTTGGGGATACAAGTGCGAGAAGACAGTGTAGGGGGAATCAAGAGAGAGAAAGAGGAGATGATGGGAGTAGAGGGGAACAAGAGAGCGAGAAAGGGGAGTCGTATCTGTTGTGGCAACACAGAGTCTTAACTATGAGTTCGTAAAGTTTTTTTAGTTTAATATGTTTATTATGCACCCCATACCCATCCTGTGGGCGGTAGTCAAAAGATTACAGAGGTACATAATTGGTCCAGGGACTGGACTCCAAAGTTTTGATAGCTGAACAAGTTACAGAGGTAATGAACTCACAATTTACAAAGGTAATGAACTCACAATTTACAAAGGTAATGAACTCACAATTTACAAAGGTAATGAACTCCAGGTAAGTCTGGTCACAATCATGACAAGTTACAAAGGTATTTACAGATTACAGAGGTACGTAATGGGTCCAGGGACTGGGCCCCCAAAGTTTTGATAGCTGAACTAGGTACAAAGGTAATGAGCTCACAAGTTACAAAGGTAATGAATTCTGTAGAATGGTTACTTACGTTTATACTTTGGCTACAATCATGAACAAATTATAGAGTAATGAGCAATTCACACTTCCACACCCGGTCACAACTGTAATGAGTTATTGGTGCAAATATTGATTGTTGAGTCACACACACCACACACACACACACACACACACACACACACACACACACACACACACACACACACACACACACACACACACACACACATGACGGAAGGGTTAGACTCAGAAGTGTCCCTGTTTGCAGATGATGTGAAGTTAATGAGGAGAATTAAATCTGATGAGGACCAGGCAGGACTTCAAAGAGACCTGGACAGACTGGACACCTGGTCCAGCAAATGGCTTCTCGAATTTAATCCTGCCAAATGCAAAGTCATGAAGATAGGGGAAGGGCACAGAAGACCACAGACAGAGTATAGGCTAGGTGACCAAAGACTGCAAACCTCACTCAAGGAGAAAGATCTTGGGGTGAGTATAACACCGAGCATGTCTCCGGAAGCACACATCAATCAGATAACTGCTGCAGCATATGGGCGCCTGGCAAACCTGAGAACAGCATTCCGATACCTTAGTAAGGAATCATTCAAGACACTGTACACCGCGTATGTCAGGCCCATACTGGAGTATGCAGCACCTGTTTGGAACCCGCACTTGATAAAGCACGTCAAGAAACTAGAGAAAGTACAAAGGTTTGCAACAAGGTTAGTTCCAGAGCTAAGGGGAATGTCCTATGAAGAAAGATTAAGGGAAATCGGCCTGACGACACTGGAGGACAGGAGGGTCAGGGGAGACATGATAACGACATATAAAATACTGCGTGGAATAGACAAGGTGGACAAGGACAGGATGTTCCAGGGAGGGGACACAGAAACAAGAGGCCACAATTGGAAGTTGAAGACACAAATGAGTCAGAGAGATAGTAGGAAGTATTTCTTCAGTCATAGAGTTGTAAGGCAGTGGAATAGCCTAGAAAATGACGTAGTGGAGGCAGGAACCATACACAGTTTTAAGACGAGGTTTGATAACGCTCATGGAGCGGGGAGAGAGAGGGCCTAGTAGCAACCGGTGAAGAGGCGGGGCCAGGAGCTAGGACTCGACCCCTGCAACCACAAATAGGTGAGTAAATAGGTGAGTACACACACTTTAGTTTAATATCTTTTTGCACCCCATACCCATCCTGTGGGCGGTAGTCAAAAGATTACAAAGGTACATAATGGGTCCAGTGACTGGACCCCAAAGTTATGATAGCTGAACTAGTTACAAAGGTAATGAACTCCAGGTAGATCTGGTCACTAATCATGGCAAGTTACAGAGGTAATGAAACAGCTTCACTCCTATACATGGTTACAGTCATGAACAAATTACAAAGTAATGAACCACTGATACGTCCACACCTGGTCACAATTGTAATGAGTTATAAATACAAATATTAAGTGGATCATACACCCACACTAGCGCGCGCGCGCACATACACACACGAGGGCGCACGCACGGACATGTGCACACGAGCGTACAAATATATGCATACACACAAGGACGCACACCCACACACACACACCCACACACACACACACCAACACCCACACACACACACCCTCACACACACCCACACACACACCCTCACACACACCCACACACACACACCCACACACACACACACACACCCACACATGCACACACACACCCACACAGACACACACACACACACGCACACACACACAGTGGAATAGCCTAGAAAATGACGTAGTGGAGGCAGGAACCATACACAGTTTTAAGACGAGGTTTGATAAAGCTCATGGAGCGGGGAGAGAGAGGGTCTAGTAGCAACCGGTGAAGAGGCGGGGCCAGGAGCTAGGACTCGACCCCTGCAACCACAAATAGGTGAGTACACACACACCCTCACACACACCCGCACACACACCCTCACACACACCCACACACACGCACGCTCACACACACACACACACACACACACACACACACACACACACACACACACACACACACACACACACACACACACCCTCACACACACCCACACACACACACACACACACACACACACATGCACACATGCACACATGTGGTAATGCTTTATTTACAGCTAGCAAAGTCAGGGTATTTCTCCAGAATGGTCTGCAATATACCACTGTGGATAAAATACTTTGCCATTTCTTGAACACTTCTGAGTGAGTTGTTTCTAAATTCATTAATTTTATCACACTCCAGTACATAATGACGCAAGGTGTGACAATAGTCCATCTGGCAAAGTTTACATTTCGTTTGGTCTACATCTGGTGGTGGTGATTTAACCTGCCAAAGATACTTGTAACCCAGCCGGAGCCGGGCAGTAGTGACATCCAAGAGTCTGCTTATCTTGTTGGATGCACCATAGACGTGTGGCTCCTCCTGCATGATGGAATGATGATAGATGGACTGACTTGTGTCAATCTCCCTAAGTCTTAAGTCAATAAAGTTCATTTGAAGTTCTTTTCGTATTATTGTTCTCAAACTGCTAAATGACAACCCAAGATTGTAATCTACCCCCTCTTTGAAAGCATACAGCTTAGCCAATTTATCAGTTCTATCATGCATCTGAAGACCAATGTGAGATGGAATCCACAGCATGTGCACTCTGACTCCACTGTCCACAATCTTACCATATCTATGTCTGGCTTCTGACAAAAGCATGCCACAATTTATACTTAATGAGTTGAGAGCATTTATGGATGACAGAGAATCAGTTACAATTAAAGTGTCAACCTTAGATACATGGACACATTTGAGTGCAAGGAGTATGGCAAACAGTTCTGTTTGAAGGATAGAGGCCCAGTTATTGATGCGTGCTCCAATTTCTTTATGAGAGCCATCACTCTGTGTGACAACAGCAGCACTACCAGCTGCACCAGTGGACTGGTGAACAGAACCATCGACGTAAATAATTTGTGAAAGATTGTTCTGTGTGACTAAGTTATCAATGCACCTTAAGGCCTCATGTTTGGCTTCAAGACGAAGCTTTGGTTGTGATTTAAGAAGAGTTTTGGGGGGAAATGGAGGAATGGTAGTTTGGAATGGGGTAATATCCCATGGAGCAGGGAAATGTCTCTGTTGTCCAACTTGATATAGATCATGTAGCTGGTTCATGCGGAGGTCGGTTCCAGTTTTTTCGATCCATCTGGAAGGATGTTCACCAGTGCTGAGGAAAGTTTGGAGGGCTTCTGTGCAGGGGTTTGAATGGGCTAGCCTAAGCATATTGACCCCAATAAGGATATTTCTTTCAGTAACACGATCTCTAATGCTTGGAATATTAAGTTCTTTCCGCATATTTAAAATTTTGGCAGTACGAGGGCATCCTAGGATGATCCTCATTGCTTCGTTTTGCAGTTTTTCCAGCCCTCCAAGCTTCCAGTCAGACACGAGTGCAAGTAGTGGCGCTGCATAATCAACCAATGATCTAATATAAGCAAGATACATCATTTTCACAATTTTAACATTAGCACCATACCTGGGATGAAAACCTGCCACAACTCTAAGTGCTCTCAGCCTTTCTTTGTATTGGCGACGAAGTCTCGTTACAACAGGTCCAAGTAGTGGAACCTCAAAGCCTAGATACCTGTATCTGCTTACATATTCTAGAAGAGACCCATCATGCAACTGGATCTGACGAACTGTGCCTCTCTGCCGAGGAGGACGCCTGTTGAGTATCTTTGTTTTATCCCCTGAGATTATTAACCCCAGGTCCTGACACGAGGCTAAAACATGATTAAGAATGTTCATGTTACATTCCACATCCGTCGCACTCACACGCGCACTCACGTACGTGTGGCTACGGCCGGTGCTGTAGTTAGTGGTGGTGGTGGTGCTACTGCTGTTAATGGTGGTGGTGGTGCTACTGCTGTTAATGGTGGTGGTGGTGCTACTGCTGTTAATGGTGGTGGTGGTGCTTTTCCTCTCGTTGCTGCTGATGACGCTTGTGCATCTCCCTCGTTGACATCTGCAATTCGCTAGTTTCCTTGTTCTAATTGAGATATTACATACATTGGATAAACTTTTCGCTCTTTCTTTTTAAACCTGACTCTACATGTACAGATGTTGTCCAGTAAAAGCTTCTTCCGGAGAGTGTTTGTCTTCAGGTTTTTAATGTGGATAGTGTAACTGGATTTGTGGTCCTGGTTCAAGTGCTGACAGTATTCTACTAACGTTTGTACTGCCTCTGTTGTTATTGTTTCTGTTGTTATTGTTATTGTTTCTGTTATTGTTTCTTGTTTCTGGTGCTACTGTAATAATGTTCTGTTGATGTTGCCATTCCAGTGTTTCTGGTGCTACTACTACCGCTGCTGCTGCTGCTGCTGCTGCTGCTGCTGCTGCTGCTGCTGCTGCTGCTGCTGCTGCTGCTGCTGCTTCTGCTGCTGCTGCTGCTGCTGCTGCTGTTTCTGATACACCGCTTTAGCAACTACTGCTGATTCTGCTTCTTAATGTAGCTGTTGCTGCTGTACCGCATTTTTTCTGATGCTGCTGATACTACTACTACTAACACTGCTATTATTACTATTCGTTCTAGTGCTATTACAGCAATTGCTGCTACAATTACAACTGCTGGCTCAAATGTTGCTGGTGCTGTTTCGTTGCTTCTAATAGGCTTAGGTTCTCCTCAGTTACTGTTACCGTCGCTGCTGCTACTGTTGCTTCTGCTGCTGTTGCTGTCGCTGCTCCACTGCCTTTTTGTCACCCAGGTTAAGTATGCAGATTGTTTGATGAATGGTCGAGGGACGTTCGTGAATTTCAAATATACATCGCCACTTCCCCTTCTCGATTAATTGCACCTAAAATATTTGTTTACAGTTTTTATGTTTGTGGAAGAAAAATCTAGTCAAGGTACAAACTCCAGAGAGAGAAAATAAACCAGAAGGTAAAATGAAAACTGTATATATTGTGTAGTCAAGTTTATATTAAAAAAACAAGATATTTTATGACATAAATCACGTCACATGACTTAAGTCATGTAATCTAAGTCATGGGCAGTGTAAAAAGTGACCTCTGGGCAAGGTTAGAGATAACATCAGGTTTCCACTGGCCTTGTGTGATCTTGAAATTGGGTCGTGAACGATCATAGCGGAATAGAATAGAGCACAACTTGTACAGGCAATTTATTTATATTTATATTGGAAGTATTTTCACAGTTAATAGTGTCATTATGAGTCCAAATGTGCAAAAAAAATGTCGAATTATCATGTGCATATTTAACAGACTATGGCATGCAAACAGTATGTTGCAATTTATTCGGCGTATGTCACACTCCCATAGAAGCTGCCTACCAACCAGCGAACCAGGTGCTATGGGTTTAACGATCAATAGGGTATCTGCCATTAAATCAGTACCTTCGTTCATTGGCCAGTCACAACCAAGCCCGCCAAAGCTGAAGCAATGTGGTTCACTTGTGGTAAGCATTGGCAGACTTGCCTAGCTGCTGGTTGAGCACGTTGCACATTCTCTGCCTTCTGCTTTGCCATCTGTCACTGTAGTATGTACATATTGTACATAGTGTACATACCTGTATATATCATCTGGTGAAGGTAAATATACATTATAGTCTACTACTGAGCTTTGTTTGCTCCACATGCCCATTCTGACCAGGTCTCACAGGACATTCTTACCTGTGTTCAAAAGGTCTGTTACTCTTGTGCCTCAACTTTTACCTCTTTGTCCTATGAATGACTTATTACAGTCATCAGGAGGAATTTCTCATACACAGGGACTAGTAAAGATGGTTCTCATTTTAGCCACTCGTTATACAATTACTAATTTTATAGATGTAATGCTGTACAATTATGAGTATGGATAACTGTTGCAACCCCTGAATGGGTTGCAATGATTATTATGTATATATAAAATTATTACCTTTTCATTTAATTTTATATTGCTTATATTTGCGATAATAGCTACCTTGATGTAGCTTCCTTTGTTAGGTAGGATGTAACATATTATGTGCCCAGTTCAAGTCTTGATTGTCTAACTACTGTAATTATCGCTCTTTGCTTGTTTCCCTGCCGGCTTCTCGTTGGGCAACGACAGCAACCCACGGAGCTATCACGTGATCGAGGGGGGGGGGTGTCCTCACCTCGCCTGAAGTATTCAGTCTGGTCTAGACTCTCTTGGTGGTCGGACAGATTGTCTGTCTCATTATTCTTGTTAGTTCTGTAGAACTCTGTTCACAGAACATTGTATAGACTTAGTGATTTTCGACGTTGTACTGAGGTTGTGTGTCACATAGACACTCGAAACAACTCAGGTCCTGAACTATAGCTTCTGACCTAATTTGTACTGGTTTCTGTGTATTATCACAGTCGGGGATTTTCTTATGCTGAACTTAGATTCAGTAGTATGGGAGTTTTGTAACTTTTGTGGAGGATCTGCAGATGGTCCCTACTTAGTGTCGTTATATTATCTCCTTGTTCCTGATTCTGTGTCACAGTTACTTGTTGTATTGCTATTGGGCTTAGCATTCTTTTTATTGTTCAAACAGACTGTTCTGGTTGCCAGTCGGTCAAGAAGTTAGTTTATTTGAGGACTTTGTCAGTCACTTGTTTAAGTCTAGTCGAGTCGTGAGACATAGCGAACTACTTAGAGCACTTACACATATACACACAAACTTGTACATATTTGTAATATCTTATTAAATGTTAATGTACCAGACGGTACTTAAGAATTATAAATGTGATATGTGCTTTCAGCACAATAATATTGTATTCGAGAGAAGTGATATTATTTTGATTACTGTGATTAATTTAATTTAATTTGATAATATACCTCTAGACTTAATAAATTTATTAAATTTTAATTTCTCTAGTTAGTAGCCTACCAGTTGTAATCCTGAAGCACTATTGAATCATACTGAATTCTAATGGATAATTGGACAAGGATGCTGACTATTTGCTACGAAAACCCAGTAACAGGCTGGATGCTAGAAGGGCAGTCCTTTCTAGTATTCACTGGAGATCTCTAAGCTTTTAGAATCGCGTTTTTTGTAACAATAACATTGTTTCGTGGTAAGGTATAAACATTTTAGAATCCATTTCCAGTATACTGAGTTTATTTGTTCTTATTGGTTCTATAGTAACTGGTGTTAACTCTGTCTTGAATGACTTTCGAAATTGTAACATGATTGCAAACAAATCATAGAATGGGTGAGATTTGAACTCATGATATGTGAGTTTAGGACTCGCCTGTCATACGTTCAAACTCCTCCCTTTCCATGATCTGGTTTGAACGTTTTGTTTGAAACATCCAGGATAGCCAATTTTGGTGATAATTTGCTATATAAAAAGTTGTGCTTAAAGACACAGCAAGTTTTCTTAACGGTCCAGCGATGAATACTTTTGTTTAAGTGTTGCAGAGTGCACAACCTAAGTGACATTAAAAACAATCAATGGACTTAACTTTTAATCTTGTCAGAATGATGGCTATAAAACAATAATTGGCTTAATTTGTCTCATTACCTGCACGGCAGCCACTGACAGCCGGGCACCACGATAAGTATGTCGGACGGATGGCTACTCTGGTAATGCTGTCCTAACCCTAACCAAACGTACTGTAACCTTATGTGGCATGCAAAGAGTATGTTACACTTTATTCAGAGCATGTACACACACCCTTATAGGCTGCTGTGGCATGCAAAGAGTATGTAACCTTCATTTGGCGCATGTACACACCCTCATTGAAAGGCTGTTTCCCCCAACCAGCGAACCAGGTGCTAAGGGTTGATGATGGGGCCCCATCATTCAATCAGTACCCAGGTTCCAGCCAATGAGAAGATGACTTTGGCAATCGCAGAGGTGTTTTGGGTACCACACACCTGTCTGCATTTGTCATTCCCATTCTAGAGCTGGTTGAAGCACTGTCTGCTCTCTATGGGCTTCTATTCTGCCTTGCTTACCGTGGAGTGCACTAATACCTATTGCTGTACATAGTGTATATAGTGTACATAATTCTGTTCTTACTTGATGAAGGGTAATATAAATCAAAAGTTTTTCTGCTGTGTTTATTTTGCTCCCTTTACACCCAGGATAACAGGTCTTTGGATTCCTGGGCTGTAATATGGGTAGCCTGTCCGAGAGCTGGAGCTGGACTTAGAGCACGAGTTGAGCCTAGGGTTATGCTGAAAGCAGGAACATTGTGTAGCTTGCTGTCTGGCATTGCATTAGCTTTGCCAACGCTTCTTAAACTTTGCGTGTCAATTGCCTTGCTATGGTCAGTCTTGGTATGTATGATCGTTGACGGCATGCTACTAGCTTGTTCGGTGTGCTCGCTTTGCTTGTTGTGTGAAGATTTTGCAGTCAGCCTTACTATTGTGTATCTGCCTTGCAAGTGTTTATGCGTATTCTGCAGTCGTACTGTGCATAGTAAAAACTTGTACATTGGGGTATGCCACATAGACGAGTCAGACGTCTGGTGTTGGCATATACTTTATTTAACTTGCCTAAATTGTCCCTACAGCATTGTTGGCAAATTGCTCGCTCCATTGGCATTGATTATGAATGCACTCTCACAGCTGCGCAACTTCGTACACTTATAACCGACAAACTTCGGGAAGAGGAGATGGCACATCAGACTTCTCCTTCTACGGGAGCCAGGAATAAAACCCCGATGTTCTCGTAGGAGGAAGATGATACATCAACGGAGCAAAATCGTCAGTCTGGTGCAGCAGAGTTGTCTGAAGGCAAATCAGCGGCACTGGCACTTGAATTGGCGAAAATCAATCTTGAGCAGACTAGGGAACAGAGGGCATTTGCCAAGGAAGAGTTTGATAGGGAAAAAGAAAGAAGGCACTTTTCGCAAGTTATAAATGATTTTAGTTTACAGAAAGCAGTACAGCTTGTTCCCCGCTTCAAGGAGGCAGAACCAGAACAATTTTTCGAAAGTTTCGAAAACCAGGCTCGAGCCTTGAGGTGGCCGGAACAGCATTGGGCATCATTGGTTCACACAGCGTTGTTTGGTACGGCACAGGAATTTACGTCAGTGTTAAATGACACTGATTTTTCTGATTATAAAGTGGTGAAGACCAAAGTTTTGGGAGCATATACAAGTATCCCAGTTAAGCATAGGAAGCCATTTAAATTAGGCAGACGACAGCTTGGTCAATCCCTGGTTGATTTTGTGCGACAGCAGACCAAAGCTTTTACCAGCTGGTATAAAGCAAATGGTGTTGTTACCTTCGATGATCTCGTGCAGCTTATTCTGGTTGACAACCTGCTGGAGTCTGTGGGACCAGAAGTTTGTCTTTCTGCAGGATCGTAACTTAACCACTGCATTGGAGGCAGCCAGGTTGGCTGATACTTTTGAAACTAACCGCTCTTTGTCCGAGCGGTCCCATCTCCCTTTTCAACAGCCTGGCATGAGCAGAGATCGTTAACTTTGGAGAATGAAGTGCTAGCCGGAGGGAGAACGTCTACGTCAGCCAACTAAGTCATCTGGTGAGCCACGCTACTCAACTTATGGTCCACCTGGTGAGAGACAAACTACTCAACATGGTGCAACTCAACAACAGTATCCAGAGCAACACCAGTTGCAACGTCAGCAGGGAGTTAAGGGCAAGCCCATCGTCTGCTTCCTCTGTAATAAAGTAGGTCACATCCGTCCCAACTGCCCCAACAAACCCCAACCCATTGGGAAAATCTATAGTGTCCCTAGTAACATGTCCCTGAAAGAAGTAGAGAAAGGATGGCCCCTTATTACTCTCAGAGTCGTATTTCCCTTCAGGAAGATTAAAAAACAACCGAAGTTAAAACTTTTGGAGATACTGGAGCATATTACTCACTTACAAGAGAGGGAGTACTTCCCCTCTCTGAAAAAACTTCATTACAAACCTCCATTTTGCTGGAAGCATTTGGAGGAGCTATATTTTCTGTCCCCTTGCATAGAATTTATGTGCAGTGCAAATATTAGACTGGATACTTGACTGCGGGTGTATCTAAGGGATTCCCCATGAAAGATGCCATGTTATTACTGGGTAATAACATTACCACTGTTAGTGTATGTCCTGAACCCATAATGATTAATTCTTCTCCGGTGTTGGCCATAACTCGGGCAACATCCCAAGAGTTGTCTGGCAAGAATGCTGACCTATCCTTGGACGACTCTGATCTCGGAATAGCCAATTTGTTTTACGAGGAAAACGGGCCAGGGCCTCATAGATCAAGTGAACAGACCCAGATCAAGCCTTCCTATTCCAGGGTTGCAGGATTGCCAGATAAGTTTCCATGCCCGAGGGACTGTCCTTCGGGAGGAATAACGAAAGGACCCTTCTTTGAATTTCGCTTTTCAGGCAGCCATGGGTAAATCCTCTTCGGATCATCCGGTCAAGTATGAACTTAAAAACGACTATTTGATTTGCACTAAGACTGGTAAGGAGATAGAGGGCTGGCAACTGTCAGGCAGGTTAGTAGTTCCAACAAAGTTTAGACCTCAAATATTGAATATAGCTCATAATACTTCATTAGGAGGTCACTTAGGAATTACTAAAACATTATATAGAATCACAAAAGAATTTTATTGGTCAAAATTAAGGCAGGATGTGAAGAATCATACCCGATGTTGCCGAGAATGTCAGCAAGTAGGGAAACCTGGACATTCCATTAAACCTGCACCTCTCCAGCCTATACCTGCTGATGGAGAACCTTTCGCAGAATTAGTTATAGATTGTGTCGGTCCACTACCGAAGTCAAAGTCCTCAAATCAGTACGTACTTATTTACCATTATGGATAGAGTAACCAGATATCCAGAAACAATTCCCATGCGCAGTATTAATACAAAAGTCATTCTCAAAACTTTAACCAGATTTATTTCTTGTTTTGGCATTCCTAAATCTATTCAAAGTGATCAAGGTACTAACTTCACTGCCAAAGCATTTAGAGAAGCATTAACTAGGTTAGGGATAATCCACAACTTATCCACTGCCTATCATCCTCAGTCCCAAGGCGCCTTGGAAAGATTCCATCAGATGTTAAAAACCATGATTAGAACTTTTTGCATGCATTTTCCTACAGACTGGGATGAATCACTACCTTGGCTGCTGTTTTCAATAAGGGAAACTGTGCAGGAGTCTACCAGTTACAGTCCGCTTGAGCTGATCTTTGGGCACAATGTACGAGGTCCTCTTCGAGTGCTCAAAGAAGGATGGATGGGAGAAGACGTTAGCTCAACACTCTACAACCCATCTTGAAGGTTGCAGGTGGCACGTCATTTAGCCAAGGCTAACTTAAAGGCAGCACAAAACAAGATGAAACAGAGGTATGACAGATATGCACAATTCTGCTCCTTCCATTCAGGAGACAAGGTGTTGGTACAGGAATGCTAGATTTACGGGATTTACGGGACCTATGCAGATTGTAAGTAAATTATCTGATGTAAATTATGTGGTATCTCCCCTTGACAGAACCTCAAAAACTAAAACTTACCACATTAATCAATTAAAATCTTTTCATACACCGGATAAGTGCCAGTAATGACTCTGTCCTTTACCTCTGAGGACAACTCTGACTCTTTGCACTCTATTTCTGAAATTAATGTTAAGCTTCCAAACTCTGTCCTCCTCAAGGACCCTAACCCTTTAATGGTGGGGCTATCTGAAACTCAAGTAACAAGTTTAACTGCGCTTCTACCGTCATACCCTGATATTTTTTCGGATGTGCCGAGAAAATGTAAGTTAGGTTATTATGACGTAGATGTGGAAAACTCTGAACCTCTTAAACTCTCCCCCTACAGAGCTAATCCTGAAAAGCAGAAGCTACTTCAGCAGGAGGTAGAATTTCTGTTAAAGCATGGGTTAGTGGAGGAGTCATCTACTCCATGGGCTTCACCGTGCATCCTTGTTAAAAAAAGCTGATGGAGGTTTTCGTATGTGTACAGATTACCATAAGGTGAATGTGGTCACAATCACAGATGCTTACCTTCTTCCTCGTCTGGATGACGTAATTGACTTTGTGGGTAAGGCTACTTTTGTGTCCAAGTTAGATCTCCTTAAAGGTTACTATCAGGTACCTTTGACGGATAAGGCGAAGGAAATCTCTGCCTTCGTAATTCCAAGAGGTCATTATCAATATACAGTTATGTTGCGACCCCTGAATGGGTCACAATATATATAATGTATATTACCTTTTCATATAATTTTATATTGCTTATATTTGCGATAATAGCTAAATCGTAAATATATTGCTTTATATTATTATTTGACTTAGTTACTTTTATTAGGTAGGATGTAACATATATATATATATTATTCAGTGCTCATAATTCAAGTCTTGATTGTCTAACTACTGTAATTATCGCTCATTGCTCGTTTCCCTGCCGGCTTCTCGGTGTTGCTGGGCAGCAACTGTCCACAGAGCAATCACGTGATCGAGGGGGGGGGGTGTTCACACCTCACCTGAAGTAGTCAGTCTGGGCTAGACTCTCTTGATGGTTGGACGTATTCCTGACAAGACGTGCCTAACTATCCCTTATTGGCCCTTGTTGGAAGATCGTCTCTGTTGCTTTCTTGTTGTTGGCTCTGTATAACTGTTCACAGAACATTGTCTAGACTTAGTGATTTTAGACGCTGTACTGAGGTTGTGTGTTGCATAGACACTCTGAGCAACTCAGGTCCTGAGCTGTAGCTTTTGACCTAACTTGTACTGGTATCTGTGTACTGTCACAGTCGGGGATTTTCTTATGCTGAACTTAGATTCAGTAGTATGGGAGTTTTGTGACTTTTGTGGAGAATCTGCAGATGGTCCCTACTTAGTGTCGTTATATTATCCCCTTATTCCTGATTCTGTGTCACTTTTGCTTGTTATATTGCTGTTCGGCTTAGCAGTCGTTTTATTGTTCAAGCAAGCTGTTCTGATTGCCAGGTGGTCAAGAAGTTAGTTAATGTGAGGACTTTGTCAGTCACCGGTTTAAGTCTAGTCGAGTCTTGAGACATAGCGAACTACTTAGAGCACTTACACACATACACACAAACTTGCTTGTACATATTTGTAATATCTTATTAAATGTTAATGTACCAGACGGCACTTAAGACGTATAAATGTGATATGTGCCTTCAGCACAATACTACTGTACACGAGAGAAGTGTAGCAACTTGTATCCTATATTGTATTCAATTGATTAATTTAATTTACTTTGATCTCATACCTCTAGACATTATTATTAATAAACTTAATAAATTTTAAATTCTCTAGTTAGTAGACTACCAGTTGTAATCCTGAAGCACTAATAATTCTTATTGAATTCCATTGGATAATTGGACCAGGATACTGACTACTTATTACGAAAACCCAGTAACAGGCTGGATGCTAGAAGGGCAGTACTTTCTAGTATTCACTGGATATCTCTATGCTTATTAGAAATTGCGTTTTTTTGTAACAAGTTATCCCCTTCGGAATGAAAAACTCCTTCTTCATTCCAGAAACTTATCCATCAGGCTATTAAAGGACTTGAAGGCACGGCAGCTTACCTAGATGACCTCATAGTGGTGTCTGATACTTAGGATCAACACCTATTTAGGCTTAAGGCTCTCTTTGAGACCTTTCAGAGTTCCCAGTTAACTGTTAATTTATCTAAGTCTTCCTTTGGCCAGGCCACAGTTACTTTTCTGGGCCATGAAGTAGGTAGTGGCAAAGTTGCTCCTAATTTTGCTAAAGTTCTTGCTATTAAAGATTATCCAGTTCCATATGATAGGAAATAGGAAATCTCTTCAACGTTTCCTAGGCATGATAGGACTTTACAGAAGATTCTGTAAAAAATTTTTAGATATTGTAGCGCCTCTTACCTTTCTTACCAGTCACAAAGTTCCCTTTAATTGGACCCCAGAATGTCAAACTGCTTTTACGAAAGCAAAAAGATTGTTGTGTACTGCACCCATTCTTTTGTCTCCAGACTTCTCCAAACCTTTCTCATTACAGGTTGATGCTTGTGAGTCTGGGGTTGGGGCAGTACTGTTGCAAAACGATAACGAGGAGTTGCAGCCTGTAGCCTTCTTTTTACTAAAGTTCCAGCCACACCAGAGGGCTTACTCTACTACTGAAAAAGAAGCCCTCGTGCTGGTACTGGCTTTGGAGCACTTCGATGTTTATGTGGGCCAGACTTCGCAGGTGGTCATTGTCTATAGTGACCACAACCCTCTAGTATATCTCCAAGCCATGGAGAATCACAATACGAGGCTCAAGATATGTAGTTTACGACTGCAACCCTATTCTCTCAGGATATTGCACATTGCCGGCAAAGAAAATAAGTTGGCAGATACGTTATCGAGAATTTATTAGGTTAGGATGTGTTAGGGACCTATGGTAACCACTTTCAAGCTTTTTTTTTTTCCCCTTGTGTAGGTTTTTTTTTTTTAGTGAGGGAGTGCGGGATACCGTCCTCCCACACTTTGGACCTACGTTAGCCCGACTGTCTGGTGTCTCACTCCAAGTTTAGGGTTTGGCTTTTTGTCGCGATTAAAGCTGAGCTCTAAGAGTTGGATGGATGAGAGGAAAGGCTGTCCCATTATATGGTGCCAATGGGAGGTGGGAGCCTAATTCTGAGCCCTCTTGGGGTGGGGGTGTGGCATGCAAAGAATACGTAACCTTTATTCGGCGCATGTACACACCCTCATTGAAAGGCTATCTCCCTCAACCAGCAAATCAGGTGCTAAGGGTTGATGATGGGGACCTCATCGTTCAATCAGTACCCAGGTTCCAGCCAATGAGAAGATGGCTTTGGCAATCGCAGAGGTGTTGTTGGTACCACACACCTGTCTACCCTTGTCATTCCCATTCTAGAGCTAGTTGAAGCACGGTCTGCTTTCTATGGGCTTCTATTCTGCCTTGTCTTGCTTACTGTGGAGTGCACTAATATCTTTTGCTGTACATAGTGTATATAGTGTACATGTTTCTGTTCTTACTTGGTGAAGGATAATATAAATCAAAAGGTTTTGTGCTGTGTTTATTTTGCTCCCTCTACACCCAGGATAACAGGCCTTTGGATTCCTGGGTTGTAATAGCTGCCTCCCAACCGGCGAACCAGGTGTTAAGGGTTTAACGGTAAGGATTCTCATCATTAAACATAAATCAGTACTTTGGTTCATTGACCAATCACAGGTGGGCCTGCCAAGTGCTGAGGTGACGTGGTATCACTCAGGGTCAGCACTTGCCAGACTCGCATAGCCGCTAGTAGAGTGTTCTCTTTCTCAGGCTGTTGTCTTTGCCTTGATTACCGTATGGTATACTTATATTTCAAACTCTTGCACATATTGTACATAAGTGTACCTACTATACATACTTGGTGAAGGAAGATACAAGTTAGAGACTACTGCTGTGTTTATTTTCGCTCCCAGTCCCATTACGACCAGGACAACAGGCCATCATTACCTGTGTGCATAATACCATACCTAAGCTAACCTATGTGACATAGTTATCAGAAGGATGGTTTGCCATGTAACGTGTGTATAGACTGGACGTGTACAAAGACCCGGGGGACCTTGATAACCGGGGGACCTTGATAACCGGGGGACCTTGATAAACGTTTCATTAAGTTATCTATGCATTCATATATTTATTATCGGTATTAATAAAAATAATAACTACAAAGCCATTGTATGCTGAATTTTTATAGGGCGATAATTAAAATTTGCGTGTGTATGTGTACTCACCTATTTGTGGTTGAAGCCAGCAGCAACAGCCTGGTTGATCAGGGGCTGATCCACCAGGAGGCCTGGTCACAGACCGGGCCGCGGGGGCGTTGACCCCCGAAACTCTCTCCAGGTAAACTCCAGGAAGGAGTCGAGTCATAGCTCCTGACACCGCCTCTTCACTGTGTGTGTATAATACAAAGAAAATAGGAAATTACGTCTCGTAAATGTTTTGGGGTGGTGGTGATGGTGGTAGTGGTGGTGGTGATGGTGGTAGTGGTGGTGGTGATGGTGGTAGTGGTGGTGGTGGTGGTGGTAGTAGTGGTGGTGATGGTGGTAGTGGTGGTGGTGATGGTGACAGTGGTGGTGGTGGTAGTAGTGGTGGTAGTGGTGGTGGTGATGGTGGTAGTGGTGGTGGTGATGGTGGTAGTGGTGGTGGTGATGGTGGTAGTGGTGGTGGTGATGGTGGTAGTGGTGGTGGTGATGGTGGTAGTGGTGGTGGTGGTGGTGGTAGAAGTGGTGGTGGTGGTGGTAGTGGTGGTGGTGATGGTGGTAGTGGTGGTGGTGATGGTGGTAGTGGTGGTGGTGATGGTGGTAGTGGTGGTGGTGGTGGTGGTAGAAGTGGTGGTGGTGGTGGTAGTGGTGGTGGTGATGGTGGTAGTGGTGGTGGTGGTGGTGGTAGTGGTGGTGGTAGTGGTGGTGGTGATGGTGGTAGTGGTGGTGGTGATGGTGGTAGTGGTGGTGGTGATGGTGGTAGTGGTGGTGGTGATGGTGGTAGTGGTGGTGGTGATGGTGGTAGTGGTGGTGGTGGTGGTGATGGTAGAAGTGGTGGTGGTGGTGGTAGTGTTGGTGGTGATGGTGGTAGTGGTGGTGGTGATGGTGGTAGTGGTGGTGGTGGTGGTGGTAGTGGTGGTGGTGATGGTGGTAGTGGTGGTGGTGATGGTGGTAGTGGTGGTGGTGGTGGTGGTGGTAGAAGTGGTGGTGGTGGTGGTAGTGGTGGTGGTGATGGTGGTAGTGGTGGTGGTGATGGTGGTAGTGGTGGTGGTGGTGGTGGTAGAAGTGGTGGTGGTGGTGGTAGTGGTGGTGGTGATGGTGGTAGTGGTGGTGGTGGTGGTGGTAGTGGTGGTGGTGGTGGTGGTAGTAGTGGTGGTGATGGTGGTAGTGGTGGTGGTGATGGTGACAGTGGTGGTGGTGGTAGTGGTGGTGGTGGTGGTGGTAGTAGTGGTGGTGGTGGTGGTGATGGTGACAGTGGTGGTGGTGGTGGTAGTGGTGGTGGTGGTGGTGGTAGTAGTGGTGGTGTTGGTCGTAGTGGAAGTGGTGGTGGTGGCAGTGGTAATGGTGGTGGCGGTGGTGGTGATGGTGACAGTGGTGGTGGTGGTAGTAGTGGTGGTAGGAGTGGTGATGGTGCTTGTGGTAGCAGTGGTGATAGCGGTGGTGGTGGTGCTGGGGGAAGTGTTAGTGATGAGGGTGGTAGTAGCAGTGGTGGAAGTGGTGGTTGTGGTGGTGCTGGTAGTAGTGACGGTGGCAGTGGCCGTAGTGGTGTTGGAAGTGGTGATAGTAATGTTAATGGTGATGGTAGTAGTGCTGGTCGTAGTAGTGGTGGTGGTAGTTGTATAGGTGGTGGTAGCAGTTGTGGTGGTAATAGTGAGTTATGAGTGTAGAGGTGGTGATAGTGGTGTAAGCGGTGGTGGTAGTACTGGTGGTGGTAGTGATGGTGATTGTACTTGGGGTGGTAGTGGTAGTGGTGGTAGTTGTGATGGTAGTAGTGATGGTAGTTGTGGTAGTGGTGGTGGTAGTGATTGTGGTGGTAGTGGTTGTGGTGGTAGTGGTTGCGGTGGGAGTTGTGCTGGTTGTAGTTTTGGGGGCGGTACTGATGGTGGTGGTGGTGATGGTGGTAGTAGCTGTGGTGGTAATGGTGGTGGTGGTGATGGTAGCGGTGGTAGTGGTGGTGGTGGTAGAGGTGGTGCTATTGGTAGTACTGCGGGTGGTAGTGGTGGTGGTAATTGTTGTGGTACTTGTGGGGTGGTGGTAGTGATGGTGGTAGTGGTGGTGGTAGTATTGGTGGTGATAGTTGTGGTGGCAGTGGTGGTGGTAGTGGTAGTAATGGTGGTATTGGCAGTAGTGGTGGTGGTATTGGTAGTTGTGGTAGTGATTGTGGTGGTGAGGGTGAGAGTGGTGAAAGTGGTAGTAGTGGAAGTTGTGATGGTGGTCGTAGTAGTGGTGATAGTGGTGGTAGTAGTGGTGGTAGTGATGGTAGTAGTGGTGATAGTAGTGGTGGTGATGCTGGTAGTGGTATTGGTGCTGGTACTAGTGGTAGTAGTGGTGGCAGTACGATGGTAATGATGGTGGTAGTGGTGGTGGTATTAGTGGTTATGGTGGTGCTAGTTGTGATGGTGGTGGTAGTAGTGGGGGCGGTGGTGGTTGTAGGGGTTGTGGTGGTGGTAGTGGTCATAGTAATGGTAGTAGCGGTAATGGTAATAGTGGTGGTGATGGTGGTTGTTATAGTAGTGAGGGTAGTGGTAGTAGTGGAGGTGGTGGTGGTAGTAGTGGTGGTGGTAGTAGTGGTTCTGGTAGTGGTGGTGATGCTGGTAGTGGTGGTGGTGGTGGTAGTGGTGGTGATGTTGGTAATGTTGGTGGTGGTATTGGTGATGGTAGTAGTGGTAGTGGTGATGGTAATGGTGGTGGTAAAAAGGGTGGTGGTGTTGGTGGTGGTTGTGGTGCTTGTGGTGCATGTAGGGATAGAGATGGTTGTAGTGGTGGTAGTGTAAGTAATGGAGATAGCGGTTGTGGTGGCGGTTATGGTGGTGGTGGTGGTTGTTATAGTAGTGGTGGTGGAAGTGGTGGTTGTGGTAGTGGGTGAGTGTGGTAGCAGTGGTGGTGATGGAAGTGGTGGTGGTGATGGGGAATGACTGTGGTGGTGGTACGGGTGGTGATGGTAGTGGATGAGTGTGGTGATGGTAGTGGATGAGTGTGGTGATGGTAGTGGTGTTGATGATATTGCATGAGTGTGGTGGTAGTGGTGGCGGTGATGGTAGACGCTGGGTGTGGTAGTGGTGGCGATGGTAGTAGTTGAGTGTGGTGGTGGTTTTACCTGGAGTTTACCTGGAGAGAGTTCCGGAGGTCAACGCCCCCGCGGCCCGGTCTTTGACCAGGCCTCATGGTGGATCAGAGCCTGATCAACCAAGCTGTGTTACAAAAAACGCGATTCTAAAAGCTTAGAGATCTCCAGTGAATACTAGAAAGGACTGCCCTTCTAGCATCCAGCCTGTTACTGGGTTTTCGTAACAAGTAGTCAGTATCCTTGTCCAATTATCCATTAAAATTCAGTATGGTTCAATAGTGCTTTAGGATTACAACTGGTAGGCTACTAACTAGAGAAATTAAAATTTAATAAATTTATTAAGTAGTAAGTTGTCTAGAGGTATATTATCAAAGTAAATTAAATCACAGCAATCAAAATAAAATCAATCTCTCGAGTTCAATATTATTGTGCTGAAAGCACATCACATTTATAATTCTTAAGTACCGTCAGGTACATTAACATATAAGATACTACAAATATGTACAAGTAAGTTTGTGTATGCGTGTAAGTGCTCTTAAGTAGTTAGCTATGTCTCAAGACTCGAATAAGAATTAAACAAGTGACTGACAAAGTCCTCAAATAAACTAACTTCTTGACCGACTGGCAATCCGAACAGTCTGCTTGAACAACAAAGAATGCTAAGCCCAATAGCAATGCACTATCAAGCGACTGCGACACAGAATCAGGAACTGGGGAATAATATAACGACACTAAGTAGGGACCATCAGCAGATCCTCCACAAAAGTTACAAAACTCCCATAATACTGAATCTATGTTCAGCATAGGAAAAACTGTGACTGTGACAATACACAGGAACCAGTACAAAATTAGGTCAGAAGCTATAGCTAAGGACCTGAGATACTCAGAGTGTCTATGTGACACACAACCTCAGTACAACGTCGAAAATCACTAAGTCTTTACAATGTTCTGTGAACAAAGTTCTACAGAACTAACAAGAATAATGAGACAGACAATCTGTCCAACCACCAAGAGAGTCTAGAGCAGACTGAAAACTTCACGAGAGGTGAGGACACCCCCCCCCTCGATCACGTGATAGCTACGTGGACAACTGCAGCTCAGAAGCCGGCAGTATAACGAGCGACAAGCGATAATTACAGTAGTTTGACAATCAAGACTAACTGAGCACATATTATGTACATCCTAACAACATAAGTCAAATAAGAATATAAAGCAATATATTTACGATTTAGCTATTATCGCAAATATAAGCAATATAAAATTATATGAAAAGGTAATATACATTACATATATACATAATAATCATTGTAACCCATTCAGGGGTTGCAACAGCTGTTACTGCTGGCTGCACGCAATCCAACGTACGAGCCACAGCCCGGCTGGTCAGGTACCGACTTTAGATGCTTGTCCAGTGCCAGCTTGAAGACAGCCAGGGGTCTATTGATAATCCCCCTTATGTATGCTGGGAGGCAGTTGAACAGTCTCGGGCCCCTGACACTTATTGTGTTGTCTCTCAACGTGCTAGTGACAGCCCTGCTTTTCATTGGGGGGATGTTGCATCGTCTGCCAAGTCTTTTGCTTACCTTGTGAGTGATTTTTGTGTGCAAGTTCGGTACTAGTCCCTCTAGGATTTTCCAGGTGTATATAATCATGTATCTCTCCCGCCTGCGTTCCAGGGAATACAGGTTTAGGAACTTCAAGCGCTCCTAGTAACTGAGGTGTTTTATCTCCATTATGCGCGCCGTGAAGGCTCTCTGTACATTTTCTAGGTCATCAATTTCACCTGCCTTGAAAGGTGCTGTTAGTGTGCAGCTCTATTCCAGCCTAGATAGAACAAGTGACCTGAAGAGTGTCATCATGGGCTTGGCCTCCCTAGTTTTGAAGGTTCTCATTATCCATCCTGTCATTTTTCTAGCAGATGCGATTTATACAATGTTATGGTCCTTGAAGGTGAGATCCTCCGACATGATCACTCCCAGGTTTTTGACGTTGGGTTTTCGCTCTATTTTGTGGAAGGAATTTGTTTGTACTCTGATGAAGATTTAATTTCCTTGTGTTTACCATATCAGAGTAATTGAAATTTCTCATCGTTGAACTTCATATTATTTTCTGCAGCCCATTGAAAGATTTGGTTGATGTTTGCCTGGAGCCTTGCAGTGTCTGCAATGGAAGACACTGTCATGCAGATTCGGGTGTCATCTGCAAAGGAAGACACGGTGCTGTGGCTGACATCCTTGTCTATGTCAGATATGAGTATGAGAAACAAGATAAGAGCGAGTTCTGTGCCTTGTGGAACTGAGCTTTTCACCGTAGCCGCCTCAGACTTTACTCTGTTGACTACTACTCTTTGTGTTCTGTTTGTGAGGAAATTATAGATCCATCTACCAACTTTTCCTGTTATTCCTTTAGCATGCATTTTGTGCGCTATTACGCCATGGTCACACTTATCGAAGGCTTTTGCAAAGTCTGTATATATTACATCTGCATTCTTTTTGTCTTCTAGTGCATCTAGGACCTTGTCGTAGTGATCCAGTAGCTGAGACAGACAGGAGCGACCTGCTCTAAATCCATGTTGCCCTGCATTGTGTAACTGATGGGTATCTAGATGGGTGGCGATCTTGCTTCTCAGGACCCTTTCAAAGATTTTTATGTTATGGGATGTTAGTGCTATCGGTCTATAGTTCTTTGCTATTGCTTTACTGTCCCCTTTGTGGAGTGGGGCTATGTCTGTTGTTTTTAGTAACTGTGGGACGACCCCAGTGTCCATGCTCTCTCTCCATAGGATGGTAAAAGCTCGTGATAGGGGTTTCTTGCAGTTCTTGATGAACACGGAGTTCTATGAGTCTGGCCCTGGGGCAGAGTGCATGGGCATGTCATTTATCGCCTGTTCGAAGTCATTTGGCGTCAGGATAATATCAGATAGGCTTGTGTTAACCAAATTTTGTGGCTCTCTCATAAAAAAATTCATTTTGATCATCGACTCTCAGTCTGGTTAGCGGCTTGCTAAAAACTGAGTCATATTGGGACTTGAATAGCTCACTCATTTCCTTGCTGTCATCTGTGTAGGACCCATCTTGTTTAAGTAGGGGCCCAATACTGGATGTTGTTCTCGACTTTGATTTGGCATAAGAAAAGAAATACTTTGAGTTTCTTTCGATTTCATTTATGGCTTTTAGTTCTTCCCGCGATTCCTGACTCCTATAAGATTCCTTTAGCTTAAGTTCGATGTTTGCTATTTCTCTGACCAGTGACTCCCTACGCATTTCAGATATATTGACCTCTTTTAGCCGCTCTGTTATTCTTTTCCGTCGCCTGTAAAGGGAGCGCCTGTCTCTATTTTACATCTCCTCCTCCTTTTTCTTAAAGGAATAAGCCTTGAGCATACATCGAGTGCCACCGAGTTAATCTGTTCTAGGCATAAGTTGGGGTCTGTGTTGCTTAGTCTGTCTTCCCAGCATATATCGTTTAGGACTTGGTTTACTTGGTCCCACTTTATGTTCTTGTTATTGAAGTTGAATTTGGTGAAGGCTCCCTCGGCTAATCTCATTATGTCGGTCTGGGACTCCGCGCATACATGTCTGAACCTCGATTATGTTGTGATCTGAGCATATTGTTTTTGATATGGTGACATTTCGTATCAGATCATCATTGTTAGTGAAGATGAGGTCTAGTGTATTCTCCAGTCTAGTAGGCTCTATTATTTGCTGGTTTAAGGTGAATTTTGTGCAGAGATTTAAAAGCTCGTGTGTGCGTGAGTTCTCGTCAGAGCTGCCTCCTGGTGTTATCACTGCAACAACATTATTTGCTATATTCCTCCATTTTATTTCCCTCAAGTTGAAACCCCCCAGGAGAAAAGGGGAAAGGAGCTGGCAGATTTTCCAGATAGTGGTCAATTTTTGACAGCTGTTCCTGGAATTGCTGTGACGTTGCATCCGGAGGCTTGTAGACTACAACAATGACTAGGTTTTGGTTCTCGATCTTTACTGCTAAAACTTCCACTACATCATTTGAGGTATTAAGCAGTTCTGTGCAAACAAGTGAGTCTGCGATATACAGGCCAACCCCCTACCCCTTTTGCCTGTTCACTCTGTCACATCTGTTTAGGTTGTAACCTGGGATCCATATTTCGTTGTCCAAGTGATCCTTTATGTGGGTCCCTGTGAGATCCGCGAACATTGCATTTGCCTCTGCAAGCAGTCCACGGATGAAAGGTATTTTGTTGTTCGTTGCTGGTTTTAGACCCTGTATATTTGCAAAGAAGAATGTCATCGAACTGGTGGTATTGGTGGTACTGGGGGGGACTTTTTTCCGGCACTAGTATCTGGTTTGGAGTGGAGGCCATCGACTGTGGTTCCACTCCAGAAATGACTGGATTTGGCGTACGATTTCTGCCATTTCCTGCCAGTTTTTTTTTTCCTTCCTGGCACTAAAAGCCTTTCCCTCTTGAGTGGCTGTGGCTACCCAGGTTTTCCCATGGCCTAGATGTTTTGTATCTTTTTGTGGGACACATTTCAGGGTGAGAAAGCTTACAGGAAGGGAGTTTGCATTTTCCTGTTGTCATATGGGCATGGCATTTTCTAGGGTGGTCAAAGCTGCACATCCCATCTGTTTTTCCAGATATCCCATGCCTGCAGATACCAAGTGCATAGTATGTGCACAGGCTTGGTTTCCGTTTGCCTTGAGTTCCTGTGACTGTATTCCCTGTTGGTGCATGTTTACCTGTCTCATTCCTATTCTCACTAGTACTAACAATGGAGCTCTCACCAGTTGTTTCTGGTAATATATCCTCACTATTGCTAGTGGAGTCCCCTTGTTTGCTATCTCCTGTGGTATTACTAATTTGTAATATTGGTTTTATCTTGTCCTTGACTACACTTGTTTCCCCACTACAGCTCCTGTCTACCTCGAGGTCATTTATATGCATTCTCTCATGCGTACATTTACTGACTACCTGGACAGCACCTCCATCCTCACCATTACTGTCTCCCAGGACAGCACCTCCATCCTCACCCTTACTGTCTCCCAGGACAGCACCTCCAGCTTCACCACTACTGTTTACCAGGGCGGCACCTCCAGCCTTACAGTTTCTGACTACATGGTCAGCACCAAGGGCGATATCATCCAGCCCAGACTTTTTATGTTCCCATCTGTTATAGAATGCTTCTAGGATTTTTATGAAGGCTGCTTTGATGTTATCCTCTTTTAATACCAATGTGATTTTAGTCCACAGATTGATCTCATTTGGGCATACCCAAAAACACTTCCCTGATTTAATACTGCTTGTAGATAGTTCTTGGATATCTGCACAAGGGGCGTGGTGGTGTAGGTGATGGTGGTGGTAGTGGTAATGATGGTAGAAGATGGGTGTGATGGTGTTAGTGGTGGTAATGGCGGTGGTAGTGGTGGTGATGGTAGACGGTAGAAATGGTGGTGATGGTAGTGGTAGTGGTGGAGGTGGTAGTGGTAGTGATGGTAGTGAATGATTGTGGTGGTGGTAGTGGTGTTGATGGTAGTGCATGAGTGGGGTGGTAGTGGTGGCGGTGATGGTAGACGCTGGGTGTGGTAGTGGTGGCAACGATGGTAGTTGAGTGTGGTGGTGGTGGTGGTGGTGGTGGTGGTGGTGGTGGTGATGGTGGTGGAAGTGGTGATGATGGTAGTAGATGAGTGTGTTGGTGTTAGTGGTGGTTTTGGTGGTGGAGATGGTAGACGGTAGAAATGGTGGTGATGGTAGTGGTAGTGGTGGAGGTGGTAGTGGTAGTGATGGTAGTGAATGATTGTGGTGGTGGTAGTGGTGGTGATGGTAGATGCTGGGTGTCGTGATGGTGGTGGTGATGGTAGACTCTGGGTATGATGGTGGTGATGGTGGTGGTGGTGATGGTGGACGCTGGGTGTGATGGGGATGGTGGATCCTGGGTGTGGTGGTGATGGTAGATGCTGGGTGTGGTGGTGATGGTAGATGCTGGGTGTGGTGGTGATGGTAGATGCTGGGTGTGGTGGTGATGGTAGATGCTGGGTGTGGTGGTGATGGTAGATGCTGGGTGTGGTGGTGATGGTAGACTGTTACAAAAAACGCGATTCTAAAAGCTTAGAGATCTCCAGTGAATACTAGAAAGGACTGCCCTTCTAGCATCCAGCCTGTTACTGGGTTTTCGTAACAAGTAGTCAGTATCCTTGTCCAATTATCCATTAGAATTCAGTATGATTCAATAGTGCTTCAGGATTACAACTGGTAGGCTACTAACTAGAGAAATTAAAATTTAATAAATTTATTAAGTCTAGAGGTACATTATCAAATTAAATTAAATTAAATTAATCACAGTAATCAAAATAATATCACTTCTCTCGAGTACAATATTATTGTGCTGAAAGCACATATCACATTTATAATTCTTAAGTACCGTCTGGTACATTAACATTTAATAAGATATTACAAATATGTACAAGTAAGTGTGTATGTGTGTAAGTGCTCTAAGTAGTTCGCTATGTCTCAAGACTCAACTAGACTTAAACAAGTGACTGACAGTCCTCACATTAACTAACTTCTTGACCAACTGGCAATCAGAACAGTCTGCTTGAACAATAAAAAGAATGCTAAGCCCAATAGCAATATAACAAGCAACTGCGACACAATCAGGATCAAGGAGATAATATAACGACACTAAGTAGGGACCATCTGCAGATCCTCCACAAAAGTCATAAAACTCCCATATTACTGAATCTAAGTTCAGCATAAGAAAATCTTCGACTGTGATAATACACAGATACCAGTACAAATTAGGTCAGAAGCTACAGATCAGGACCCCGAGTTGATTAGAGTGTCTATGCGACACACAACCTCAGTACAATGTCGAAAATCACTAAGTCTATACAATGTTCTGTGAACAGAGTTCTACAGAACTAACAAGAATAATGAGACAGACAATCTGTCCAACCACCAAGAGAGTCTAGACCAGACTGAATACTTCAGGCGAGGTGAGGACACCCCCCCCCTCGATCACGTGATAGCTCCGTGGGTCACTGCAGCTCAGAAACAGGAGCCGGCAGAGTAACGAGCAAAGAGCGATAATTATAGTAGTTAGACAATCAAGACTTGAACTGAGCACATAATATGTATTATCCTACCTAACAACATAACTACGTTAAATAATATTATAAAGCAATATATTCACGATTTAGCTATTATCGCAAATATAAGCAGTATAAAATTATATGAAAAGATAATAATTATATATACATAATAATCATTGCAACCCATTCAGGGGTTGCAACATAGATACTGGGTGTGGTGGTGATGGTAGATGCTGGGTGTGGTGATAGTGGACGCTGGGTGTGGTGGTGATAGTGGACGCTGGGTGTAGTGATGATGGTGGATGCTGGGTGTGGCGGTTATGGTGGACGCTGGGTGTGGTGGTGATGGTGGATGCTGGGTGTGGTGGTGATGGTGGAAGCTGGGTGTGGTGGTGATGGTGGACGCTGGGTGTGGTGGTGATGGTGGATGCTGGGTGTGGTGGTGATGGTGGATGCTGGGTGTGGTGATGATGGTGGATGCTGGGTGTGGTGGTGAGGTGGATGCTGGGTGTGGTGATGATGGTAGATGCTGGGTGTGGTGGTATGGTGGACGCTGGGTGTGGACACTGGGTGTGGACACTGGGTGTGGTGGTGATGGTAGATGCTGGGTGTAGTGGTGATGGTGGACGTGTCCCGTTGGGTTCGGTAACGTGGATTCGGTAAGAATACTCGCATAGGCAATAATGGAGTATAATGGAATATATGGGAAGCGTAGGCCTGACCTACGTCTCCACTCCCTATCTTTAGACTGACTCATGAGATGGTTCCTAGGGGTGAACGGCTTTCAAAACATGCTAAGGTCAGCCGTAACTGTGAATAACAAGTGAATCACACAGTTGGTAGTGAGTCACTACTGACACTGGTAACTGGTTACTGGTATGGTACAACGGTACTACTGAGAGCTCGGAGACGCTAATGTATGTCGTTCCGACATACAGCTAATACAAACTAGAGATGGCAGGTATACAGCTTGGGCTGATTCTATACAATGTCAAAGTACACGACAATTGAACATTATAACATACATAAGGAGAATATTGGAATGGAAGCAAACATAACTTACTGTAATACATTACAAGGTATATTACACCACAACTCGTAGAATGAGGTTCAACATTGGGATTACACAATAGAAGTAATAAAAAAAATTGATCGATCGATCTATATTCATGTGATCTACGGATTCTGAGGAAGGAATATGTACAAAGAAAGAAGTGTTTAACAGAAAAGGCAGACTTGGTGCACTCAAGTCTAGACTGTTAAATCTCAGAATTCGGAGAGAACGTGAACACACACACACAAAAAAATTGAATATTAATAAGTTGATACTGTAATTATTCGTCTATACAGGTTATTTACATTTAACCCCAACTCTGCTAGGGTGAGATTGACATATGCAGAATGGGTGTCATCTCTGGGAGGATCAAACTCTGTTGCACTGGCTAACTCATGCCATGTTTGAGGCAGATTTGAATTGGTAGTTACAAATGATACTTTCGGATTTCTCAATACCTGTCGTGTATGTAGGGAATAACGGCATTCAAGTTGATCGTCTGACTGAGTATTAGAGGTAGAGGGTACAGGATCAGGAGGATTGTCAGAGTCTGTCACATTAGTCTGAGTTGGAACATCATTATCATCACATACTAACTTCATATGATCTAAATGCTATTCTTTATACTGACCAGTACTAATTTCTCTAACCTTATACATATTGCCAGTGATATGTTCAACTACTCGATAAGGACCAACAAACTTTTGATCAAGCTTAGGCATTACAGACGTTTTGTTAAAGTTAGTCAGCATAACCTACTGTAATTTTCGATGGCTTTGCTCGAGTGTTATCAACTCTTGTAAATTCTGCTGTTGATTTATGAAGTGTTTCACGGATTCCTCTAGAAACACTTCGAGCTAAGCTGGTACGAGTTGCTGTGAAATCATCAGGGATGTAATTTGGTTTTGGGTTAGAATATAACAACTCATAAGGCAAACGCTTATCATCACCGTACAATGCATAATGTGGAGTGTCACCGATAGAAACATTGTAAGCAGAATATATGGAACACTGAACATCAGGTATAACTTCATCCCAAGTTTCACTGTTGGTATTGATAGTGGCTCTCAAGACATCAAGTACTTTTTAATTGGTTCGTTCCGCTAACCCATTGCTGACAGGATGATGAGGAAAAATCTTGGATTTAGAGATCTTGCTCACGGTACACAAGAATCTCATTACAGAATTCACTTCCATTATCTGTTACTAGGGACTTAGGGGTGGTATGCCTGCAGATGATGCGTTCTTTAAATGCTTTAGCTGCTGTCTCAGCAGTCTTATCTGCAATAGGAACTAACTCACAATATCTGGTGAAATTGTCTACCATAACACACAGATGTTTGTTGCCCTGGAGGGAACATTGGAAATTAGTTAATAAATCAAGCGCAACTCTTTCCCACGGTTCGCTATCAGTTGGATACACTTGGATTGGATTTGGACCATTAACATTACCTTTATGTTACATGTAGACACTACATTTCTTAACATACTCAGAAATATCAGTTGCCATACGAGGACAAAAGTATTTCAGTCTGGCTTGTTTTACTGAACGATCCATACCAGGGTGCGCAACACCTGGTACATCGTAAACTAGCTGTAAGGCTACATTTACTAGTGACTGTGGAATTACTAACTGGTATACCCATTTGCTAGGAGTACCCAACTCGGCTGTTCAATAGAGTAATTCTTGGTTCATGACAAAGTCACTGATGGGTGCTGGTGGCTTCACAGTCAGGATAAGATCTTCCTGGAGCAGGAATCGAATCACACCAGACCACATGGGATCTGTTAGGTAAGACACATATGCAACAGTTAGGTATTTTTATTTCGAAACGTTTCGCCTACACAGTAGGCTTCTTCAGTCGAGTACAGAAAAGTTGATAGAAGCAGAAGATACTTGAAGACGATGTAATCAGTCCATCACCCTTAAAGTTTTGAGGTGGTCAGTCCCTCAGTCTGGAGAAGAGCATTGTTCCGTTGTCTGAAACAATATGAAGTTGAAGTGACAGGATGGAGCCTTTTATAGTGCCAGGAGGTGAGACGTAGGTTGCTTTGGGAGGGCAGGTCCTTCTCAAACCCAGCCGTTCTCACTAGTAGAGGTTGTCGAAGTGGTCTGTCACTTCAACTTCATATTGTTTCAGACAACGGAACAATGCTCTTCTCCAGACTGAGGGACTGACCACCTCAAAACTTTAAGGGTGATGGACTGATTACATCGTCTTCAAGTATCTTCTGCTTCTATCAACTTTTCTGTACTCGACTGAAGAAGCCTACTGTGTAGGCGAAACGTTTCGAAATAAAGATACCTAACTGTTGCATATGTGTCTTACCTAACAATCTGTCGGTATTTTATACCATTTTAATGTTCACATGGGATCTGTTCGTTGAGGATTCTTTACATCCTCGGCAGTAAATGGAGGGTCCCTATAAAGCATCTGCAACTACATTTGACTTGTTAGGTAAGTGTTCAAAGGTGGGATTGAACTCTTGGATAGTCAAGGTCCATCTGGCTAACCTTCCAGTAGGTTGTTTGTTCTGGAATAAAGGTATCAGTGGAGCATGGTCTGTCAAGACATGAACAGGTACTGATAAATGATGTCTCAGAAGTGCTTTAAAGACCATGCTATTGCTAAACCTTCTTGCTCAGCTACTGTATCATTACGTTCAAACTTCGTAAGGACTCGGCTAGCAAATGCAACTGAGTTGTACTTGCCATCAGTCTTCTGAGCTAGTACGGCACTTATGCCAATTGAACTAGCATAAGTTGTGAGATAGAAGGTATTAGAAAAGTCTGGAAATTTCAAAATTGGAGCAGATGTTAGCTTTTCTTTTAGAGTTTGGAATGCTCTTTCTTGATGGAATGTCCAAACGAAAGGGATATCTTTCTTAAGCAACTCAGAGGAGCAGCTATGGAAGAAAAATTAGCAATGAAAGATCTATAAAAACCTGCTAAGCCCACAAAGGATCTTACAGCATCAACAGTTTTGGGAGATGGAAAATTTAGTACTGCAGTTACTTTACTTTGGTCAGTCGTAACCCCTCTAGGAGTGACTACGTGACCAAGAAACTTGATTTCTGATCTGAAAAATTGACATTTAGAAAGTTTGATCTCTAAATTGGCTTCTTCAAGTACTACATCAAGTCTTTTCAAGTGTGTATCCACGTCTTCAGACATGACGATTACGTCATCTAGGTACACCATAAGGGCATTACCTATGAGACCTCTAAAGATATTAGTCATGAGCCTTGAGAATATGATAGGGGAAAGATCGTAACCCAAAGGCCATATGGAGGAAGTGATAATGACCTGTAGTAGTGAAGAATGCAGTTAGCTCTTGGCTGTCCTCGTGAAGACGGACTTACCAAAACCCTTGTAACAAGTTCAGGGTCGAAAAGACTTTGTTATCTCCGATGTTACGTGAAAGATCACCAAGTACAGGAAGTGGGAAGCGATCTGGAATAGTTTTCGCATTTAACTTCCTAAAGTCAATCACTGGGCGCCAAGTACCATCCTTCTTAGGTACTAGGATCAAGGGCGCATTCCAGGGTGAATTACTAGGCGCAATAACTCCATCATCAAGCATTTGATTGATCAATTCTTCTGCGACAGCAACTTGGGAATGAGGCATTCTGTACGCAGGTGTATGGATAGGTCTAGTACCAGGTTCAAGAGCGATACGATGGGACAATAAGTTCGTTATACCCATCTTCTCACCTGGTAAGGCAATGGCTTTACAATGTTTGTTTAACAGTCAACAAACGCTTGACCTCGTCTGGGAAGTCAGTCGGAGCTAAGTGGTGATGGTGGACGCTGGGTGTGGTGGTGATGGTGGACGCTGGGTGTGGTGGTGATGGGAGACGCTGGGTGTGGTGGTGATGGTGGACACTGGATGTGGTGGTGATGGTAGACGCTGGGTGCGGTGGTGATGGTAGAAGCTGGATGTCGTGGTGGTGGCGATGGTAGTGGTTGAATGTGGTGGTGCTGGTGTAGGTGATGGTGGTGGTAGTGGTAATGATTGTAGCAGATGAGTATGAATGTTTTAATGGTGGTAATGGTGGTGGCAGTGGTGGTGATGGTAGACGGTAGAAGTGGTGGTGATGGTAGTGGTAGTGGTGGAGGTGGTACTGGTAGTGGTGGAGGTGGTACTGGTAGTGGTGGAGGTGGTACTGGTAGTGATGGTAGTGAATGAGTGTGGTGGTGGCAGTGGTGGTGATGGTAGACGCTGGGTGAGGTGATGGTGGTAATGGTAGACTGTGGCATGCAAAGAATACCTAACCTTTATTCGGCGCATGTACAGACCCTCATTTACAGGCTATCTCCCCCAAACAGCGAACCAGGGACTAAGGGATGATGATGGGGCCCCGTCGTTCAATCAGTACCCAGGTTCCAGCTAAAGAGAAGATGGTTTTGGCAATCACAGAGGTTATGTGGGCACCACTCGCCTGTCTGCACTTGTCATTCCCATTATAGAGCTGGTTTAAGCACGGTCTGCTCTCTAGTGGGTTTTATTCTGCCTTGCTTACCGTGGAGTGCACTAATACCTAATGTTATATATAGTGTATATAGTGGACATACTTCTGTTCTAAATTAGTGAAGGATAATGTAAATCCAAAGTTTTTCTGCTGTGTTTATTTTGCTCCCTTTACACCCAGGATAACAGGCCATTAGGACTCCTGGGTTGTAATATAGACGCTGGGTGTGGTGGTGATGGTGATGGTAGTGGTGGTGATGATAGACGCTGGGTGTGGTGGTGATAGTGGTGATGGTGGACGCTGGGTGTGGTGATGATGGTGGACGCTGGGTGTGGTGGTGACGATAGACGCTGGGTGTGGTGGTGATGGTAGACGCTGGGTGCGGTGGTACTGGTAGACGCTGGGTGTGGTGGTGACGGTTGACGCTGGGTGTGGTGGTGATGGTGGACGCTGGGTGTGGTGGTGATGGTAGACGCTGGGTGTGGTGGTGATAGTGGTGATGGTGGTCGCTGGGTGTGGTGATGATGGTGGACGCTGGGTGTGGTGGTGACGATAGACGCTGGGTGTGGTGGTGATGGTAGACGCTGGATGCGGTGGTAATGGTAGACGCTGGGTGTGGTGGTGACGGTTGACGCTGGGTGTGGTGGTGATGGTGGACGCTGGGTGTGGTGGTGATGGTAGACGCTGGGTGCGGTGGTAATGGTAGACGCTAGGTGTGGTGGTGACGGTTGACGCTGGGTGTGGTGGTGATGGTGGACGCTGAGTGTCTTGGTGATCGTAGACGCTGGGTGTGGTGGTGATGTTGAAGGCTTGGTGTGGTGGTGATAGTAGACGTTGGGTGTGGTGGTGATGGTACACGCTGGGTGTGGTGGTGATGGTGGACGCTGAGCGTCTTGGTGGTGGTAGACGCTGGGTGTGGTGGTGATGTTGAAGGCTTGGTGTGGTTGTAATGGTGGACGTTGGGTGTGGTGGTGATGGTAGACGCTGGGTGTGGTGGTGATGGTAGACGCTGAGTGTGGTGGTGATAGTAGACGCTGGGTGTGGTGGTGATAGTGGACGCTGGGTGTGGTGGTGATGGTACACGCTGGGTGTGGTGGTGATGGTGGACGCTGAGTGTCTTGGTGATGGTAGACGCTGGGTGTGGTGGTAATGTTGAAGGCTTGGTGTGGTGGTGATAGTAGACGCTGGGTGTGGTGGTGATGGTACACGCTGGGTGTGGTCGTGATGGTGGACGCTGAGTGTCTTGGTGATGGTAGACGCTGGGTGAGGTGGTGATGTTGAAAGCTGGGTGTGGTGGTGATAGTAGACGCTGGGTGTGGTGGTGAGAGTGGACGCTGGGTGTGGTGGTGATGGTAGACGCTGGGTGTGGTGGTGATCGTAGACGCTGGGTGTGGTGGTGATGGTAGACGCTGGGTGTTGTGGTGATGGTGGACGCTGGGTGTGGTGGTGATGGTAGAAGTTGGGTGTGGTGGTGATGGTGGACGCTGGGCGTGGTGGTGATGGTGGACGCTGAGTGTCTTGGTGATGGTAGACGCTGGGTGTGGTGGTGTTGTTGAAGGCTGGATGTGGTGGTCATAGTAGACGCTGGGTGTGGTGGTGATAGTGGACGCTGGGTGTGGTGGTGATGGTAGACGCAGGGCGTGGTGGTGATCGTAGACGCTGGGCGTGGTGGTGATCGTAGACGCTGGGTGTGGTCGTGATGGTAGTCCCTGGGTGTGGTGGTGATGGTGGACGCTGGGTGTGGTGGTGATGGTAGACGCTGGGTGTGGTGGTGATGGTGGACGCTGGGCGTGGTGGTGATGGTGGATGCTGAGTGTCTTGGTGATGGTAGACGCTGGGTGTGGTGGTGACGGTAGACGCTGGGTGTGGTGGTGATGGTAGACGCTGGGTGCGGTGGTAATGGTAGACGCTGGGCGTGGTGGTGACGGTTGACGCTGGGTGTGGTGGTGATGGTGGACGCTGGGTGTGGTGGTGATGGTAGACGCTGGATGCGGTGGTAATGGTAGACGCTGGGTGTGGTGGTGATGGTGGACGCTGGGTGTGGTGGTGATGGTAGACGCTGGGTGCGGTGGTGATGGTAGACGCTGGGTGTGGTGGTGATGGTAGACGCTGGGTGTGGTGGTAATGGTAGACGCTGGGTGTGGTGGCGATGGTGGACGCAGAGTGTCTTGGTGATGGTAGACGCTGGGTGTGGTGGTGATGTTGAAGGCTGGGTGTGGTGGTGATAGTAGACGCTGGGTGTAGTGGAGATGCTCAACGCTGAGTTTGGTTGTGATGGTGGACGCTGGGTGTGGTGGTGATAGTAGACGCTGGGTGTGGTGGTGATAGTGGACGCTGGGTGTGGTGGTGATGGTAGACGCTGGGTGTGGTGGTGATGGTAGACGCTGGGTGTGGTGGTGATGGTAGACGCTGGGTGTGGTGGTGACGGTGGACGCTGGGCGTGGTGGTGATGGTGGACGCTGAGTGTCTTGGTGATGGTAGACGCTGGGTGTGATGGTGATGTTGAAGGCTGGATGTGGTAGTGATAGTAGACGCTGGGTGTGGTGGTGATAGTGGACGCTGGGTGTGGTGGTGATGGTAGACGCTGGGCGTGGTGGTGATCGTAGACGCTGGGCGTGGTGGTGATCGTAGACGCTGGGTGTGGTGGTGATGGTGGACGCTGGGTGTGGTGGTGATGGTGGACGTTGGGTGTGGTGGTGATGGTGGACGCTGGGTGTGGTGGTGATGGTAGACGCAGGGCGTGGTGGTGATCGTAGACGCTGGGTGTGATGGTGATATTGGACGCTGGGTGTTGTGGTGATGGTAGACGCTGGGTGTGGTGGTGATAGTGGACGCTGGGTGTGGTGGTGATGGTAGACGCTGGGTGTGGTGGTGATGGTGGACGCAGGGTGTGGTGGTGATAGTGGGCGCTGGGTGTGGTGGTGATGGTAGACGCTGGGCGTGGTGGTGATCGTAGACGCTGGGTGTGGTGGTGATGGTAGACGCTGGGTGTGGTGGTGATGGTAGACGCTGGGCGTGGTGGTGATGGTGGACGCTGGGCGTGGTGGTGATGGTGGACGCTGAGTATCTTGTTGATGGCAGACGCTGGGTGTGGTGGTGATGTTGAGGGCTGGGTGTGGTGGTGATAGTAGACGCTGGGTGTGGTGGGGATGGTCAACGCTGGGTGTGGTTTTGATGGTGGACGATGGGTGTGGTGGTGATGGTAGACGCTGGGTGTGGTGGTGATGGTAGACGCTGGGTGTGATGGTGATATTGGACGCTGGGTGTTGTGGTGATGGTAGACGCTGGGTGTGGTGGTGATAATGGACGCTGGGTGTGGTGGTGATGGTACACGCTGGGTGTGGTGGTGATCGTAGACGCTGGGTGTGGTGGTGATGGTGGACGCTGGGTGTGGTGGTGATGGTGGACGCTGGGTGTGGTGGTGATGGTGGACGTTGGGTGTGGCTGTGATGGTGGACGATGGGTATGGGTGTGATGGTAGACGCTGGGTGTGGTGGTGATGGTAGACGCTGGGTGTGGTGGTGATGGTAGACGCAGGGCGTGGTGGTGATCGTAGACGCTGGGCGTGGTGGTGATCGTAGACGCTGGGTGTGGTCGTGATGGTAGTCCCTGGGTGTGGTGGTGATGGTGGACGCTGGGTGTGGTGGTGATGGTAGACGCTGGGTGTGGTGGTGTTGTTGAAGGCTGGATGTGGTGGTCATAGTAGACGCTGGGTGTGGTGGTGATAGTGGACGCTGGGTGTGGTGGTGATGGTAGACGCTGGGTGTGGTGGTGATGGTAGACGCTGGGGGTGGTGGTGATGGTAGACGCTGGGTGTGGTGGTGATGGTAGTCGCTGGGTGTGGTGGTGATGGTGGACGCTGGGTGTGGTGGTGATGGTAGACGCTGGGTGTGATGGTGATGGTAGACGCTGGGTGTGGTGGTGATGGTGGACGCTGGGCGTCGTGGTGATGGTGGACGCTGAGTGTCTTGGTGATGGTAGACGCTGGGTGTGGTGGTGACGGTAGACGCTGGGTGTGGTGGTGATGGTAGACGCTGGGTGCGGTGGTAATGGTAGACGCTGGGTGTGGTGGTGACGGTTGACGCTGGGTGTGGTGGTGATGGTGGACGCTGGGTGTGGTGGTGATGGTAGACGCTGGATGCGGTGGTAATGGTAGACGCTGGGTGTGGTGGTGATGGTGGACGCTGGGTGTGGTGGTGATGGTAGACGCTGGGTGCGGTGGTGATGGTAGACGCTGGGTGTGGTGGTGATGGTAGACGCTGGGTGTGGTGGTAATGGTAGACGCTGGGTGTGGTGGTGATGGTGGACGCTGAGTGTCTTGGTGATGGTAGACGCTGGGTGTGGTGGTGATGTTGAAGGCTGGGTGTGGTGGTGATAGTAGACGCTGGGTGTGGTGGTGATAGTGGACGCTGGGTGTGGTGGTGATAGTAGACGCTGGGTGTGGTGGTGATAGTGGACGCTGGGTGTGGTGGTGATGGTAGACGCTGGACGTGGTGGTGATCGTAGACGCTGGGTGTGGTGGTGATGGTAGACGCTGGGTGTGGTGGTGATGGTAGACGCTGGGCGTGGTGGTGATCGTAGACGCTGGGCGTGGTGGTGATCGTAGACGCTGGGTGTGGTGGTGATAGTGGACGCTGGGTGTGGTGGTGATGGTAGACGCAGGGCGTGGTGGTGATCGTAGACGCTGGGCGTGGTGGTGATCGTAGACGCTGGGTGTGGTCGTGATGGTAGTCCCTGGGTGTGGTGGTGATGGTGGACGCTGGGTGTGGTGGTGATGGTAGACGCTGGGTGTGGTGGTGATGGTAGACGCTGGGTGTGGTGGTGATGGTGGACGCTGGGCGTGGTGGTGATGGTGGATGCTGAGTGTCTTGGTGATGGTAGACGCTGGGTGTGGTGGTGACGGTAGACGCTGGGTGTGGTGGTGATGGTAGACGCTGGGTGCGGTGGTAATGGTAGACGCTGGGTGTGGTGGTGACGGTAGACGCTGGGTGTGGTGGTGATGGTGGACGCTGGGTGTGGTGGTGATGGTAGACGCTGGATGCGGTGGTAATGGTAGACGCTGGGTGTGGTGGTGATGGTGGACGCTGGGTGTGGTGGTGATGGTAGACGCTGGGTGCGGTGGTGATGGTAGACGCTGGGTGTGGTGGTGATGGTAGACGCTGGGTGTGGTGGTAATGGTAGACGCTGGGTGTGGTGGTGATGGTGGACGCTGAGTGTCTTGGTGATGGTAGACGCTGGGTGTGGTGGTGATGTTGAAGGCTGGGTGTGGTGGTGATAGTAGACGCTGGGTGTAGTGGAGATGCTCAACGCTGAGTTTGGTTGTGATGGTGGACGCTGGGTGTGGTGGTGATAGTAGACGCTGGGTGTGGTGGTGATAGTGGACGCTGGGTGTGGTGGTGATGGTAGACGCTGGACGTGGTGGTGATCGTAGACGCTGGGTGTGGTGGTGATGGTAGACGCTGGGTGTGGTGGTGATGGTAGACGCTGGGTGTGGTGGTGATGGTAGACGCTGGGTGTGGTGGTGACGGTGGACGCTGGGCGTGGTGGTGATGGTAGACGCTGGGTGCGGTGGTGATGGTAGACGCTGGACGTGGTGGTGATGGTAGACGCTGGGTGTGGTGGTGATGGTAGACGCTGGGTGTGGTGGTGATGGTAGACGCTGGGTGTGGTGGTGATGGTAGACGCTGGGTGTGGTGGTGATGGTAGACGCTGGACGTGGTGGTGATGGTAGACGCTGGGTGTGGTGGTGATGGTAGACGCTGGGTGTGGTGGTGATGGTAGACGCTGGGTGTGGTGGTGATGGTAGACGCTGGGTGTGGTGGTGACGGTGGACGCTGGGCGTGGTGGTGATGGTGGACGCTGAGTGTCTTGGTGATGGTAGACGCTGGGTGTGATGGTGATGTTGAAGGCTGGATGTGGTAGTGATAGTAGACGCTGGGTGTGGTGGTGATAGTGGGCGCTGGGTGTGGTGGTGATGGTAGACGCTGGGCGTGGTGGTGATCGTAGACGCTGGGCGTTGTGGTGATCGTAGACGCTGGGTGTGGTGGTGATGGTGGACGCTGGGTGTGGTCGTGATGGTGGACGTTGGGTGTGGTGGTGATGGTGGACGCTGGGTGTGGTGGTGATGGTAGACGCAGGGCGTGGTGGTGATCGTAGACGCTGGGTGTGATGGTGATATTGGACGCTGGGTGTTGTGGTGATGGTAGACGCTGGGTGTGGTGGTGATAGTGGACGCTGGGTGTGGTGGTGATGGTAGACGCTGGGTGTGGTGGTGATGGTGGACGCAGGGTGTGGTGGTGATAGTGGACGATGGGTGTGGTGGTGATGGTAGACGCTGGGCGTGGTGGTGATCGTAGACGCTGGGCGTGGTGGTGATCGTAGACGCTGGGTGTTGTGGTGATGGTAGACGCTGGGTGTGGTGGTGATGGTAGACGCTGGGCGTGGTGGTGATGGTGGACGCTGGGCGTGGTGGTGATGGTGGACGCTGAGTATCTTGTTGATGGCAGACGCTGGGTGTGGTGGTGATGTTGAAGGCTGGGTGTGGTGGTGATAGTAGACGCTGGGTGTAGTGGAGATGGTCAACGCTGGGTGTGGTTGTGATGGTGGACGATGGGTGTGGTGGTGATGGTAGACGCTGGGTGTGGTGGTGATGGTAGACGCTGGGTGTGATGGTGATATTGGACGCTGGGTGTTGTGGTGATTGTAGACGCTGGGTGTGGTGGTGATCGTAGACGCTGGGTGTGGTGGTGATGGTGGACGCTGGGTGTGGTGGTGATGGTGGACGCTGGGTGTGGTGGTGATGGTGGACGTTGGGTGTGGCTGTGATGGTGGACGATGGGTATGGGTGTGATGGTAGACGCTGGGTGTGGTGGTGATGGTAGACGCTGGGTGTGGTGATGATAGTGGACGCTGGGTGTTGTGGTGATGGTAGACGCTGGGTGTGGTGATGATAGTGGACGCTGGGTGTTGTGGTGATGGTAGACGCTGGGTGTGGTGGTGATAGTGGACGCTGGGTGTGGTGGTGATGGTAGACGCTGGGTGTGGTGGTGATCGTAGACGCTGGGTGTGGTGGTGATGGTGGACGCTGGGTGTGGTGGTGATGGTGGACGCTGGGTGTGGTGGTGATGGTGGACGTTGGGTGTGGTGATGATGGTGGACGCTGGGTGTGGTGGTGATGGTAGACGCAGGGTGTGGTGGTGATCGTAGACGCTGGGTGTGGTGGTGATGATGGACGCTGGGTGTGGTGGTGATGGTAGACGTTGGGTATGGTGGTGATGGTAGACTCTGGGTGTGGTGGTGATGGTAGACACTGGGTGTGGTGGTAATAGTAGACGCTGGGTGTGGTGGTGATGGTGGACGCTGGATGTGGTACTGATGGCAGACGCTGGGTGTGTTGGTGATGGTAGACGCTGGGTGTGGTGATGATGGTGGACGCTGGATGTAGTGATGATGGTGGACGCTGGGTGTTGTGGTGATGGTGGGCGTTGGGTGTGGTGGTGATGGTGGACGCTGGGTGTGGTGGTGATGGTAGACGCTGGGTGCGGTGGTGATGGCAGACGCAGGGTGTGGTGGTGATGGTAGACGCTGGGTGTGGTGGTGATGGTGAACGCTGGGTGTGGCGGTGATGGTATACGCTGGTTGTGGTGGTGATGGTGGACGCCGGGTGTGGTGGTGGTGGTGGACACTGGGTGTGGTGGTGATGGTGGACGCTGGGTATGGTGGTGATGGTATACGCTGGGTGTGGTGGCGATGGTAGACACTGGGTGTGGTGGTGATGGTAGACGCTGGGTGTGGTGGTGATGGCAGACACTGCGTGTGGTGGTGATGGTAGACGCTGGGTGTGGTGGTGATGGTGAACGCTGGGTGTGGTGGTGATGGTGGACACTGGGTGTGGTGGTGATGGTGGACGCTGGGTGTGGTGATGATGGTGGACGCTGGGTGTGGTGGTGATGGTGGACGCTTTGTGTGGTGGTGATGGTGGACGCTGGGTGTGGTGGTGATGGTCGACGCTTTGTGTGGTGGTGATGGTGGACGCTGGGTGTGGTGGTGATGGTAGACGCTGGGTGTGGTGGTGATGGTGGACGCTGGGGGTGGTAGTGATGGTGGACGCTGGGTGTGGTGGTGATGGTGGAACGCTGGGTGTGGTGGTGATGGTGGAAACTGGGTGTGGTGGTGATGGTGGACGCTGGGTGTGGTGGTGATGGTGGACGATGGGTGTGGTAGTAATGGTGGACGCTGGGTTACCTGGAGGTTATTCCGGGGATCAACGCCCCCGCGGCCCGGTCCATGACCAGGCCTCCCGATGGATCAGGGCCTGATCAACTAGGCTGTTACTGCTGGCCGCACGCAGTCCAACGTACGAGCCACAGCCCAGCTGATCCGGCACTGACTTTAGGTATCTGTCCAGCTCTCTCTTGAAGGCAGCCAGGGGTTTTTTGGCAATTCCCCTAATGCTTGATGGGAGGCTGTTGAACAGTTTTGGGCCCCGGACACTTATGATGTTTTCTCTTAGTGTACCAATGGCGCCCCTACTTTTTATTGGGGGCATTTTGCATCGCCTGCCCAGTCTTTTACTTTCGTAGGGAGTGATTTCTGTGTGCAGATTTGGGACCATTCCTTCCAAGATTTTCCAAGTGTAGATTATGATATATCTCTCCTTCCTGCGTTCCAACGAGTACAAGTCAAGTGCTTCCAAGCGTTCCCAGTAGTTAAGGTGCTTGACAGAACTTATACGTGCAGTAAAGGATCTCTGTACACTCTCTAGATCTGCGATTTTACCTGCTTTGAATGGAGATGTTAATGTACAGCAGTATTCCAGCCTAGAGAGAACAAGTGATTTGAAAAGGATCATCATGGGCTTGGCATCTCTCGTTTTGAAAGTTCTCATTATCCATCCTATCATTTTCTTTGCACGTGCGATCGTGGCACTGTTGTGATCCTTGAAAGTGAGATCCTCAGACATTACTACTCCCAGGTCCCTTACATTATTTTTCCGCTCTATTGTATGGCCGGAGTCAGTAGTATATTCTGTTCTAGTTATTATCTCCACCAGTTTTCCATAACGGAGTAGTTGGAATTTGTCCTCATTGAACATCATATTGTTTACCGTTGCCCACTGGAAAACTTTGTTTATATCTTCTTGGAGGTTAACCGCGTCCTCAGCAGATGACAGCCTCATGCAGATCCTAGTATCATCCGCAAAGGATGATACGGTGCTGTGTATATCTCTGTCTATGTCTGATATGAGGATGAGGAATAAGATGGGGGCGAGTACTGTGCCTTGTTGAACAGAGCTCTTCACTATGGCAGCCTCCGATTTAACTCTGTTGACCACTACTCTTTGTGTTCGATTTGTTAGGAAGTTGAAGATCCATCTCCCCACTTTCCCAGTTATTCCTTTAGCACGTATTTTATGGGCTATTACGCCATGATCGCATTTATCAAATGCTTTTGCAAAGTCTGTGTATATTACATCTGCATTCTGATTTTCTTCCAGTGCATCCAAGGCCATGTCATAGTGATCCAGTAGTTGTGAGAGGCAGGAGCGACCTGCCCTGAACCCATGTTGCCCTGGATTGTGCAGATTTTGGGAATCCAGGTGATTTGCAATCCTGCTTCTTAGCACTCTTTCAAAGATTTTTATGATGTGGGACGTCAGAGCTATTGGTCTATAGTTCTTAGCTAATGCTTTGCTGCCACCTTTATGGAGTGGGGCTATATCCGTTGTTTTAAGCGACTGTGGAATTTCACCCATGTCCAAGCTCCTCCTCCATAGTGTACTTAGGGCACGCGAGAGGGGTTTCCTGCAGTTCTTAACGAAAACAGAGTTCTACGAGTCTGGGCCCGGGGCTGAGTGCATAGGCATATTGTCAATGGCTTTTTCGAAATCTATCGGAGTTAGGGTAATGTCGGAAATCTGGCATACATTTATGGAGTTTTGAGGCTCATTCATGAAGAAATCATTTGGGTCGTCGATCCTCAGACCGATTAGTGGTTCACTAAACACAGAGTCGTACTAGGATTTCAATATTTCACTCATTTCCTTGTTGTCATCTGTGTAAGTCCCATCCTGTCTGAGTAAGGGCCCGATACTAGATGTGGTATTTGCCTTGTTTTTGGCATATGAAAAGAAATATTTTGAATTTCTTTCAATTTCACTAATAGCTTTAAGCTCCTCCTGCCTCTCCTGGTTCCTGTAAGAGTCATTTAGCTTAAGTTCGATAGTTTCCACTTCCCTGGTCAGCGCCTCCTTTCGTGTATCAGATATTCTAGCACTCCTGAGGAGCTCAGTGACTCTTCGTCGTCTTCTGTAGAGGGAGCGTCTTTTTCTCTCCAGTTTACTCCTGCTCTTCTTCTTTCTTAGGGGAATATGCCTAGAACATGCTTCGGCTACCAGGAAGTTGATCCTTTCAAGGCACTGGTTTGGATCCATGTCATTTAAGACATCTTCCCAACATGTTTCGTTTAGGACATGGTTTACCTGGTCCCAGTTGATGTTCTTGTTGTTGAAGTTGTATTTTGTGAAGACACCTTCACAGGTACATGCATTCTGCTGATCAGGACCCCTATGCATGTACGTCTGGACTTCGATTAGATTGTGATCGGAATTAGTTGTTTTTGATATTCTTATGTCTCTTATCAGGTCCTCATTATTTGTGAAGATAAGGACAAGTGTGTTTTCTAGTCTTGTTGGCTCCACTATCTGCTGGCTTAAGGTGTGTTTTTCGCAGAGACTTAGTAGCTCATGTGTGTGTGATCTTTCATCTGCACTACCTCCGGGGATTGTTTCAGCTATAACATTATTTGCTACATTCTTCCATTTTGTATGCCTTAGGTTGAAATCACCAAGCAGTAAGATGTTTGGGGATGGAGCTGGAAGGTTTTCCAAACAGTAATCAATTTTCAGTAGCTGTTCCTTGAACTGTTGTGAGGTTGCATCTGGTGGCTTGTATACAACCACAATGACTAGGTTTTGGTTCTCGATCTTTATTGGTAGAACTTCAACTACCTCATTTGTGGTGTTCAGCAACTCCGTGCAGATAAGGGACTCTTTGACATACAGGCCAACCCCCCCTTGTTGCCTGTTTTTTCTGTCGCATCTAAAAAGGTTGTAACCACTTATCCATATTTCACTGTCAAAGTGATCTTTTGTGTGAGTCTCTGTGAAGGCTGCAAACATTGCATTAGACTCCTCTAGAAGTCCACTGATAAAAGGTATTTTGTTGTTGGTGGATGGCTTAAGGCCCTGTATATTAGCAAATATGAACGAGGTTGTATTCTGTGTTTGTTGAGGGGATTTTGTTATTGGCATCAGTAGTTGTAATTCTGGAGGGCCATGGGTGGCCACTGGCTGCGCCTCCAGTCCAACAAGGCTCCAAGGTGGTGGACTATTTTTGTTATTTCCTTCCATTTTCTTTTTTCGTTTCCTGCCACTAAAAAATTACCTGGAGTTGGGTTGTCGTAGCTACTATTGTTTGTCTTGTGGGGTCTGTGCCTCCTGGTCCCTTTTAGATGGTATGCAGGGCACTCAATGTTGTAACACTGCTTCTGGAGGACCGAGGAGTGGCACGTTTTTGGGTGAAAGAAAGTACAGAAAGAAGAACGACACACTCCTTTAGACAGGAGGTCGCTACATTTTTTGGGATGGTCAAAGTTGCATGTCCCATTTTTTCCCCTGTTATTCCATGCTTACAGATGCCCCAAGCATAATATTTGCACAAATTCACCTTTGGTTGAGAATTGTTGGGAGGTGTGTTCTCAATTTCTGCAGGTTCTGGGACTGCACTATAATCCTCAGTATCCAAGCCAGGGCCACCCCGTCCTGGATTCCATCTACTTTCCCCAGTAGAGGAAGAAGGAGGAGACTCCTCTCCAACATCTGTACTGTGGGCCACGGTCTTGTGCAATGATGGTTGTATATTTACGGTTTTAGATGGTTGTATATTTACTGTTTTTGTGGTGGTTTTGGTAGTGTCCCTAGGAGAGTCTGGGCTGGCAGGAAGGCTGAGGGCTGGGTCTGGGTCGGCACTGGGGCTGGGGGCTGGGGCTGGGTCTGGGTCAGCGGCTGGGCCTGGGCCAGTGCCTGGGCCTGGGCCAGCGGCTGGGCCTGGGCCAGCACTAGCACTGTGGGTATTAGTGCTATGACTGGGGGAGCCTGGGCCAGTACCAGCACTGTGGGTATTAGTGCTATGACTGGGGGAGCCTGGGCCAGCACCAGCACTGTGGGTATTAGTGCTATGACTGGGGGATGGGTCGGGCTTAGCACCATGTGGGTGACTAGATAGTTTCGAGTCATCTGTTGTGGTATGGACATTCTGCATTTTTTGATACACTATCTCTTGCTCCCATGTTTTATATATTTTTGGTAGACTATCCAAGAGGTCATCCTTGTTTTCTTGATTATTTTTATCATTTATTACTCTCCTTAGTACCTTTCTGATACCTGCCCAAAGTTCTACATCTTTATTGCACAACCAGAAGCACCTTGCTAGTTCGAGGTCATTTTTTGAGGCTGTATTTAGTCTAGTACAAGAGATATGGTGTTTGGAAGAGCATAGGTTGCATATGATTCTGGATTTCCTTCCAAGGATTTTTTTACATGTCCCACAGATATGCTGTGCTGACATTCTGTCTGTATCCTACTACACTCTGTATGCCACGGAAGAAAACTGATTTCCACTTTACCTTTCTCTTGCTGGTGCCAGTAATATGCAAGATGTATTTATACGAACCAAGTTTGCAGTATGTGGGTGGTGGTGTAGAGTGGGTGGTGGGTGTTGGGTGGGTGTGAGATGGACAGGACTTGCCTACACTGCCACACTTCACTATTAATTTTTTTACTATTATTATTATTATTATTATTTAAATTCCTTTTATGTAGTGCTGTATACTGCTTATCTGGTGATGGTGGATGCTGGGTGTGGTGGTGATGGTGGACGCTGGGTGTGGTGGTAATGGTGGACGCTGGGTGTGGTGGTGATGGTGGACGCTGGGTGTGGTGGTGATGGACGCTGGGCGTGGTGGTGATGGTAGACGCTGGGTGTGGTGGTGATGGTGGACGCTGGGTGTGGTGGTGATGGTAGACGCTGGGTGTGGTGGTGATGGTGGACGCTGGGTGTGGTGGTGATGGTAGACGCTGGGTGTGGTGGTGATGGTGGACGCTGGGTGTGGTGGTGATGGTGGACGCTGGGTGTGGTGGTGATGGTAGACGCTGGGTGTGGTGGTGATGGTGGACGCTGGGTTTGGTGGTGATGGTAGAAGCTGGGTGTGGTTGTGATGGTGGACGCTGGGTGTGGTGGTGATGGTGGACGCTGGGTGTGGTGGTGATGGTAGACGCTGGGTGTGGTGGTGATGGTGGAAGCTGGGTGTGGTGGTGATGGTAGACGCAGGGTGTGGCGGTGATTGTGGACGCTGGGTGTGGTGGTGATGGTAGACGCTGGGTGTGGTGGTGATGGTGGACGCTGGGTGTGGTGGTGATGGTGGACGCTGGGTGTGGTGGTGATGGTGGACGCTGGGTGTGGTGGTGATGGTGGACGCTGGGTGTGGTGGTGATGGTGGACGCTGGGTGTGGTGGTGATGGTGGACGCTGGGTGTGGTGGTGATGGTGGACGCTGGGTGTGGTGGTGATGGTGGACGCTGGGTGTGGTGGTGATGGTGGACGCTGGGTGTGGTGGTGATGGTGGACGCTGGGTGTGGTGGTGATGGTGGACGCTGGGTGTGGTGGTGATGGTGGACGCTGGGTGTGGTGGTGATGGTGGACGCTGGGTGTGGTGGTGATGGTGGACGCTGGGTGTGGTGGTGATGGTGGACGCTGGGTGTGGTGGTGATGGTGGACGCTGGGTGTGGTGGTGATGGTGGACGCTGGGTGTGGTGGTGATGGTGGACGCTGGGTGTGGTGGTGATGGTGGACGATGGGTGTGGTGGTGATGGTGGACGATAGGTGGTGGTGATGGTGGACGCTGGTGTGGTGGTGATGGTGGACGCTGGGTGTGGTGGTGATGGTGTGATAGCGCTGGGTGTGGTGGTGACGCTGGTGGACGCTGGGTGTGGTGGTGATGGTGGGCGCTGGGTGTGGTGGTGATGTTTGACGCTGGGTGTGGTGGTGATGGTGGACGGTGGGTGTGGTGGTGGTGGTGGACGCTGGGTGTGGTGGTGGTGGTGGCCGCGGGGTGTGGGGGTGATGGTGGACGCTGGGTGTGGGTGTGGTGATGGTGGACGCTGAGTGTGGTGGTGATTGTGGACGCTGGGTGTGGTGGTGATGGTGGACGCTGGGTGTGGTGGTGATGGTGGACGCTGGGTGTGGTGGTGATGGTGGACGCTGGGTGTGGTGGTGATGGTGGACGCTGGGTGTGGTGGTGATGGTGGACGCTGGGTGTGGTGGTGATGGTGGACGCTGGGTGTGGTGATGGTGGACGCTGGGTGTGGTGGTGATGGTGGACGCTGGGTGTGGTAATGGTGATGGTGGGCGCTGGGTGTGGTGGTGACGCTGGGTGTGGTGGTGATGGTGGACGCTGGGTGTGGTGGTGATGGTAGACGCTGGATGGTGGACGCTGGGTGTGGTGGTGATGGTGGACGCTGGGTGTGGTGGTGATGGTAGACGCTGGGTGTGGTGGTGATGGTGGACGCTGGGTGTGGTGGTGATGGTGGACGCTGGGTGCGGTGGTAATGGTGGACGCTGGGTGTGGTGGTGAAGGTGGACGCTGGGTGTGGTGGTGATGGTGGGCGCTGGGTGTGGTGGTGATGTTGGACGCTGGGTGTGGTGGTGATGGGGGACGCTGGGTGTGGTGGTGATGGTGGACGCTGGGTGTGGTGGTGATGGTGGACGCTGGGTGTGGTGGTGATGGTGGACGCTGGGTGTGGTGGTGATGGTGGACGCTGGGTGTGGTGGTGATGGTGGACGCTGAGTGTGGTGGTGATGGTGGACGCTGGGTGTGGTGGTGATGGTGGACGCTGGGTGTGGTGGTGATGGTGGACGCTGGGTGTGGTGGTGATGGTGGACGCTGGGTGTGGTGGTGATGGTGGACGCTGGGTGTGGTGGTGATGGTGGACGCTGGGTGTGGTGGTGATGGTGGACGCTGGGTGTGGTGGTGAAGGTGGACGCTGGGTGTGGTGGTGATGGTGGGCGCTGGTGATGGTGGATGGGGGACGCTGTGTGTGGTGGTGATGGTGGACGCTGGGTGTGGTGGTGATGGTGGACGCTGGGTGTGGTGGTGATGGTGGACGCTGGGTGTGGTGGTGATGGTGGACGCTGGGTGTGGTGATGGTGGACGCTGGGTGTGGTGGTGATGGTGGACACTGGGTGTGGTGGTGATGGTGGTCTGGGTGTGGTGGTGATGGTGGACGATGGGGGTGGTGGTGATGGTGGACGCTGGTGTGGTGATGGTGATGAGTGTGACGCTGGGTGTGGTGGTGATGGTGGACGCTGGGTGTGGTGGTGATGGTGTGACGCTGGGTGTGTGGTGATGGTGATGTTGGACGCTGGGTGTGGTGGTGATGGTGGACGCTGGGTGTGGTGGTGATGGTGGACGCTGGGTGTGGTGGTGATGGTGGACACTGGGTGTGGTGGTGATGGTGGACGCTGGGTGTGGTGGTGATGATGGACACTGGGTGTGGTGGTGATGGTAGACGCCGGGTGTGGTGGTGATGGTGGACGCTGGGTGTGGTGGTGATGGTGGACGCTGAGTGTGGTGGTGATGGTGGACGCTGGGTGTGGTAGTGATGGTGGACGCTGAGTGTGGTGGTGATGGTGGACGCTGGGTGTGGTGGTGATGGTGGACGCTGGGTGTGGTGGTGATGGTGGACGCTGGGTGTGGTGGTGATAGTGGACGCTGGGTGTGGTGATGGTGGACGCTGGGTGTGGTGGTGATGGTGGACGCTGGGTGTGGTGGTGATGGTGGACGCTGGGTGTGGTGGTGATGGTGGACGCTGGGTGTGGTGGTGATGGTGGACGCTGAGTGTGGTGGTGATGGTGGACGCTGGGTGTGGTGGTGATGGTGGACGCTGGGTGTGGTGGTGATGGTGGACGCTGGGTGTGGTGGTGATGGTGGACGCTGGGTGTGGTGGTGATGGTGGACGCTGGGTGTGGTGGTGATGGTGGACGCTGGGTGTGGTGGTGATGGTGGACGCTGGGTGTGGTGGTGATGGTGGACGCTGGGTGTGGTGGTGATGTTGGACGCTGGGGTGATGGTGGACGCTGGGTGTGGTGGTGATGGTGGACGCTGGGTGTGGTGCTGATGGTGGACGCTGGGTGTGGTGGTGATGGTGGACGCTGGGTGTGGTGATGATGGTGGACGCTGGGTGTGGTGATGATGGTGGACGCTGGGTGGGTTATCACTATTATCTCGTAACAATAACAATGAAAATATTCAGAACATCTTTTACGTTAGTTCACTTTATTTTAGAGTTCACTTTTTTTAAGAGTTGCTTGTGGCAAGTAATTTGTCTGATGAAATTGTTAGTAAGGGCGGCGTGATGCATGCGTGTAACCCACGATACATGGAGACAAGTGCAGCATCTGCCACGTGATCTTGCTGTGTTGTGTGGGCACGAGATGAGACTGCAGTGGCGTGGGAAAGGATGGTAGTGGCCCGGTGGCCTGGTGGCTAAAGCTCCCGCTTCACACACGGCGGGTGGAAACATTTCGACACGTTTCCTTACACCTGTTGTCCTGTTCACCTAGCAGCAAATAGGTACCTGGGTGTTAGTCGACTGGTGTGGGTCGCATCCTGGGGGACAAGATTAAGGACCCCAATGGAAATAAGTTAGACAGTCCTCGATGACGCACTGACTTTCTTGGGTTATCCTGGGTGGCTAACCCTCCGGGGTTAAAAATCCGAACGAAATCTTATCTTATATAGGGATGGAGGGATGTGTGGGATAAGAGTTTGTGACGTTATGTGGAGTAGGAGAGCATGGGGAGAGAGGGGCTTCTGTGTGTGTGTGTACTCACTTAAGTGTGGTTGCAGGGGTCAAGACTCAGCTCCTGGCCCTGCCTTTTCATCGATCGCTACTAGGTCCTCTCTCTCCCTGCTCCATGAGCTTTATCATACCTTGTCTTGAAGCTATGTATGGTGCCTGCCTCCACTACATCTCTTGCTAGGCTATTCCACTTCATGACAACTCTGAGACTGAAGAAATACTTCCTAACATCCCTTTGACTCATCTGAGTCTTCAACTTCCGCGTGTGACCATTTGTTTCTGTGTCCCATTTCTGGAACATCCTGTCTCTGTCCACCTTACCTATTTTCATGCAGTATTTTGTATGTCGTTATCGTGTCTCCCCTAACCCTCCTGTGCTCCAGTGTCGTCAGGCCACTTTCCCTTAATATTTCTTTGTAGAACATTCCCCTTAGCTTTGGAACTAGCCTTGCTGCAAACTTGTGCTCTTTCTCTAATTTCTTGACGTGCTTGACCAGGTGTGGGTTCCAAACTGGTGCCGCATACTCCAGTATGGGCCTAACGTACACGGTGTAGTGTCTTAACGATTCCTTATTAAGGTATCGGCACGCTATTCCCAGGTTTGCCAGGCACCCGTATGCTGCAGCAGTTATCTGGTTGATATATGCTTCCGGAGACATGCTCGGTGTTATACTCACCCCAAGATCTTTCTCCCTGAGCGAGGTTTGCAGTCTTTGGTCACCTAGCCTATACTCTGTCTGCGGTCTTTTTTGCCCTTCCCCAATTTCTATGACTTTGCATTTGGCAGGGTTGAATTCGAGAAGCCAGTTACTGGACAACGTGTCCAGCCTGTCCAGGTCTCTTTGTAGTCCTCCCTGACCCTCATATGATTTAATTCTTCTCATTAACTTCACATTATCTGCAAACATGGACACTTCTGAGTCTATCCCTTCCATCATTTCATTCACATATACCAAAAATAGCACTTGTCCTGAGGGACTTGACTCCTGAAAGACCCTGCTCGTCAAAGGCGCCCACTGTGATACCTCATCAAGTACCATGACTCATTGTTGCCTCCCTGTCAGGTATTCTCTGATCCACTGCAGTGCCCTTCCTGTTATATGCACCCGATCCTCTAGCTTCTGCACTAATCTCTTATGAGGAAGTGTGTCAAAGGCCTTGTTGTAGCCCAAGAAAATGCAATCTACCCACCCCTCTTTCTGATGTCTTACTTCTGTTACTTTGTCAAAAACTCTAGAAGGTGTGTGACAAAGGATTTGCCTTCCATGAATCCATGCTGGTTGTTGTTAATAATCGTGTTCCATTCCAGGTGCTTCACCACTCTCCTCCTGATAATCTTCTTTATGACTTTGCATACTATACACGTCAGAAACACTGGTTTGCAGTTTAGTGCTGCATTTCTGTCTCCTTTCTTAAAACTGGGGACTACATTTGCCGTCTTCCATACCTCAGGTAGTTGCCCAGTTTCAAGGGATGTATTGAAGATTGTGGTTAGAGGCACGAACAGCGGCCCTGCACCTTCTCTAAGGGCCCATGGGGAGATGTTGTCCAAACCCCTCGCCTTTGAGGTATCGAGGTCACATAGCAACTTTTGCACCTCCTCCTCCATTGTTTGTATGTCATCCAGCACCTGTTGGTACGTTCCCTGTTGGTGTTCCTCTCTGTGCTGTCTTCTCGGAACAATTCCTGTCTCTACTGTAATTACTTCCTTAAATCTCCTGTTGAGCTCCTCGCATACCTCGTGATCCTTACTTGTGAGTTCCCCCACCTTCTTTCCTCAGCCTGATCACCTGGTCTTTGACTATCATCTTCCTCCCGATGTGGCTGTACAGCAGTTTCGGGTCTGACTTGACTTTCGATGTTGTGTTATTTTCATACTGTCGCTGGGCCTCCCTCCTTACCTGTGCATACTCGTTCCTGGCTCTTCGACTAATCTCCTTATTTTGTGTTCTTTGCCTTCTGTACTTTTTCCATGCTCTATTGCACTTGATTTTTGCCTCCTTACACCGCCGGGTAAATCAGGGGCTCGTTCTGGTCTTCCCATTATTTCTGTTGCCCTTGGGAACAAACCTTTCCTCTGCCTCCTTGCAGGAAGGGTTGGAGGGAGGGGGTAAAGGAGGTTTTGTGTGCGAGGGGCTTGGACTTTTGTTGTTATGTATTCCATCATTTCATTTACTGACTTTCTTACCAGCCCTTTTTCGGGCCACCCTGCCTTGGTGGGAATCGGCCAGTGTGATAATAAAAAAAAAGAAAAAAAAATATTCCATCATTTCATTTACTGACTTTCTTACCAGCCCCACTGAACCTCTTGCAGGAAGTTCCTCAAACCTATGTAGTCCCCCTGTTCTTCTCCTGTTACCCTCTCCACTTGTATCTTTACTATGTATTCAAAGCACAGAACCACATGGTCACTAGCTCCTAGGGGTCTCTCATATGTGATGTCCTCAATGTCTGAACTGCTCAGGGTGAGCACAAGGTCCAGTCATGCTGGTTCATCCTCCCCTCTCTCTCTGGTAGCATCCTTAACATGTTGATACTTGAGGTTTTCGAGTACCACATCCATCATCTTGGCTCTCCATGTTTTGGGACCCCCATGTGGTTCCAGGTTTTCCCAGTCTATCTCCCTGTGATTGAAATCGCCCATAACCAGTAACTCTGCTCTGCTCGAATGAGCTCTTCTTGCCACCTCAGCCAGTGTGTCCACCATTGCTCTGTTACTCTCTTCGTATTCCTCTCTTGGCCTCCTGGAGTTCTGTGGTGGATTATACATCACTGCAATGACTACCTTGTGCTCCCCAGACTGAAGTGTACCTACTATGTATTCTCTTCCTCCAATCTCGTCCATGCCTCCCATTTCCTCAAAATTCTATCGTGTTTTACAAGCAGTGCAACCCCTCCTCCCCTTCTGCTCCTTGTGTCTTTCCTCATGATCTGATATCCTGGTGGGAAGATTGCATCTGCTACTGTCTCAGTGAGTTTCGTTTCTGTGACTGCTATGATGTCTGGGGATTTCTCATTGATTCTTTCATGCCACTCCTCATATTTGTTCATTATTCCATCTGCATTTGTGTACCAAACCTTCAACTTCTGTTCCAAAACTGTCTTCCTGGGGGAATATTGGGGTTGGAAGAGCAGGAGCCCTGGTGGGGGCCTATGGGGGGTTGTGGTGGGGTTAGAGTTCCCATAGGGGGTTGCTGTAGGGTTGGGGTTTGTGGTGTGGGAGGTGGGGACAGAGGGATCAGTGTGTGATTGGCTTAGATTGTTCAGTTGTCTTGGGGTTGTCATGGTTGGAGTCCTCTTGCAGGTGTTTCTGGGGGGTTTGTTTGCTCTTCTACCTGTGTCTGGGTTATTCTGCTTCTCTTTGTCTCTTCCTCCCAATTCTCCTTTCGTTTTTGCACTCTCTCTCAGTACCCTCCTTTCCTCTTGCGTTCTGTCTTGGTCGAGGTACACACTCTGGAATATCCATTTGTCTCTCAGCCGTGCATTCTCCTGCATGATCATGGTTCGAGTTGATTCTGCCTTGAAAATTACTTTGAGAGGCTTCCTTCTCCTTGTGAACCACCCAATTCTCTGAAAATTTGCCACGTGGTTCATGTCACTCTCATCTATTGCCTTTATGATACCTTCAATTGCTTTTATCTCTTCCTGTTTTCTTTCCTCATAGGCTTCCCCATCGGCTTGCTGAAGCCCATAGACAAAAACTGATCTCTCCCTTTCTTCCTCCCACTGTGTCTCCCATTGTGTCCTCTGAGGTGTTTTAGTTTCTTCTCTTGGAGTGTTCCTCCCTTCAATCCCTTCCCTAGCCGAGGCCCCATTGCTCATTGGGCTGTCTTTCCTGCTCAGCTGTTCCTCGCCCCTGCAGGAGTCTGGTAGAGTCCCTGCATATATCGTAGCTCCTTCAATGTCTCCAGATCTCTCATTTGTTCCTAGTGTGCTCCTTGTCATTGCCTTGGTGATGTATGGGTCTGACCTGCCATTTGCATACAGTATAGCTTCCTTGCTCCCTTCAGTCCCCTTGTCTGTGTCTGATGTAGAAGTTCCTGATGTTTCAGGTTGCTCAGTTCCTCTTCTAAGTGCTGTATCTTGTCTTCTGCTACTATGGCATGTTGTTCCCAGCTTCTTCTCTCTGCAGCTACTATCTCCTCCATCCTCCTTCCAAGCTCTTCTAGCTTCCTTTCCCAGTCTTCCTCCCTTCTTTTGAGCTCTGCTTCCCAATCATCCTTCCCAGCTCTCGGCCTTATTTTTGGCCCCATTGTACCACAGAATGAAGTTTCTGTGAGGATGGGTGTTGCAGGTAAGGGGATGGGTAGTGAGGAAGGGCAGGGAGGAGAAGGATATGGGGTGGAAGGGGGGTCAGTGTCAAGGAGAGTTTTAGGGGTTACAAGAGAGTATCGGGAGGGAGGAGAGAGGGGGGGAAAGACTGGGGAGAAGAAGGTGGTTGGAGGATGGGGGATAAAAGAGAGAGAGCGAGAGAGAGAGAGAGAGAGAGACAGAGAGAGAGAGAGAGAGAGAGAGAGAGAGAGAGAGAGAGCGAGAGAGAGAGAGAGAGAGAGAGAGAGAGAGAGAGAGAGAGAGAGGGGGAAGATGGATGGCTGGTTAGGATGAGAGTGGGGGAGTAATGAGGGGGAGAGATGGTTAGATGGGGAGACAAAGGGATGGAGTGTGGGACAGGATGTCTAGTGGGTGGGTAGGTTGGGGGGGTGAATGGTTGTGAGGGGACCGTTTGTGTGTGTGTGTGTATGTATGTGTACTCACCTAGTTGTACTCACCTAGTTTAGGTTGCATGGATCGAGTCCGAGCTCCTGGCCCTGCCTCTTCACTGGTCGCTACTAGGTCACTCTCCCTGAACCGTGAGCTTTATCATACCTCTGCTTAAAGCTATGTATGGATCCTGCCTCCACTACATCGCTTCCCAAACTATTCCGCTTCCTGAATACTCTGTGGCTGAGGAAATACTTCCTAACATCCCTGTGATTCATCAGTGTTTTCAACTTCCAACTGTGTCCCTTTGTTACTGTGTCCAATCTCTGGAACATCCTGTCTTTGTCCACCTTGTCAATTCCTCTCAGTATTTTGTATGTCGTTATCATGTCCCCCTATCCCTCCTGTCCTCCAGTGTCGTCATGTTGATTTCTCTTAACCTCTCCTCGTAGGACATACCCCTTAGCTCTGGGACTAGTCTTGTTGCAAACCTTTGCACTTTCTGTAGTTCCTTTACGTGCTTGGCTAGGTGTGGGTTCCAAACTGGTGCCGCATACTCCAATATGGGCCTAACGTACACGGTGTACAGGGTCCTGAACGATTCCTTATTAAGATGTCGGAATGCTGTTCTGAGGTTTGCTAGGCGCCCATATGCTGCAGCCGTTATTTGGTTGATGTGCACTTCAGGAGATGTGCCTGGTGTTATACTCACCCCAAGATCTTTTTCCTTGAGTGAGGTTTGTAGTCTCTGGTCCCTTAGACTGTACTCTGTCTGCGGTCTTCTTTGCCTTTCCCCAATCTTCATGACTTTGCACTTGGTGGGATTGAAATCCAGGAGCCAATTGCTGGACCAGGTCTGCAGCCTGTCCAGATCCCTTTGTAGTTCTGCCTGGTATTCGATTGAGTGAATTCTTCTCATCAACTTCACGTCATCTGCAAACAGGGACACTTCGGAGTCTATTCCTTCCGTCATGTCGTTCACAAACACCAGAAACAGCACTGGTCCTAGGACTGACCCCTGTGGGACCCCGCTGGTCACAGGTGCCCACTCTGACACCTCGCCACGTACCATGAATCGCTGCTGTCTTCCTGACAAGTATTCCCTGATCCATTGCAGTGCCTTCCCTGTTATCCCTGCTTGGTTCTCCAGTTTTTGCATTAATCTTTTGTGTGGAACTGTGTCAAACACCTTCTTGCAGTCCAAGAATATGCAATCCACCCACCCCTCTCTCTCTTGTTTTACTGCTGTCACCATGTCATAGAACTCCAGTAGGTTTGTGACAGGATTTTCCGTCCCTGAAACCATGTTGGCTGCTGTTGATGAGATCATTCCTTTTTAAGTGTTCCACCACTCTTCTCCTGATAATCTTCTCAATGATTTTGCATACTATACATGTCAGTGACACTGGTCTGTAGTTTAGTGCTTCATGTCTGTCTCCTTTTTGAAAGATTGGGACTACATTTGCTGTCTTCCATGTCTCAGGCAATCTCCCTGTTTCGATAGATATATTGAATATTGTTGTTAGGGGTACACATAGCACCCCTGCTCCCTCTCTCAGGACCCATGGGGAGATGTTATCTGGCCTCATTGCCTTTGAGGTATCTTGCTCACTCAGAAGCCTCTTCACTTCTTCCTCGGTTTTGTGCACTGCGTCCAGCACTTGGTGGTGTGCCCCACCTCTCCGTCTTTCTGGAGCCTTTTCTGTCTCCTCTGTGAACACTTCTTTGAATCTCTTGTTGAGTTCCTCACATACTTCACGGTCATTTCCTGTTGTCTCTCCTCCTTCCTTCCTTAGCCTGATTACCTGGTCCTTGACTGTTGTTTTCCTCCTGATGTGGCTGTATAACAGTTTCGGGTCAGATTTGGCTTTTGCTGCTATGTCGTTTTCATATTGTCGTTGGGCCTCCCTTCTTATCTGTGCATATTTATTTCTGGCTCTACGACTGTTCTCCTTATTCTCCTGGGTCCTTTGCCTTCTATGTTTCTTCCATTCCATAGCACACTTGGTTTTTGCCTCCCTGCACCTTTGGGTGAACCATGGGCTCATCCTGGCTGTTCCATTATTCCTGTTACCCTTGGGTACAAACCTCTCCTCTCCTGTGTGTGTGTGTGTGTGTGTGTGTGTGTGTGTGTGTGTGTGTGTGTGTGTGTGTGTGTGTGTGTGTGTGTGTGTGTGTGTGTGTGTGTGTGTGTGTGTGTGTGTGTGTGTGTATGTGTGTGTGTTTGTAGTGTGCATGTGTGTGTGTTCTCACTACCACTGGTTACTGCTAGCAACTAATCACCCCTTAAAAACACTATGGTTCTTGGAGCCTTGTGACCCCACGTCTGTGTGTGTGTGTGTGTGTGTGTGTGTGTGTTTGTATTGTGCATGTGTGTGTGTGTAGTGTGTGTGTGTTCTCACTACCACTGGTTACTGCTAGCAACTAATCACCCCTTAAAAACACTAAGGTTCTTGGAGCCTTGTGACCCCACGTCTGTGTGTGTGTGTGTGTGTGTGTGTTTGTATTGTGCATGTGTGTGTGTGTAGTGTGTATGTGTGTGTGTGTGTGTACTCACCTATTTGTGGTTGCAGGGGTCGAGTCACAGCTCCTGGCCCCGCCTCTTCGCTGATTGCTACTAGGTCCTCTCTCTCCCTGCCCCATGAGCTCTATCATACCTCGCCTTAAAACTATGTATGGTTCCTGCCTCCACCACATCACTTTCTAGGCTATTCCATGGCCTGACTACTCTATGACTGAAGAAATACTTCCTAACATCCCTTTGATTCATCTGAGTCTTCAACTTCCAATTGTGACCTCTTGTGTCTGTGTCCCATCTCTGGAACATCCCGTCTTTGTCCACCTCGTCTATTCCGCGCAGTATTTTATATGTCGTTATCATGTCTCCCCCTGACCCTCCTGGCCTCCAGTGTCGTCAGGCCGATTTCCCTCAACCTTTCTTCATAGGACAATCCCCGTAGCTCTGGGACTAGTCTTGTTGCAAACCTTTGCACTTTCTCTAATTTCTTGACGTGCTTGACTAGGTGTGGATTCCAAACTGGTGCTGCATACTCCAGTATGGGCCTGACGTAGATGGTGTACAGAGTCTTAAACGAATCCTTACTGAGGTATCGGAACGCTATCCGTAGGTTTGCCAGGCGCCCGTATGCTGCAGCAGTTATCTGATTGATGTGCGCCTCAGGAGATATGCTCGGTGTTATACTCACCCCCAGATCTTTTTCCTTTAGTGAGGTTTGCAGTCTTTGGCCATCTAAACTATATTGTGTCTGCGGTCTTCTTTGCCCTTCCCCAATCTTCATGACTTTGCATTTGGCAGGGTTAAATTCTAGGAGCCAGTTGCTGGACCAGGCTTGTAGCCTGTCCAGATCTCTTTGTAGTCCTGCCTGATCCTCGTCCGATTCGATTCTTCTCATTAACTTCACATCGTCTGCAAACAAGGACACTTCTGAGTCTATCCCTTCCGTTATGTCGTTCACGTATACCAAGAACAGCACAGGTCCTAGGACTGACCCCTGTGGAACCCCGCTTGTCACAGGCGCCCACTCTGACACCTCGTCGCGTACCATGACTCGTTGTTTCCTCCCTGTCAGATATTCTCTGATCCATTGCAGTGCCTTTCCTGTTATGTGTGCCTGGTCCTCTAGCTTTTGCAGTAACCTCTTGTGAGGAACTGTGTCGAAAGCCTTCTTGCAGTCCAAAAATACGCAGTCGATCCACCCCTCTCTCTCTTGTCTTACTTCTGTCACCTTGTCATAAAACTCTAGTAGGTTTGTGACACAGGATTTTCCTTCCCTGAAACCGTGCTGGTTGTCAATTATACACTTGTTTCTTTCCAGGTGCCCCACCACTCTCCTCCTGATGATCTTCTCCATGACCTTGCATACTATACACGTTAGAGATACAGGTCTGTAGTTTAGTGCCTCATGTCTGTCTCCCTTTTTAAAAATTGGGGACTACATTTGCCATTTTCCATACCTCAGGGAGTTGCCCAGTTTCAAATGATGTGTTAAAGGTCTTTGTTAATGGCTCACACAATATCTCTGCTCCCTCTTTAAGGACCCATGGAGAGATGTTGTCTGGTCCCCACCGCCTTTGAGGTGTCAAGTTCGCATAGCAGCTTCTTCACCTCCTCCTTGGTTATATGTACCTCATCCAGCACTTGCTGGTGTGCCCCCCTGTTCTGATTTCTTGGAGTCCTACTGGTTTCCACTGTAAATACCTCTTTAAATCTTGTGTTGAGCTCCTGACATACCTCTCGGTCGTTTCTTGTGAATTCCCCATCACCCTTCCTCAGTCTGATTACCTGGTCCTTGACTGTTGTTTTCCTCCTGATGTGGCTGTACAACAGCTTCGGGTCAGTCTTTACTTTTGATGCTATGTCATTTTCATATTGTCTCTGAGCCTCCCTTCTTATCTGTGCATATTCGTTTCTGGCTCTTCGGCTGATTTCTTTATTTTCCTGAGTTCTCTGTCTTCTGTACCTTTTCCATTCTCTATTACACCTAGTTTTTGCCTCCCTACACCTTCGGGTGAACCAAGGACTCGTTCTGTTCTTCCCATTATTTCTGTTTCCCTTGGGAACAAACCTCTCCTCTGCCTCCTTGCATTTTGTTGCTACATAGTCCATCATTTCTTGTACTGGTTTTCCTGTCAGTTCCCTCTCCCACTGAATGTCTTGAAGGAAGTTCCTCATGCCTGAGTAGTTCCCCCTTTTGTAGTTTGGTTTTTCCAGCCTATTCCTGCTACTCTCTCCACTTGGAGCTCAACTATGTAGTCGAAGCACAGAACCACATGATCACTAGCTCCCAGGGGCCTTTCATACATGATACCCTCGATGTCCGAACTACTCATGGTGAATACAAGGTCCAACCTTGCTGGTTCATCCTCTCCTCTCTCTCTGGTAGTGTCTCTAACATGTTGATGCATGAGGTTCTCCAGTGTGTGTGTGTGTGTGTGTGTGTGTGTGTACTCACCTAGTTGTACTCACCTAGTTGTACTCACCTAGTTGAGGTTGCAGGGGTCGAGTCCGAGCTCCTGGCCCCGCCTCTTCACTGATGGCTACTAGGTCACTCTCCCTGAGCCGTGAGCTTTATCATACCTCTGCTTAAAGCTATGTATGGATCCTGCCTGTGTGTGTGTGTGTGTGTGTGTGTTTGTAGTGTGCGTGTGTGTGTGTGTGTGTGTGTGTGTGTGTGTGTGTGTGTGTGTGTGTGTTTGTAGTGTGCGTGTGTGTGTGTGTGTGTGTGTGTGTGTGTGTGTGTGTGCGTGTGTGTGTACTCACCTAGTTGTACTCACCTAGTTGAGGTTGCGGGGGTCGAGTCCGAGCTCCTGGCCCCGCCTCTTCACTGATCGCTACTAGGTCACTCTCCCTGAGCCGTGAGCTTTATCATACCTCTGGTTAAAGCTATGTATGGATCCTGCCTCCACTACATCGCTTCCCAAACTATTCCACTTACTGACTACTCTGTGGCTGAAGAAATACTTCCTAACATCCCTGTGATTCATCTGTGTCTTCAGCTTCCAACTGTGTCCCCTTGTTACTGTGTCCAATCTCTGGAACATCCTGTCTTTGTCCACCTTGTCAATTCCTCTCAGTATTTTGTATGTCGTTATCATGTCCCCCCTATCTCTCCTGTCCTCCAGTGTCGTCAGGTTGATTTCCCTTAACCTCTCCTCGTAGGACATACCTCTTAGCTCTGGGACTAGTCTTGTTGCAAACCTTTGCACTTTCTCTAGTTTCTTCACGTGCTTGGCTAGGTGTGGGTTCCAAACTGGTGCCGCATACTCCAATATGGGCCTAACATACACTGTGTACAGGGTCCTGAATGATTCCTTATTAAGATGTCGGAATGCTGTTCTGAGGTTTGCTAGGCGCCCATATGCTGCAGCAGTTATTTGGTTGATGTGCGCTTCAGGAGATGTGCCTGGTGTTATACTCACCCCAAGATCTTTTCCTTGAGTGAGGTTTGTAGTCTCTGACCCCCTAGACTGTACTCCGTCTGCGGCCTTCTTTGCCCTTCCCCAATCTTCATGACTTTGCACTTGGTGGGATTGAACTCCAGGAGCCAATTGCTGGACCAAGTCTGCAGCCTGTCCAGATCCCTTTGTAGTTCTGCCTGGTCTTCGATCGAGTGAATTCTTCTCATCAACTTCACGTCATCTGCAAACAGGGACACCTCAGAGTCTATTCCTTCCGTCATGTCGTTCACAAATACCAGAAACAGCACTGGTCCTAGGAATGACCCCTGAGGGACCCCGCTGGTCACAGGTGCCCACTCTGACACCTCGCCACTTATCATGACTCGCTGCTGTCTTCCTGACAAGTATTCCCTGATCCATTGTAGTGCCTTCCCTGTTATCCCTGCTTGGTCCTCCAGTTTTTGCACCAATCTCTTGTGTGGAACTGTGTCAAACGCCTTCTTGCAGTCCAAGAAAATGCAATCCACCCACCCCTCTCTCTCTTGTCTTACTGCTGTCACCATGTCATAGAACTCCAGTAGGTTTGTGACACAGGATTTCCCGTCCCTGAAACCATGTTGGCTGCTGTTGATGAGATCATTCCTTTCTAGGTGTTCCACCACTCTTCTCCTGATAATCTTCTCCATGATTTTGCATACTATACATGTCAGTGACACTGGTCTGTAGTTTAATGCTTCATGTCTGTCTCCTTTTTTAAAGATTGGGACTACATTTGCTGTCTTCCATGCCTCAGGCAATCTCCCTGTTTCGATAGATGTATTGAATATTGTTGTTAGGGGTACACATAGCGCCTCTGCTCCCTCTCTCAATACCCATGGGGAGATGTTATCTGGTCCCATTGCCTTTGAGGTATCTAGCTCACTCAGAAGCCTCTTCACTTCTTCCTCGGTTGTGTGCACTGTGTCCAGCACTTGGTGGTGTGCCCCACCTCTCCGTCTTTCTGGAGTCCCTTCTGTCTCCTCTGTGAACACTTCTTTGAATCTCTTGTTGAGTTCTTCACATACTTCACGGTCATTTCTTGTTGTCTCTCCTTCTTCCTTCCTAAGCCTGATTATCTGGTCCTTGACTGTTGTTTTCCTCCTGATGTGGCTGTACAACAGTTTCGGGTCAGATTTGGCTTTCGCTGCTATGTCATTTTCATATTGTCTTTGGGCCTCCCTTCTTATCTGTGCATATTCGTTTCTGGCTCTACGACTGTTCTCCTTATTCTATTGGGTCCTTTGCCTTCTATATTTCTTCCATTCCCTAGCACACTTGGTTTTTGCCTCCCTGCACCTTTGGGTAAACCATGGGCTCATCCTGGCTTTTTCATTAATCCTGTTACCCTTGGGTACAAACCTCTCCTCAGCCTCCTTGCATTTTGTTGCTACATATTCCATCATCTCATTAACTGGCTTCCCTGCCAGTTCTCTGTCCCACTGAACCCCGTTCAGGTAGTTCCTCATTCCTGTGTAGTCCCCTTTCTTGTAGTTTGGCTTCATTCGTCCTGGCCTTCCTGCTTCTCCCTCCACTTGTAGCTCTACTGTGTATTCGAAGCTTAAAACCACATGGTCACTGGCCCCAAGGGGTCTTTCATATGTGATGTCCTCGATATCTGCACTACTCAAGGTGAATACTAAGTCCAGCCTTGCTGGTTCATCCTCTCCTCTCTCTCTTGTAGTGTCCCTTACGTGTTGGCACATGAAGTTTTCCAGTACCACCTCCATCATCTTAGCCCTCCATGTATCTTGGCCCCCATGTGGGTCCAAGTTCTCCCAATCGATCTCCTTGTGGTTAAAGTCACCCATGATCAGGAGCTTTGCCCTGCATGCATGAGCTCTTCTGGCCACTCTAGCCAGTGTGTCAACCATCGCTCTATTGCTCTCGTCTGTGTGTGTGTGTGTGTGTTTGTAGTGTGCGTGTGTGTGTGTGTGTGTGTGTGTGTGTGTGTGTGTGTGTGTGTGTGTGTGTGTGTGTGTGTGTGTTTGTAGTGTGCGTGTGTGTGTGTGTGTGTGTGTGTGTGTGTGTGTGTGTGTGTGTTTGTAGTGGTGTGCGTGTGTGTGTGTGTGTGTGTGTGTGTGTGTGTGTGTGTGTGTGTGTGTGTGTGTGTGTGTGTGTGTGTTTGTATTGTGCGTGTGTGTGTGTGTCGTGTGTGTGTGTGTGTGTGTGTGTAGTGTGTGTGTGTGTGTGTGTGTAGTGTGTGTGTATGTGTAGTGTGTGTGTGTGTAGTGTGTGTGTACTCGCTTAATTGTGGTTGCATGGGTCGAGAATCAGCTCCTGGCCCCGCCTCTTCACTGATCGCTACTAGGTCCTCTCTCTCTCTGCTTTCTGAGCTTTGTCATACCTCATTTTAATACTATGTATGGTTTCTGCCTCCACTACATCACTAGCTAGGCCATTCTACTTCCTGACGACTCTATGACTGAAAGTCTCTTGCTGCCCTTTACCCTTTCACCATCCACTGCCCCGCTGTTATCCGTAACCTATTACTCATCCATCTCCCTTTTGCCACCTGATGCCCTCGCTTCCTTCCTGCCCTGCAGCGCTGTATAGTCCTTGTGGCTTAGCGCTTCTTTTTGATTATAATAATAATAATCTATGACTGAAGAAATACTTCCTAACATCCCTGTGACTCGTCTGAGTCTTTAGCTTCCAATTGTGACCCTTGGAACTTCCTCTCTCTGTCCACCTTATCTATTCCATACAGTATTTTGTATGTCGTTATCAGGTCTCCCCAGACCCTCCTGTCCTTCAGTGTCGTCAGTCCGATTTCCCTCAACCTTTCTTCGTAGGACATTCCCTTGTACTTCGAAACTAGCCTTGTTGTAAACCTTTGTATTTTCTCTAACTCCTTGACGTGCTTGGCCAGGTGTGAGTTCTAAATTAGTGATGCATACTCCAGTATGGGCCTCACATACACAGTGTCTTGAACGATTCCTTACTAAGGTATCGGAACGCTATTCTCAGGTTTGCCAGGCGCCCATATGCTGCAGCAATTATCTAGTTGATGTGTGTCTCCGGAGACGTGGTCGTTGTTATGTCACTCCAAGATCTTTCTCCTTGAGTGAGGTTTGCAGTCTTCGTCCACCTAGCCTATATACTCTGTCTGCGGTCTCCTTTGCCCTTTCCCAATCTTAATGACTTTGCATTTGGCAGGGTTGAATTCGAGAAGCCTGATGCTGGACCAAGTGTCCCGCCTGTCCAGGTCTCTTTGTAGTCCAGCCTGAACCTCATCTGATTTAATTCTTCTCATTAACTTCACATCATCTGCGAACAGGGACACTTCAGAGTCTATCCCTTCCATCATGTCATTCACATACTATATCAAAAATAGCACTGGTCCTAGGACTGACCCCTGTGGGACCCCGCTCGTCAAAGGCGCCCACTGTGATACCTCATCACATACAATGACTCCCTGTCAGGTATTCTCTGATCCATTGCAGTGCCCTTCCTGTTATATGTGCCTGGTCCTACAGCTTCTGCACTAATCTCCTGTGAGGAACTGTGTCGAAGGCCTTCCTGCAGTCCAGGAAAATGCAATCAAACCATCCTTCTCTCTCGTGTCTTACTTCTGTTACCTTGTCATAGAACTCCAGAAGGTTTGTGACACAGAATTTTGTTCCATGAATCCGTGCTGGTTGTCGTTTATAATCTTATTCCATTCCAGGTGCTCCACCACTCTCCTCCTGATAATCTGTTCTGTAGTTTAGTGCCTCGTTTCTGTCTCCTTCCTTAAAAGTGGGGACTACATTTGCTGTCTTCCATACCTCAGGTAGTTGCCCAGTTTCAAGGGATGTATTGAAGATTGTGGTTAGTGGCATGCACAGCTTCTCTGCTCCTTCTCTAAGGACCCACGAGGAGATGTCCGAACCCATCGCCTTTGAGGTATCAAGGTCACTTAGCAACTTCTGCACCTCCTCCTCCATTGTTTGTATGTCATACAACACTTGATGGTATATTCCCTGTTGGTGTTCCCCTCTGTGCTGTCTTCCCAGGGCCCTTCCTGTCTCTACTGTAAATACTTCCTTAAATCTCATGTTGAGCTCCTCACATACCTCCTGATCGTTTCTTGTGAGTTCCCCCACCTTCTTTCCTCAGCCTGATCACCTAGTCTTTGACTGTTGTCTTCCTCCTGATGTGGCTATACAGCAGTTTCAGGTCAGATTTGACTTTCAGTGCAATGTTATTTTCATACTGTCACTGGGCCTCCCTCCTTGCCTGTGCATACTCGTTCCTGGCTCTTCGACTAATCTCCTTATTTTCCTGTGTTCTTTGCATTCTGTACTTTTTCCATTCTCTAGTGCACTTGGTTTTTGCCTCCTTACACCGTCGGATAAACCAGGGGCTCGTTTTGGTCTTCCCATTATTTCTGTTGCCTTTGGGAACAAACCTTTCCTCTGCCTCCTTGCATTTTGTTGTTATGTATTCAATCATTTCATTTACCGATTTTCCTGCCAGTTCTCTGTCCCACTGAACCTCCTGCAGGAAGTTCCTCAAATATATGTAGTTCTCCCTTTTGTAATCTGGCTTTTCCCATTCAACTCCTGTTACCCTCTCCACTTGTAACTCTACTATGTATTCAAAGCACAGAACCATGTGGTCACTAGCTCCTAGGGGCTTCTCATATGTGATGTCCTCAATGTCTGAACTGCTCAGGGTGGACAGAAGGTCTAGTCATGATGGTTCATCCTCCCCTCTCTCTCTGGTAGTGTCCTTAACACGTTGGTGAATGAGGTTTTCCAGAACCACATCCATCATCTTGGCTCTCCATGTTTCGGGACCCCCATGTGGCTCCAGGTTTTCCCAGTTGATCTCCCTGTGGTTGAAATCGCTCATAACCAGTAACTTTGCTCTGCTCGAGTGAGCTCTTCTTGCCACCTCAGCCAGTGTGTCCACCATTGCTCTGTTGCTCTCTTCATATTCCTCTCTTGGCTTCCTGCAGTTCTGTGGTGGATTATACATCACTGCAATGACTACCTTGTGCTCCCCAGACTGAAGTGTACCTACTATGTATTCTCTTTTTCCAATCTCGTCCATGTCTCCCATTTCCTCAAATTTCCATCAGTAAAAAACAAAAAAAGGCACAATACCGTGACTGGAACGATACACAAATAACCCGCACATAGAAGAGAGGAGCTTACGACGACGTTTCGGTCCGACTTTGTAAATGGCCCATTCGGACCGAAACGTCGTCGTAAGCTCCTCTCTTCTATTTCCATCAGTTTTTTACAAGCAGTGCAACCCCTCCTCCCCTTCTGTTCCTATCTTTCCTCAGGATCTAATATCTTAGTGGGAAGATTGCATCTGTTATTGTCTCATTGAGTTTCGTTTCAGTGGCTGCTATGATGTCTGGGGACTTCTCATTGATTCTTTCATGTCACTCATATTTATTCATTATTCCATCTGCATTCTTGTACCAAACCTTCAACTTCTGTTCTAAAACTGTGGTCCTGGGAGAATATTGGGGTTGGGAGAGCAGGAGCCTTGGTGGGGGCCTATAGGGGGTTGTGGTGGGGGTGAGGGCAGAGTTCCCATAGGGGATTGCTGTAGGGGTGGGGTTTAAGGTGTGGGGACTGGAGACAGAGGGATCGGTGTGTGATTGTTGGTTTAGATTGTTCAGTTGCCTTGGGGTTGTCATGGTTGGAGTCCTGTGTCTGGGTTATTCTGCTTTTCTTTGTCATTTCTTCCCATTCCTCCTTTCGTTTTTGCACTCTCTCTTTCAGTATCATCCTTTCCTCTTGCTTTCTGTCTCGATTGAGGTACACACTCTGGAACTCCAGTTTGTCTCTCAGCCATGCTTTCTCCAGCAGGATCGTGGTTCGAGTTGATTCTGCCTTGAAAATTACTTTGAGGGGCAGTTTCCTTTTTCTTGTGAACCACCCAATTCTCCGAAAATTTGTCACCTGAGTCGTGTCGCCCTTGCCTGTTGCTTTCATGATACCTTCAGTCACTTATATTTCCTCCTGTTTTCTTTCATCATAGGTTTCCCCTTTGACTTCCTGGATCCCTTAGACAAAAACTGATCTCTCCCTTTCTTCCTCCGACTGTGTCTCCCATTGCATCCTCTGATATGTTTTAGTTCCTTCCCTTGAAGTGTTCCTTCCTTCCTTCCTTCAGACCTTTCATTTGTTCCTAGTGTGCTCCTTGTCTTTGCCTTGACCCCGTGTGGGTCTGATAGGACCTTTGCATACAGTATAGCTTCCTTGCACCCTCCAGTCCCCTTGTCTGTGTCTGATGTAGGAGTTCCTGATGTTATTTCTGGACTGTTGTTTTTTTTTTTCTTTAGGCTGTTTCAGATTTCTCAGTTCCTCTTCTAAGCATTGTATCTTGGCTTCTGCTACTATGGCATGTTGCTCCCAAATTCTGCTCTCTGCAGCTATCCTCTCCTCCATCCTCCTTCCAAGCTCTTCTAGCTTCCTTCCCCAGTCTTCCTCCCTTTTTTTTAAGCTCTGCCTCCCAGTCATCGTTCCCAGCTTCGTCCACCACACCCTTGGCTCTCGGCCTTGCTCTTGGTTGTCCCAATGTACCAAAGAAGGCAGCTTATTTATTTTCAGAGTGGGTATCTGTGTGAGGATGGGTTTTGTAGGGAGGGGAAGAGGGAGGGAGGTAGGGCAGGGGGCAGAAGGATATGGGGTGGGAGGGGGGGGGGAGTGTGATGTGTTGGGAAGGAAAGATAGAGAGAAGTGTATAAAGTGGCAAGGTCTATATGGGGGTTTAATAGTGAATGTGATGTGTGAGGTAGATTGAGGTAGAGTGAGGTAGTGTGAGGTAGACTGAGGTACTGTGAGGTTGAGTGTCGTAGTGTTTAACAGCTCACCAGGTTTCGTTCAACACTGCAGAGAGGTGTTAGAGAAGTTGCATACGTCAAAGCACTCCATTGAGAACATTAAAATGCAGTGGTGTGTAGGGGTGTTTATCATGCTGTGCTGGCCAAGCAGAGGGAGGAAGGGGAGAGGGCAGTAAACATTAATGGAGTATACACGCACTGCGGAATCTGGCACTTGTCTGTCCTAGGGATCTCCATCATGTCTCACTCCTTATACCAGCAAGCCGTTGTGCTAATGTTGTGTATTCACCTTAGTGTTTTAATGGAGGTCGTTCACCAACTCGTGGACCCACTCACTGAAAGATTAATTTACTTATTAAATATATCAACTCATAAATTTTGCCATATTAACAAGTTAATTATCTATGGATTTTACCTTTGTGATATCTTCTCCTAAAGAAGTTCACTTGCTCACCTGGCGAATTTTATTATCCATTTATATATATATATATATGTCGTGCCGAATAGGCAGAACTTGCGATCTTGGCTTAAATAGCAACGTTCATCTTGCCATATAGGACAAGTGAAAATTTGTGTATGCAATAATTTCGCCAAAATCATTCTGAACCTAACGAAAAATATATATTTCACTATGTTTGTTTAGTATTAAATTATTGTAAACAAATCTAAAATATATTTAGTTGGGTTAGGCTAAAATAAATTGTTCTTGTTATAATAAGGTTAGGTAAGTTTTCTAAGATTCTTTTGGTGCAAAATTAATTTTTTTTATATTAACATTAATGTAAAAAATATATCTTTAAACGCGTAAAAGAAAATTTCAGAAAGGACTTAATTTTAAATGAGTTCTTGCTAATTGACCAGTTTTACATATTCAGCACGACATATATATATATATATATATATATATATATATATATATATATATATATATATATATATATATATATATATATATATATTATTGTAACCACGAAACAAGTGGTATTGATAAATAACAACACTGCACTAGCCAAGGAGTCGAACTCATGCTATTCTGGCCCGCCTCATGGTGAGAGAAAACGCATGACGCTTTACACCATTAGACCACACAATCATAAGAACATAAGAACATAAGAACGAAGGAACACTGCAGAAAGCCTACTGGCCCATGCGAGGCAGGTCCAAGTCTCCTACCGGCTTAAGCCAATGCACCCAACCTAGTCAGGTCAGGTCACATTGACTTAAGGGAGGAACACGGCAACCGACCTGGTAGCACAAGCTATCAGGTCTAACTCACACCCACCCACATCCACTCATGTATTTATCCAACCTATTTTTAAAGCTACACAACGTTCTGGCCTCTATAACGGTACTTGGGAGTTTGTTCCACTCATCCACAACTCTATTACCAAACCAGTACTTTCCTATATCCTTCCTGAATCTGAATTTTTCCAACTTAAAACCATTGCTGCGAGTCCTGTCTAGGCTAGATATTTTCAGCACACTATTTACATCCCCTTTATTTATTCCTGTCTTCCATTTATACACCTCAATCATATCCCCCCTAATTCTACGTCTTTCTAGAGAGTGCAGATTCAGGGCCCTTAGTCTATCCTCATAGGGAAGGTTTCTGATACATGGGATCAACTTTGTCATCCTCCTTTGTACATTTTCCAGAGAATTTATATCCATTCTGTAATAAGGTGACCAAAACTGTGCAGCATAATCTAAATGAGGCCTAACCAAGGATGTATAGAGTTGAAGAACAACCTGAGGACTCCTATTATTTATGCTTCTTGATATGAAGCCAAGGATTCTATTAGCTTTATTGCGAACACTTATGCACTGTTGTCTTGGTTTCAGATTACTGCTAACCAGAACTCCTAAATCTTTTTCGCAATCCGTAATATTAAGATCTACATTATTTAGTTTATATGTGGCATGATTATTGTCCTGTCCAACATTTAGAACTTTGCATTTGTCTATATTAAACTGCATCTGCCACTTCTCCGACCACTGCATCAGTCTATTCAAATCTTCCTGGAGTGCTCGAATGTCCTCGTCAGAATGAATTCGACGGCCTATTTTGGTGTCATCGGCAAACTTGCCGATGTCGCTCTTTATGCCCTCATCTATGTCGTTTATGTAGATTGTGAACAGCAGGGGGCCCAACACTGACCCCTGTGGAACACCGCTCGTGACACTTCCCCACTCTGATTTCTCCCCATTTATGCAAACTCTCTGCTGCCTATTTGTCAACCATGCCTCTATCCAGGAAAAAATTTCTCCTCCTATTCCATGTGCTTTAATTTTCCTCAATAGTCTCTGATGTGGGACCCTGTCAAAAGCCTTACTGAAGTCCATATACACAATATCATATTCATTACCATGATCTACCTCCTCAAATACCTTAGTGAAAAAAGTTAATAAATTCGTAAGGCAGGAACGCCCCTTTGTAAAACCATGCTGAGATTCGTTGATTAATTTATGCTTTTCAAGGTGGCTACGAACTGCCTCGGCAATTATTGATTCCATAAATTTTCCCACTATGGAGGTTAGGCTTATTGGTCTATAGTTCGAAGCTAAGGACCTGTCACCTGTTTTGAAAATAGGTATCACATTTGCCATTTTCCACTTATCTGGCACCATGCCAGTTTGTAGTGATATGTTGAAAAGATTAGCCAAAGGTGTGCTAAGCTCCTCTTTACATTCCTTTAGAACCCTTGCATACAGTTCATCAGGGCCTGGGGATTTGTTAGGTTTTAATTTATCTATTTGCCTAAGGACCATGTCACTTGTGACCCTAATAGTACACAGTTTATTATCGTCCTGTTCTACATAATTTATCATTACTGGAATATCGCTGGTATCCTCCTGTGTAAAAACTGAGAGGAAGTATGTGTTAAAAATTCTACACATTTCCTTATCACTGTCAGTGAGCTGACCCGAGGAACTTTTGAGTGGGCCTATCTTGTCCCTGATCTTACTTCTGTATACCTGAAAGAATCCTTTTGGGTTAGTCTTCGATTCTCTTGCAACTTTAACCTCATAATCTCTTTTTGCTTTTCTAATTCCCTTTTTTATTTCTCTCTTTAACTGAATATATCGATTTCTCAATTGCCCCTCTCCTCTTTTGATTTGCCTATATATGCCTCTCTTTTGACCAATCAGATATTTTAATCTATTGTTCATCCATTTAGGATCATTTTTGTTTGATCTGATTTCCCTATTTGGAACATAATTTGACTGAGCAGCTAGAACTATGCCCTGGAAAGCATCATATCGGCAACCATCACCACCTACCTGACCCTTAGTCAGGTCATTCCAGTTCAGCCCACCTAAGTAATTTTTCAGTCCTATGAAATCAGCCAAGCGAAAGTCAGGGACGGAGACTTGATTGCCATTATTAGGGGAATTCCATGATATATTAAAACTGAGTGATTTGTGATCACTTTCCCCAAGCTCATCATTAACCTCAAGATTATTAATTAGTGTTTCCCTACTGGCAAGAACCAAGTCAAGGAGGTTATTTCCCCTAGTTGGCTCTGTCACAAACTGTTTTAAAAAACAATCCTGGATCGTATCAAGAAAGTCACCTGACTCTAAATTTCCTGTCAAATTGCTCCAGTCAATCTGTCTATAGTTGAAATCTCCCATTAGCACAACATTTTCGTATGTAGATGCCTTACGAATTTCGTCCCATAGAAGTTTACTGCACTCCCTATCAAGATTTGGGGCCCTGTAAATCACACCCAAAATTAGTTTTTCTCGGCCCTCGAGAAGCTGTAACCAAACAGATTCAGTGGCTGACGCTTCTAATTTAATATCTTGTCTAACACAACAATTTAAATTGTCTCTGACATACATCGCTACTCCACCACCTTTCCTGTTGACCCTGTCAGTGTGGAATAATTTATAGCCTTGTATGTGACATTCAGAGGGCATCTCTCTATCTTTCAGATTGAGCCAGGTCTCTGTTATAGCAATAATATCTATGTCTCCTGCACTTGCAATTAATCTTAGCTCATCTATCTTATTTCTTACACTCCTGCTATTAGTATAGTAAACCTTAAGGGAGCTAGTCCCTTGCTGCCCTCTGCTGTCCCCCTTTGTTTGCTGACCTGATCTATTGTCTTTATTTATAACTTCATGCTGAATGCCTTTTATACATTTACTGTTTCCAACCCAAGTGTTGCAACCTGCTTGTTTCCCACACACACCCATACCTCTATCTTCCATCAGTTTAAAATCATAGGCATTTCACCAATGGCCTTCTCAATCGAGTCTGCAAGTGCTACCACCCCAGCCCCAGAGAGATGTACCCCATCCCTTGCATACATATCATGTTTGCCATAAAAGTTGTTCCAGTTGTCAATGAATGGGATTGCATGTTCCTTGCAGTATCTGTCTAGCCAGCAATTTACACCAATTGCCCTAGACAACCATTCATTTCCTACTCCCCTTCTAGGCAAGATGCTACATATGATTGGGATCCCTCCCTTAGACTTAATGAAATCAATAGCTGACCTGTACTTATCTAGCAGCTCTTCTCTCTTACCCTTCCCAATATCATTTCCACCAGCACTGAGACAGATAATGGGCTTGCTCCCATTACCTGACATGATATTATCCAGCCTGTTGACAATGTCCCCAACACCAGCTCCAGGGAAGCACACTCTATCTCTCATCTTCTTATTCCTATTACAAAAAGCACGGTCAATGTATCTTACCTGAGAGTCACCAACCACAAGAATGCGCTTACCTCCATTAGCAGGGGCAGTAGTACCCTTACCTTCACTGGCCACTGAAGTACATTCATCCTGAAGAACAGAGAAGCGATTTCCTACCTTCAGATCTTCACTCTTAACTTTCCTTACTCTGATGCGCCTTCCATTACTGTGAACTACTCGCCACTTGTAGCAGGTGCTGGGCTGCACCTCACTGCTGGTAGCCGTTGCTGCCACCCCAACTACAGCCTCCTCACAGCGAGAGACAGACTGCACCTCGCTGCTAGAAGCCTCATTCCCCACAACTCCAGCCACCTCACACTCTCTCCCAGACCCATTGAGGTGGACCTTCAGCCTCCTAATCTCCTCCTGGAGAAGCAAGACCTCCTCCTTCAACTCTCCAACCCCAATTTTTAAAACACTGCAGAAGCAAGCCATGCTTTGTAACCGTCCACACTAATCCCCAAGGCAGCTCAGGGTCTGTGACCTCACGTGACGACTGACCACTGACCACTGACCACAATGGTGCATCCAGCCGAGCTAAATGGTGTGCCCATCATCGAAAGACGTACGGTGGTGTGGACGCCTCTGCGCTAATTTCATTCTACTCCCTGTTTGTGTACTAGCTCAACAAGCACCACTGTTAAGGATTGTGTGGGCTAGTAGTGGTCTAGAGGTCTAATGCGTCATGCCTTTTCTCTCACCATGAGCTGGGCCAAAATAGCATGGGTTCGACTCCTTGGCTAGTGCAGTGTTGTTATTGATCAATACCACTTGTTCCGTGGGTACATATATATATATATGTCGTGCCGAATATGTAAAACTGGTCAATTAGCAAGAACTCATTTAAAATTAAGTCCTTTCTGAAATTTTCTTTTACACGTTTAAAGATATAGTTTTTTCATTAATGTTAATGTAAAAAAAAATTAATTTTGCACCAAAAGAATCTTAGAAAACTTACCTAACCTTATTATAACAAGAACAATTTATTTTAGCCTAACCCAACTAAATATATTTTAGATTTGTTTACAATAATTTAATACTAAACAAACACAGTGAAATATATATTTTTCGTTAGGTTCAGAATGATTTTGGCGAAATTATTGCATACACAAATTTTCACTTGTCCTATATGGCAAGATGAGCGTTGCTATTTAAGCCAAGATCGCAAGTTCTGCCTATTCGGCACGACATATATATATATAAATGGATGATAAAATTCGCCAGGTGAGCAAGTGAACTTCTTTAGGAGAAGATCTCTGGCTGAAGGAGACTCGAACCTACGAACCTTGGAACAAGGTACGCAGTGCTTTACCAGTCTACCCACACTGACCAATACCTTGGAGTCCAGCTTGCGCTAGACTTTGATCCAAGGCAGCCAGCTTTCAGGGAGAAGGCTTACAGCTTTTCATCTCATCCCCTGCATGCATCAGCCTTACCAGAGAATTTAACAATGCAAGGAATTCGCGAGAGCAGGCGAAATATATATATATATATATTATATATATATATTATATATATTATATATATTATATATATATATATTATATATATATATATATATATATATATATATATATATATATATATATATATCACGAATCTGAGAGTCAGTCTTCCTGAGTAAGGTTGTATTATGTATGTTATAGTCTTTGGGACTTTAAATTAGCGGAGGTAATGTAATTCTGTTAAGAAAATATAATGCATTATAAAACATATAAAATAAGTATGTTGTAAAAAATAATTTAACATATATGAAGAAATGATTATAAAAGTTTGACTACAAATATATAAAAAAAAATGTTACAGTTAGAAAAAACAAGACCCGTACCATCGAGTACTTTGGTTCGTTTACACACGGGGGAAGCTCGAGTGCGAGTAGCTTGGTGAGGCCATCGAGGGACGAGTAATGAAGAGAGGAAGGTGTACAGGGGCAGCAGGTGTAAGACTTACTCAAACTTTTTTCTCGCCCAGCAAGGAAACCGAATCAGTATCATTTCACTTGTGAGTCGACGAACCATCGTCAGTGATCACGCCTATGCATTGATTTTATATACCATACTTAGCTAGACTAGTTAGATTTTGAGAACACTTAAAATAGCAAGACAGAGCAATGTGCAATACATCAATATGAAGTGATGCCCATAGAGAACATCCTGCAGGAGTGAGATATTTGGTATTTTGGTATTTTGTTCCGAGTAGGGAAATTAGATGTAACAAAAATGATCCCAAATGGATGAACAATAGATTAAAACATCTCATGAAACATCGCATATATAGGCGTATCAAAAGAGGGGATGGGCAGTTAAGAAATCAATATATTCAGTTAAAGAAAGAAATAAGAAAAGGAATGAGAAAAGCAAAAAGGGATTATGAGGCTAAGGTCGCAAGAGATTTGAAGACTAACCCAAAAGGGTTCTTTCAGGTATACAGAAGTAAGAGTAACTTAAGAGTAACTCGGGTCAGATCACTGGCAGTGATATGGATATGTGTGAAATTCTCAATACCTGCTTCCTCTCAGTTTTTACCCAGGAAAATACTACCGAAATTCCAGAAATAATAAATTATATAGAACAGGACGATAATAAAATATGCACGATTATGGTAACTAGTGACATGGTCCTCAGACAAATAGAGAAATTAAAACCTAACAAATCCCCAGGCCCTGATGAACTGTTTGCAAGGGTGTTAAATGAATGTCAAGAGGAACTTAACATACCTATGGCTAATCTTTTCAACATATCATTACAAACTGGCATAGTGCCAGACAAGTGGAAAATGGCAAATGTAATACCTATTTACAAGGCAGGTGACAGGTCCTTAGCTTCGAACTATAGACCAATAAGCCTTACCTTCATAGTGGGAAAATTTATGGAATCAATAATTGCCGAAGCAATTCGTAGTCATCTTGATAGGCATAAATTGATTAATAAATCTCAACAGGGTTTTACAAAAGGGCGTTCCTGTCTTACGAATTTACTAACTTTTTTCACTAAGGTGTTTGAGGAGGTAGATCATGGTAATGAATGTGATATTGTGTATATGGACTTCAGTAAGGCTTTCGATAGAGTTCCACATCAGAGGCTGTTGAGGAAACTTAAGGCACACGGAAGAGGAGGAGAAATTTTTTCCTGGGTACAGGCATGGTTGATAAATAGGCAGCCAAGAGTTTGCATAAATGGGGAAAAATCAGAATAGGGGCACGTCACAAGCGGTGTTCCTCAGGGGTCAGTGCTGGGTCTATTGATGAAAGTTAAGATACTTGTGCAACATCTGGTTATCTTTATTGTAAACGTTTCGCCATCCAGTGGCTTTATCAATACAAATTCTTGGACATAATTAGAAAACAGAAGAACTATATACAAAAGATGAGGTAATCAGTCCCTGGGTCTATTGTTGTCCACAATTTACATAAACGACATAGATGAGGGAATAAATAGCGACATAAGCAAATTTGCTGATGACACCAAAATAGGCCATCCAATTCATTCTAATGAGGACACTAGAGCACTCCAGGATGATTTGAATAGACTGATGCAATGGTCGGAGAAGTGGCAGATGTAGTTTAATATAGACATATGCAAAGTTCCAAATGTTGGACAGGAAAATAACCATGCCACATATAAACTAAATAATGTAGATCTTAATTCTACTGATTGCGAAAAGGATTTAGGAGTTCTGGTTAGCAGTAATCTAAAACCAAGATAGCAGTGCATTAGTGTTCACAATAAAGCTAACAGAATCCTTGGCTTCATATTTAGAAGTGTCAATAATAGAAGTCCTCAGGCTGTTCTTCAACTCTATATATCTTTGGTTAGGCCTCATTTTGATTATGCTGCAAAGTTCTGGTCACCATAATACAGAATGGATTCATTCATTCATTAGGGATTTGCCGGTACTTCCGGCCCGGGTCTTCTCCAGATGGTGACCCAGCGGTGGCCCCTGGGTTGGGGGTGTCGTTCATCTTCTTCTTTCTTCTGGCTTCTTTCTTGGGCCCTCCGGTGGAGGGTAACATCTTCTCTCTTGCGGTTGTCAGCATAGTTGCTGATCCCTGTGTTGTATAGCATATCAGTATCATCCATGAGCTTTAGATAGAAGACCCCTTAGGCCAAGTGACTGTGTGACGTCACGGGATGCGCATGTGTACGTTCGTACCTCTGCCTCCTCCTCAGTCGGCGTTTGACACAGGCTAGGACAAGGCAGTGGCTGGGCTCCATCTCCCATCATCAAAGTCTGACAATATATCGTTACCATCCCACAAGTGTGTCTACCTTCAACCCTCGATACCTTCTTTTAAGAACCCCTACAATAAATGGTGGCAACGGAGGGCCTGTAATCCTGACGATTACAACGATTTCTGGAGATAAATTTCGACCGAGCCGGCTGCCATCTTGTGAGTAGGCCTGCCGAGAAGGTTAACGCCAGCCAGCTACCTCAGCCAGTTCCTCCCGCCCAAGCTCCTACCAGCTTCTACACCATTCACTGGTCAGTCTCTTTGTATTAGTGTTTATCTGCTTATTTGCATCACTCCCGAAGGGTTGACCCGAGTTTGCAAAATAAGCCAGTTTCCAGTCTGTGGTGGGGGAGTCAGAACAACCGAGTCCAGTCTAGCCTAGCTTACTCCATCCAGTTCTTTTGCCTGCCAAGCCAGCTTCCACCCCTGCTGTGCTCATCGTGAGAAGTTATCAAGCTATTCTGTGTGAAGGGTTAAGATAAGCCAGCTAGCAACTAACCCAGGTGTCTTACCCCAGTACTCAAGCAAACCACGTGAGTAGTCTTCATCGCTTTGTGCTCAAGCTCCAAGCCATTCTGAGTGCTCTTTTTCATCCTTGTGGTGTTGTGGTATTTCGTGGGTGTATTTTAAGCCAGCCAGCTTAGAATATCTTCATGCCAGTGTGGGTGTCCTCAGTGAGGCTTACACTGTTCATCCCATAGGCCCACGACCACGTGTCTCACCACCCCCGGTCTTAGCCCTGTTATGCCCACAAACCCACCCACCCACTCACCACGCGGCCTCAGACGCCTTAGCCCTGTTAACCCACTAACCCAACCACTCCCACTGTGTTTTGGTACTCACCCAACCTCTGCCAGTGTTTGGTAAACTACTAGGGATTATAGCACCATATTTTAAGGACCACATAGGGGGTCAAGAGCTAGAGTGTGCTTTGCACCAACCGTTGAAAGCCTCCTGTGTGTGTCTATCGTCGATATAGCGCAATTCTACGATCAAGTGTGCTGAGGAGCAGTGAGTCAGCAACCAGTCTCCTCTACTCTCCACTGCCATCAACCTTATTCTTCACCAAGAGACATTTGCGAGTGTTGAGACATTTCTTTTTGTGTTTCCAGTGATTTTTTTCTCTTAGTGACATTCAGTGACTCTCGATCAGATTCAGTGTTTGTTTGCAATAATCTTTTTATCTCCTTAATTCAGTGTTAATTTTCGTGCATTATCTTATGTCTGTTGTGTTGTGTGCCTTTTTATACACTTGAAGTAAGTACTTAGTGTTTTTTCTTTGTTGTGTGTGCAACATATGAGCAGTATAGAACTTGTGTTTGCACTTCAGAATCACCTAGTGTTGTCAGTATTCCAGTGAAGCATTTCAGTAATTTATTTAGTTGTCCTGCATCACAACTCAGTGTTGTCTGTTGCTTTTTTTTTCCTAGCAATTGTGTATTCTTGTTTTGTTCTGTGTGTTGAACATTTTTTTTTTGTGTTCATATTCTTTCATTTAGCCAGTGTCTAATTTGTCTTATTTCCACAGACAATAGTGCCATTATTTTGTGCAAGCAAGAAATAATTTTTACAAAATTTTTCACACATCCAGTTTCATTGCAAGAAAATTCTAGTATTGTGTTTATGTTGATGTGTTGTGTTCTGCATCACTGTAAGTGTTGTGTTCTGCATCACTGTAAGTGTTGTGTTCTGCATCACTGTAAGTGTTGTGTTCTGCATCACTGTAAGTGTTGTGTTCTGCATCACTGTAAGTGTTGTGTTCTGCATCACTGTAAGTGTTGTGTTCTGCATCACTGTAAGTGTTGTGTTCTGCATCACTGTAAGTGTTGTGTTCTGCATCACTGTAAGTGTTGTGTTCTGCATCACTGTAAGTGTTGTGTTCTGCATCACTGTAAGTGTTGTGTTCTGCATCACTGTAAGTGTTGTGTTCTGCATCACTGTAAGTGTTGTGTTCTGCATCACTGTAAGTGTTGTGTTCTGCATCACTGTAAGTGTTGTGTTCTGCATCACTGTAAGTGTTGTGTTCTGCATCACTGTAAGTGTTGTGTTCTGCATCACTGTAAGTGTTGTGTTCTGCATCACTGTAAGTGTTGTGTTCTGCATCACTGTAAGTGTTGTGTTCTGCATCACTGTAAGTGTTGTGTTCTGCATCACTGTAAGTGTTGTGTTCTGCATCACTGTAAGTGTTGTGTTCTGCATCACTGTAAGTGTTGTGTTCTGCATCACTGTAAGTGTTGTGTTCTGCATCACTGTAAGTGTTGTGTTCTGCATCACTGTAAGTGTTCAAACTTTTTTGTTCTGTGTTTTAGCACCTATTATTTTTCATGTTTCATTGAACAAATTCACTCTTAGTGCAATTTTTAAGTTCTTCTTTTAGAGTAAATTGTTCTTTTGCTTGTTAAGTGTTGCTTGAGTGCAGTTAAGAGTCAAAGTGTTCCCCCAGTTCATTCCTTGATATATTTCTTTTCTTGTGTGTGTAATAATTTTTATTATTGCACATTGACTCATTTTGCAATAATTCTTGTGCAAATATTGTGTTGCCATTAAAATTTTTTCTTGCCGAGATTTTATGCAGTGTTGTGCAATACTTTTTGATTAGCAATATTGCTACAGTTTATTTCAGTGCAGTTTCATATGCTCTGTTCTGTGCATAATATTTTATTCTTTGTGTGCCATTTTATTTTATTTCAGTGAATTGTGTCCCAGTTTGTTTTATTTTTGCACAAGCTTTATTGAGTCCATTTTATCATTTTATTGTGTATTTCCCTGTTGCATTGAAAGTAAAGACAACTCACTGTGTCATTCATTCAATTTAAAGTAAAAGTTGAGCAAATTAGATTTGAGTAAAGTACAAGTTCTCTTGATTTTCAAAGTGTTGTTCATTCAATTGCGTATTTTTCTTGTGTGAGTTTCTTTGCTTACTGTGTGACCTGTCAATTTTTAGTTACTTATGCAGAATAGTTAAGCATTTTCTTCCCATTTAAGTTCACTGTATTGTGTGTTCGTTAGTTACGTTTTCTTTTGTTTCTCTAAATTTTTGTTTTACATTTTGCAAACATGTCTCAAGTTTTCTCAAGCAATGCCTCAGCACATGCTGCTAGTACAACCATTAATGCGTCAGCCCAAAATTCGAGTAACTCCTTATCAAACAATAGACATACTCAGACTTCTAGCCTGCATAATTTTAGTCGTGATCCGTATGATGCTATGCCATTGTTCAATGGAAACCCAGACAACCTTGAAGGTTGGTTTACCACTGTTCGAGCCAGAGCTGATGCTTCAGTTGATGGTCTTCCATCTGAGAGTTGTTTAATCAGTATCGGAAAGGAGAGTCTAGCCCGTTTTCCAGCCGCCTCACATGTATTAAACTTAATTCGTATGAAGGACTTTCAAGATCTAACCAGGTGGCAAGATTATGAACAGTTAATTCGTAATTATCTTGAACCGGTGCAAGAAACTGATCCGTTTGTTGTTCTCAAAGAATTAGTTTGCACAGCTCCAAGGCCAGAAGAGTCATTAGATGAGTTTGCTCTTCGTCTTAATAACCTAATGTCCTCATTCGTTGAAGCAGGTCAAAATTCCAAGTACCTTAAAGATAGTGATAAACCAGCCCTTGATGGGTTTGCCAAATTAGCGGCATTCGGAGTTATCAAACTAATGCCACCGACATCTATGTATGTGTACAATTCAAGTCTGCTGTGTCCCAGGGGAACCTTCCCTTATCGTAAGTCTACACCAACCACTTTGTACCTCCTCTAGTTTGTGCTACTACCAAAACTCCCGACCTTAATCACTCGCATTCATCATCCAAAGCAAGTGTTAAGAGCCATCATTCCCGTAGCACCCGTAGCATGTACAGTACCCACAGTCAAAGAACTTGCTACAATTGTGGTTACCATGGCCATATTGCTATTAATTGTCATGATAGTCACCCTAAGAAGCATCGTACTGATGATGAGTACCAGTCAGATCTTCCCTACTGTACTTATCATAGAATTCATGGACATGACACATCTGAGTGCAATGCTCTCTACAACCTGCAGTACTCCAGATCTTTCCGTGGCCGTTCCAACCGCAGAGCCAGGAGAGGAAACAGACGTCGTGGTTCACAAACTAACCAGAACCAGGCTCATTCTTCCAATTCGAGGGAATCCTAGCGCCCAAGTCTAATCGTCCAGTCGTGACAGTAGTAGGTGATAACAAGTACACCATCCCAGTCCAAAATTCCTATGAAGCCTTAGCCAGCCTTGAGAATGACAACCCTGCTGTTGATGTTGCTTCACACGTCTCTGACGAGAGGAATTTGGGGATGAAGTAGAAAATGCCTTCTCCAATGGCAACCCACCTTTCTGTTTGCATATAACTCCTAACGAAACGATTGGTCCTTTAGTACAAGCTTCTGTCCATAATGTGCCCATTCATGTGTTCATGGACTCTGGTGTGCAAGTTAATATCATTAGGTCTAGCTTGTTTAAAGAGAAGCAGTTACAATGTGTCCTCCTCATTGAACCAACTACTGTAACCTCCCTTAGTGGAGTAGCTGGTTCTCTTCTGCGAGTCCGAGGGCAGACTTCGCTCACCTTTACTATCCAAGGCAGAGACTTTACTACTGCTTTTCTTGTTGTCGACCGGATTACCTTCCCTGGTGACCTTCTACTGGGATTTGCTTCCATGCGAGACTTACGCATTGTGCTCGACCCGTACCGATGGCATGCCCAAATTGACGACTTGATCATTCCATTCTGGGGTTACCAGCTTGGATCAGAAATCTGTCTTACTGCTGCAGAGTATGATGTACGGATTAAGTCCTTACAAGCCAATGCATTCTTCAGTAGCGTTCCCAAGCAGTCAGGCACTAGTAACTCTGTCACTCCCATCTGTGTTCCGCCTACACCTTCAGACTTGCAAGATAGTGTTCCGTTGCCTCAAGTGTCCGAGGACACTGAGACTGCCTTGAGTGCACAGCCTATCCCTGCAATGACTGCTAGTTCGAGTAGTAGTTTCTCCACAGGGGATGCCTTGTCAGAAAACGATTACTTGAAACTAGTAATGCCATCTCTTCTTGATGTCACATGCAGTCTGCAGAAAGACGTTTCTGTTGCGGCTAGTGCTCTCACTAGAGTGTCTGTTGTTGTTCCTAATGTTCCAGATGGTGATAACGTCCTAGTTCACAGGGATTCCTGGAAGGTCAAGGGTTTATTTGTTGAACCTTCCTTACACGTTGTAAGAGACAGTAAGATCCATTTATTCCTTGCTAACACTTCGGGTCACAGTGTTCGTCTCAGAGCAAATACCAACCTCGTTGACCTAGTTCACTATCCTTACCCTGTTCAAGTACAGGATGACGTGCCACCTGACCAGTGGGTCGGTGCTATTTCAACAGTGGAGACCTCATCCACTCCACTGGATCAATCCATCCCACCAGTTGAGGAGAAAGACTTAACTCCCACTGATTTCCTAGACAAAGTCTAGCGCTTGTTGACGCTGTTGAACAAACGTCATAAAGCCATTGCCTTACCATGTGAGAAGATGGGTATAACGAACTTATTGTCCCATCATATTCCACTTGAACCTGGTACTAGACCTATCTATATACCTGCGTACAGAATGCCTCATTCCCAAGTTGCTGTCGCAGAGGAATTGATCAATCAAATACTCAATGATGGAGTTATTGCACATAGCAATTCACCCTGGAATGCGCCCTTGATCCTAGTGCCTAAGGATGGCACTTGGCGCCCGGTGATTGATTTTAGGAAGTTAAATGTGAAAACCATTCCAGATCGCTTCCCACTTCCTGTACTAGGTGATCTTTTACGCAATATCGTAGATAACAAAGTCTTCTCGACCCTGGACTTGTTACAAGGGTTTTGGCAAGTCCTTCTTCACGAGGACAGCCAAGAGTTAACTGCATTTTCTACTCCCACAGGTCAATACCACTTCCTACAAATGGCTTTTGGATTACAATCGTCACCTATCACGTTCTCTAGACTCATGACCAACATCTTTAGAGGTCTTATAGGTAAAGCACTTATGGTGTACTTAGACGACGTAATCGTCATGTCCAAAGATGTGGATACACACCTGAAAAGACTTGATATAGTACTTGGCAAGCTTGAAGAAGCCAATTTAAAGATCAAACTGTCCAAATGTCAATTTTTCAGATCAGAAATTAAGTTTCTGAGTCACGTAGTCACTCCTAGAGGGGTTACAACTGATCAAAGTAAAGTAACGGCAGTACTAAATTTTCCAACTCCCAAAACTGCTGATGCTGTAAGATCCTTTGTGGGTCTAGCAGGTTTCTACAGATCTTTCATTGCAAATTTTTCTTCAATAGCAGCTCCACTAACTGAATTGCTTAAGAAAGATGCTCCTTTCGTTTGGACCTTCCATCAAGAAAGAGTGTTCCAAACTCTAAAAGAAAAGCTAACATTTGCTCCAATTTTGAAATTTCCAGATTTTTCTAAGCCCTTCTATCTGACAACTGATGCTAGTTCTATTGGCATAGGTGCCGTACTAGCTCAGAAGACTGGTGGCAAGTACAACGCAGTTGCATTTGCTAGCCGAGTCCTTATGAAGGCTGAACATAATTACACAGTAATGGAGCAAGAAGCTTTAGCAATAGTATGGTCTTTAAAGCACTTCCGAGACATTATTTACCAGTACCCTGTTCATGTCTTGACAGACCATGCACCACTGATACCTTTATTCCAGAACAAACAGCCTACTGGAAGGTTAGCCAGATGTACCTTGACTATCCAAGAGTTTAATCCCACTTTTGAACATTTACCTGGCAAGCACAAAGAATCCCATTTAGATCATATGAAATTAGTATGCGATGTTGATGATATTGCTACCCAGACTAATGTGACAGATGCTGAAAATCCTCTTGACTCTGTACCCGCTACCTCAGATACTCAGTCAGATAATCAACTTGAATGTCGTTACTCCTTGCGTACTCGACAAGTAACGAGAAACCCACAAGTATCTTTTGTAGATACTCGTTCAAACCTCCCTCAGTCAAGGCATGTGTTAGCCATTGCAGAGGAATTCGATCCTCCCAGAGATGATAACCATTCTGCATATGTAAACCTCACCCTTGCAGAATTGGGTTTAAATGTACATAGTCTGTATAACTAGATGTCCAAGATGAAGTAAATTGTCAACTGTTTATTATTAACTTATAAGTTTTTCAGAATTTTTTTTTTTCGTATTCACGTTCCCTCCATATTCTGAGAATTTGACAGTAATGATCTGAGTGCACACCAGATGCCTTTGCTGTTAATTTCACCTTGTATATATATATTTATTCTTCCTCAGAATCTGTAGAGTGCATGAATACAGATCGATCGATCAATTCCATCCATATTGTACAATGATTTGTTCTCATAGTTTGTAATGCATTACGTTAAAAGTGATTACGTTAACACCCATTACGTAAAACTCATTTTGTTAACATTCATTATGATTCCATCCATTAATTCTAAGTTATATATGAATTTGTTATTGTATAGAATCAGCCCAGAACCACCTGCCTGTTCAGCCTATAGATAGTAGTGTATATCGAGACGACATACGTAACATGACCGAGCTGTCAGCATAGTTGCTGATCCCTGTGTTGTATAGTATATCAGTATCATCCATGTGCTTTAGATAGAAGACCCCTTAGGCCGAGTGACTGTGTGACGTCACAGGATGAGCATGTGTACGTTCGTACCTCTGCCTCCTCCTCAGTCGGCGTTTGACACAGGCTAGGACAAGGCAGTGGCTGGGCTCCATCTCCCATCATCACAGTCTGACAATATATCGTTACCATCCAACAAGTGTGTCTACCTTCAACCCTCGATATCTCCTTTTAAGAACCCCTACGATACGGTGACTCCATGGGGAGGAGTGTCATCTCACTTCGCATCTTCATCAGCAAGCGTCATCTTGGTCTTCATCAGCAGGCGTCCACTTGGGCTTCATCAGCAGGCGTCATCTTGGTCTTCATCAGCAGGTGTCCACTTGGGCTTCATCAGCAGGCGTCTCTAGGGCCCAGGGTCTTTGGGCACTTGTTGCTCCCATACAGAATGGATATAAATGCACTGGAAAACGTACAGAGGAGGATGACAAAGCTGATCCCATGTATCAGAAATCTTCCCTATGAGGATAGACTGAGGACCCTGAATCTGCACTCTATAGAAAGGCGTAGAATTAGGGGGGATATGATTGAGGTGTAAAAATGGAAAACAGGAATAAATAAAAGGGATGTAAATAGCATACTAAAAATATCTAGCCTAGATAGGACTCGCAACAATGGTTTCAAGTTGGAAAAATTCAGATTCAGGAAGGATGTAGGAAAGCACTGGTTTAGTAATAGAGTTGTGGATGAGTGGAACAAACTCCCGAGTACAGTTATAGAGGCTAAAACGTTGTGTAGTTTTAAAAATAGGTTAGATAAATACATGAGTGGGTGTGAATTGGACTTGACTAGCTTGTGCTGCTGGGTCTGGTGCAGTGCTCCTTCCTTAAGTGCAAGTGACTTGACTAGGTGGGTCACTGGACTAAGCCGGAGGGTAACATGGACCTGCTTCGCATGGGTCAGTAGGCTTGCTGCAGTGTTCCTTCTTTCTTACGTTCTTATGTTCTTAAATACCATTATTACTATCTGTCACTACAATTTTTATTCAGTGAGCTTCCAATTTTCATTATTAAATATTCACAAACTTCATAAAAATTGTTGCCAAAAAAAATTAGCACTTTTGTATTTTTATTATTCCTTCTCCTTACTTTCTACTGGGAATTTTTTAGTTTTAATCTCTGCGTCTTCATTCCTCTTTCAAACTTATACATTTTACTACCTTTTGTGAGCTTTTTATATTAGCTCCAGTGCAGTAATAAATTCGGTGTGCAATATACAGGTTGTCAAAGTCAATATATCAATCCTTTTTATTAGTTAATAGTGTTTTTTAGTATTAGTAGAACATACATTCTTCACTAGCCATATGAGTGTAAATATCGACCCTGATATCAACCTCTTATTAAATGACGTAAACAGTCCTAACAATATTGCCTTTATTATACTGCTAGTCAAGCTAAGACGCTAGTCAGTACCAACAATAATATAACAGTATTTAATTATAATGTCAGATCATTGAGTAAACACTTTGATGATCTCCTTGCATTACTCAGTTCTCTACATGCCAGTATGTCAATCATAACTCTCACTGAAACCTGGCTTAAACATGATGTTGCAAGCATCTTTGCTATATCTAGTTACACATACACAACTGTAGGCCTCATCAAATCGGAGGCGGCACAACAATCTACTACTCTGATGAATTTGAATGCATCAAATCTACCTGCATCAGGGATGAAAATGGTTAATATACAGTTGCAAAATTCAATTCCACAAGCCTAAAAAAAGCCATAACAACTGGAGCTATCTATAGAGTCCCTCACTCAAATATTTACACATTTAATGAAAACCTAAGAAACATGATAACTGACTCAGAGATGAATAAACACCTGATACTTACAGGTGACTTCAATATTAACCTCATCCATGAACACTACCCACAAGTAACGGAATTCACTAACACTATGACCAACTGCTTACTCTTACCATCTATAATCAAACCAGCAAGAATCACCGAGACAAGTGCCTCACTACTTGACAATATCTGGACCAACACTATATCCCCACTAAGAGCACGTATTATCGCAGATAACTTCACAGACCACTATCACACCTTCCTCATAACAAACTTTTGTAAACTACCACAGGACACAAGTAAGATCTCTTTCCTGCTACATGACGAGACATCAGTAAATAATTTTATTTCAGCATTAAGTAACATTGACTAGCAAAGTGAGCTAGCACCTGAGCCTCGATATTGACGAATTTGTAAAAAGTTTTTTGCAGAAAACCCAAAACCTCTGTAACAAACATTGTCCAATAAAAAACAAAACAAATCACAACCAAGAGACTAAACAACCCCTGGCTTACAAATAGCATCCTCAGTTCCATTGACATGTATAAGAAAAACAGTACAAACTGGGTCAAATTGCGAAGGAACAGACAAAACGATACTCGTCAACGCTTACGAATCTAATACGAAAGGCTAAAAAACTGTATTACGAAAATAGGTTTTATGAAATAAAAGGGGATATGAAAAAGACCTGGAAAACCCTCTCTGAAATTCTAGGATCTAGGACACTGCTTCGAAAAAGTGATTAACTTAACAAAACCAAATGAACCTCTCATCCAGCCGACAGATACTGCCAACACACTAAACTTCTTTTTCTCGACTATAGGAACAACACTGACAAGGAAAATCCCAAACTCAAACACAACCGAGAAACTACCTCACTGGTAAGTACCCAAATACTCTATTCCCAGCCCCAACAAACCTTACTGAAATCGCGCTCATCATCAGAACACTAAAGAACAAAGCAGGAGACCTAAATAGTCTACCATCACTTGCGTATAAAAAAGCTTCTCATTTGCTGTCACCCATTATTGCAACACTTTTTAACGTTTAGTGCTTCTTTTTATAATAATAATAATAATAATAATAATAATAATAATAATAATAATAATAATAATAATTATAATAACAACACTTTTTAACAAGTTCAGTGAGTCTCCAACCTTCCCATCCCTACTCAAGACAGTAAGGGTTACTCCGATCCACAAAGGAGGTGATCCGACTGATTTAAATAATTATAGATCTATATCTAACCTACCTCTTCTATCTAAAATCTTCGAAAAAATAATTCACAGTAAGTTTATTCCTACTTTGTATCCCACAACATATTTAACCCTTGTCAATTTGGATTTAGGCTAAGCAAAAGCACAAATGATGTAATTATACATATCCTTTAACTTCTTTACACGGCGCTGGAAAAAAAGAAAATTCCACTGGGCCTCTTCATAGGCCTACGGAAAGCATTTGATACAGTTGACCACGATCTCTTGCACCTAAAACTTGAACATTACGGAGTCAGAGGACACTCACTCGATTACCTAAAATCATATCTTAGCAATAGCCACCAGCATGTATACGCAAACGGTGTTGCCTCCACCACACAACCTGTTCTAGTTGGAGTCTCCCAGGGTCGTGTTCTTGGACCACTACTCTTTTTTAGTTACATCAATGACCTCCCTAATGCTTCTAAACTACTTAAAGCTGTTCCTTTTGCGGATGACACTACTTATATCTTTCACCCAAACCAAACCATACTTAGAAACACTGTCAATGATGAACTGCTAAAAATATCCACATTGGTGACAACCAACAAACTTACTCTCAATATAGACAAAATCTACTTCATACTGTTTGGAAACAGAGCTGCAAATATTCAGCTAAACTTATCGATAAATGGTTCCCCCATATCAAGACACACTGACGGAAAGTTTCTAGGGCACCACACTTAAATTTCAAACCCACATACAGCATACATGTATTTCTAAAAAAAAACTCTCCAAAACAGTAGGCATCCTCTCTAAGATACGGTACTATGTACCTCAAACGGCACTTCTAGCTCTTTACCACTCTCTCATCTACCCTTACCTCACCTATGGTATTTGTACATGGGGTTCAACTACAGCAAATCACCTTAAACCTTTAATAATCCAACAAAAAGTTGCTGTGAGACTGATTACAAACTCCTGCGCCAGGCAACACACCCCACCGCTATTTAAGAGCTTGAACCTACTTAACGTACAAAATGCCCACTCATGTTGTTGTGCCTACTACATACATAGAACATTATTCTCCAATATTAACCCTCCTCTCAAACTCCTTCATGAGAACTACAGTAGAACGCACTTGCATAACACAAGACGCAAAACACTTTTTGATATCCCTCGTGTCCATCTCTCCCTATGCAAAAACGCTATGCGCATAAAGGGCCCTAAAATCTGGAATTCATTGCCTGAACAAACAAAAGGGCCTCTTCCGCACACCAGTTCAAGGCTCTGCTTAGAAATCACCTCATCTCTCAAAATTAACCACACAAACAACTCAAAATTCTTATATAAGATCATTGCAAAACTACAATGCTCTCAATCTCATTATGTAAAATATGCCAAAATATAATACTGTAACTTGTTAATCAATTACTTGTTAATTCAATTACTACTAAACCACTAACTACCTCTGTTGAAATATAAAAAAAATAATGTTCAATTCTAACCAACCATGATTCATATTCCTAGTATTAAGTAATTTGTTAATGTTAAGTGTTAAGTTTAGTCTGCCCGAAATGCCCCGGCATGATAGTGGTTTTCTTTGTACTTAGCAAATCAAAATTGTAATTACACATTGTAAACAGTGAAAAGAAATAAAATCCTTAATCTTTAATCCTTAACGGGCGTTAGTCAAAGACTCCCCAGAACAGAGGCAGATGCAGGCAGCTAGTGCAGGACGCAGAGGCAGATGCAGGCAGCTAGTGCAGGACGCAGAGGCAGATGCAGGCAGCTAGTGCAGGACGCCTCACAAATTCTCACAATCCCTAGTTTAATAGGAACCAGAAACATCAGATGTTTATCCTTTCTCCGGCACTACACTATCTGGAAATAAATGGTATAAAATACCGACACAATGGAAATATAAACACGTGCAGTATAATGTGATCCTTTATTGACAACGTTTCGCCCACACAGTGGGCTTTTTTAAGTCACAAACAGATCTGTTTGTTACTTGAAAAAGTCCACTGTGTGGGCGAAACGTTGTCAATAAAGGATCACATTATACTGCACATGTGTTTATAATTTCCACTATACTATCTACAGGACAGTAACCACACCTCCTACAGCCCATCACTTCAGATCACTCCTACACCTCTTTATTCTTTCTTCACCTAGGCTTAGAGGTAATCTGGCTACCTGGCTGGCAGGCAAACCGAAAGGCTGTCTAGATGGCTGGCAAGGAGACACGTAGGCAGAGAGGCTGGTTAGCCGTTAGTAGGAAAGCAGGCAAGCCAGCAGAAGGAAATCTGACCGGTAGACAGAGATGAAACCTAGGCGACATATAAGCAGACATATTGGCCAGCTGGCACGCAAGAAGTCAGACAGGAAGTTAGGTAAGGAGGTGGGCATGCAAGGCGAGTGACGTCCCATTTAGCACATCGTAAGTTACTAATTAACGTAAGGCCATTTTTTTTCCAGAACTTCAACGTATTTCACTTATGAGGCAGCGCCTCCAGCAGGACCTCTAGGAAAACACCGTCAAGATGAGTCAATACGACTCTGAGTGAGTTGTGTTGACCCAGGAAGACACCGTGCAGGTCCTCTCTGGAGGAATGTCTGACCTGATGTTATCGTCGAGTGTTCTGGTTGAGTATACGTGGAAAGACTACGTATAGGCTAGTTGTGGCCACAATATGGTATACAGCAATAATAATAATAATAATAATAATAATAATAATAATAATAATAATAATAATAATAATGTCTTTATTTCTACAAGTACATGTACAAGGTATACAGGCCTAGCTGACATCAATGACATACTACTATACAGAAAGCCGCTTGTTATGCAAAGCATTTCGGGCAAATTAAGTCAGTTTTGTTCCGGGATACGACCCACACCAGTCGACTAACACCCAGGTGCCCATTTTACTGATGGGTGAACATAGACAACCAGTGTAAGGAAACACGCCCAATATTTCCACCCTGGAAGGAAATCGAACCCGGACATCTCACTGAGTGAGGTGAGAGCTTTCGACACCAGGCCACCGGCCTGGTATATAATAATTGTTGATCGTTGGTGAATAGTGATTCCTAATGTGTAACAAAATATATCTTCAGGCCTCAAAATTAAAATTAATATCGAAACACAAGAGACTGCAATTCTTAGACCGCAAGAAGGCAGAAACAGGGACCAAAAACTTGAGGTGCAGGCTTGAATAACAAGAGCAGATTCAGGTGGGTCAAAGAGTAACTTTGGGAAGGAAACAAAGAGTGATTGTCTACGAATTATTATTATTATAATAAAAAAGAAGCGCTAAGCCACAAGGGCTGATTGTCTACGAAGAGATGTCAGAATTGGGACGAGTAATAAACGGAGTTCCGCAACGATCGATATTAGGACTAGTACTGTTTCTAGTCTATGTGAATGACACACTAGATGGGATTGAGTCGGATGTATCCCTGTATGCTGATGATATAAAACTAATGAGGAAAATAAAAACAGATGAGGACAGGGCAATTCTACAATTGTATCTGGACAAACTGCAGAATTGGTCTGATAGGTGACTGTTTGAATTCAGCCCCAACAAATGCAAGGTTATTAAGATTTAGGAAAGGGCCAGAAGATTGAACCTGGAGTACAGACTCAAGGAGCAGAAGCTGCACACTTCAACCAAAGAGAAAGTTCTAGGGGTAAACATAGTGCCTATCATATCTCCAAAGGCACACATCAACTGAATAGTCTGTGCAACCAATGCTCGCCTTGTAAATCAAAGAAGAGCCTTCAGAAATCTCATCAGCACAGGAAGGGAACCTAAAATGCATGTTAAGAAACCGGAGAAATCCCAGAAGTATGCAGCGAGACTAGTTCCAGAACTAAGAGACATGAGCTATGCTGAGAGGCTCATGGAAGTGAATGTAATAACAATGGAGGTGAGAAGAACCGGTAAAGACATGATAACATAATAAAAATACTCAGAAGAATTGATAGGTTAGATGGAGATGAGACTCGACCCATCCAACCACAAACTGGTTAGTACAAGTAGGTGAGTACACTCACATGTATACATACATACATGTGATGAATGGTTTGAAAAACCGACAAGTTGAAGATTGAGACACTTATGCAGCATATGGGAATCTTTATTCAGGAAACGTTTCGCCACACAGTGGCTTCCTGAATAAAGATTCCCATATGCTGCATAAGTGTCTCAATCTTCAACTTGTCGGTTTTTCAAACCATTCATCACAACTGTCAGACACTGCAGCATCATGGGATCTTGTTACAAAGAATTCTTCAACACTTGTTCAACCTTTGGACGAAGACCTACTTCGACTAGTGGATGGTACCACTATGACCCCGCCTCCATCTGCTTCACGTCACCTCACTACAGTATATAAGCCACGTCTACGGCCCTATGCTGTACATTCTACAAGATTGATGGACTGAACACATCGACTCCAGGCTGAGGGACTGATTACCTCATACTCCTCCTCTCCTTACGCCTTCCTCTTTGTATTGGACTGATGAAGCCACTGTGTGGCGAAACGTTTCCTGAATAAAGATTCCTATATGCTGCATAAGTGTCTTATTCTTCAACTTGTCGGTTTTTCAAACCATTCATCACAACTGTCAGACACTGCAACATCATGGGATCTTGTTACAAAGAATTCTTCAACACTTGTTCAACCTTTGGACGAAGACCTACTTCGACTAGTGGATGGTACCACTATGACCCCGCCTCCGCTTGCTTCACGTCACCTCACTACAGTATATAAGCCACGTCTACGGCCCTATGCTGTACATTCTACAAGATTGATGGACTGAACACATCCACTCCAGGCTGAGGGACTGATTACCTCATACTCCTCCTCTCCTTACGCCTTCCTCTTTGTATTGGACTGATGAAGCCACTGTGTGGCGAAACGTTTCCTGAATAAAGATTCCTATATGCTGCATAAGTGTCTTATTCTTCAACTTGTCGGTTTTTCAAACCATTCATCACAACTGTCAGACACTGCAACATCATGGGATCTTGTTACAAAGAATTCTTCAACACTTGTTCAACCTTTGGACGAAGACCTACTTCGACTAGTGGATGGTACCACTATGACCCCGCCTCCGCTTGCTTCACGTCACCTCACTACAGTATATAAGCCACGTCTACGGCCCTATGCTGTACATTCTACAAGATTGATGGACTGAACACATCCACTCCAGGCTGAGGGACTGATTACCTCATACTCCTCCTCTCCTTACGCCTTCCTCTTTGTATTGGACTGATGAAGCCACTGTGTGGCGAAACGTTTCCTGAATAAAGATTCCTATATGCTGCATAAGTGTCTTATTCTTCAACTTGTCGGTTTTTCAAACCATTCATCACAACTGTCAGACACTGCAGCATCATGGGATCTTGTTACAAAGAATTCTTCAACACTTGTTCAACCTTTGGACGAAGACCTACTTCGACTAGTGGATGGTACCACTATGACCCCGCCTCCGCCTGCTTCACGTCACCTCACTACAGTATATAAACCACGTCTACGGCCCTATGCTGTATATTCTACAAGATTGATGGACTGAACACATCGACTCCAGGCTGAGGGACTGATTACCTCAAACTCCTCCTCTCCTTACGCCTTTGTCTTTGTATTGGACTGATGAAGCCACTGTGTGGCGAAACGTTTCCTGAATAAAGATTCCCATATGTTGCATAAGTGTCTCAATCTTCAACATACATACATAAACATACACACACATGAATATATATATATATATATATATATATATATATATATATATATATATATATATATATATATATATATATATATATATATATATATATATATATATATATATATATATATATATATATATATATATATATATATATATATATATATATATATATATATATATATATATATACGCACATATGGAGTGAGCGTGTTTGTGTACAAACATTAAAGTCATAAACACAATCAATGGTATAATGTATAACATCATACACTGACCCGAGGGAAATTCTTGTTTCTTCTAGGCAGTTTGCCGGAATGTACGACGCAATCTGAGGAAGATGAGTCTGCAAGCGAGTACTCGTTGAAAGATGTCTGAGGGGGTACAAGCGCCCCTTGAGGGTGGCCGGGCCCCCAACAGGGAGCGCCTGAACGATCCCGAGGATACGATTGTAATTTATACTATTCTTGGGTTAACGTGTATTACATGTCGATAAATTCTGGAATATATTATGAATCAAGGATAGTGTTGATGTTCAGACCAAGTAAAGTTCTGGTGATGCAGACGAACCTCGTCGCTTCATGTTGCTCCGGAGTAAAATACAAAACCAGAAGTCTCAATAAACTGTTATGTATAGCATACATGTATGATGTGTATTGTGTTTTTTAAATAAAAAAAAATAAACTGTTATTTTTACCTGCTATGACTAAGTAATTCACCTCAGCCAAATTGAAAATATATTTTTGTCCACTTTTGAATATGTAATTTTTTCTTATTACTATAGTGCTTTTTTTGGTTCTACAAATCTACAAATAAAATGCGAATTCAATGGATTTTGGATTTCAATTAAATCTACTTTTTTGCTATCAAATCTTTATGAATTGGCTTGTATAGGTTGGGATAAATTTGGTATGAGTTGCACAAGCTGATGCAAGTTAGAGAACTCTGCCTTAGATGGTCTTACCCTCCCTACTCTCCCTCCCTCCCTACTCTCCCTCCCTCCCTACTCTCCCTCCCTCCCTACTCTCCCTCCCTCCCTACCTTCCATCCCTCCCCTTCCCCAGATAACATGTGATGTGGTATGTGACATTAAACTTAAAGAGACAATGCTAAGAGTCATAAGTTTTAGTCTCCTAAGAACTAGTTATTTGTGTATTGATCCAGTCACAGTATTGTAACTTTTTCTTTTTCATGAGGCCCAAGAGCTTGAACTCATCTGTGAAAGCATATCACACACGACCATTCCTTAGCACCTCCATCCAACACGCTTCGTCAGGAGTAAACCTCCTTCTTCAGCTCCTCCATTACCTCCCTTCGGTAGGAATCCGGTGCCTTCGTCAACGTCTTCATCTCCCACCCTTTGTCAGAAGTTCAGTGCCTCCCTCCCTCCCTCCCTCTCTCCCTCCGTCCCTCCATCCCTCCCTCTCTCCCTCCGTCCCTCCCTCCCTCCCTCTCTCCCTCTCTCCCTCCTTCCCTCCCTCCCTCCCTCCCTAAACACGTAATATCCAAACCATACATTACAGTGGTATTATACTCTCACACACACCATACATTACAGTGGTATTATACTCTCACACACACCATACATTACAGTGGTATTATACTCTCACACACACCATACATTACAGTGGTATTATACTCTCACACACACCATACATTACAGTGGTATTATACTCTCACACACACCATACATTACAGTGGTATTATACTCTCACACACACCATACATTACAGTGGTATTACATTCTCACACACACCATACATTACAGTGGTATTATACTCTCACACACACCATACATTACAGTGGTATTATACTCTCACACACACCATACATTACAGTGGTATTATACTCTCACACACACCATACATTACAGTGGTATTATACTCTCACACACACCATACATTACAGTGGTATTATACTCTCACACACACCATACATTACAGTGGTATTATACTCTCACACACACCATACATTACAGTGGTATTATACTCTCACACACACCATACATTACAGTGGTATTACACTCTCACACACACCATACATTACAGTGGTATTATACTCTCACACACACCATACATTACAGTGGTATTATACTCTCACACACACCATACATTACAGTGGTATTATACTCTCACACACACCATACATTACAGTGGTATTACATTCTCACACACACCATACATTACAGTGGTATTACACTCTCACACACACCATACATTACAGTGGTATTACATTCTCACACACACCATACATTACAGTGATATTACACTCTCACACACACCATACATTACAGTGGTATTATACTCTCACACACACCATACATTACAGTGGTATTACATTCTCACACACACCATACATTACAGTGGTATTACACTCTCACACACACCATACATTACAGTGGTATTACATTCTCACACACACCATACATTACAGTGGTATTACACTCTCACACACACCATACATTACAGTGGTATTATACTCTCACACACACCATACATTACAGTGGTATTACACTCTCACACACAACAGTCGACATCCATTATCATACAAAAGTATTGTTACCGACAGTGACTTAAAATTTTGTCACTTCCTCCCCCCCCACACGTCCCCCCCCCCCAACACGCACACCAAAAGAAACATCCTGAATTATCATTAAGCAAGAAATATATTTAATAAGTCTTACACTCATTGCTGTTACAGGAACACCAAATCATAAAACCATAACGAATAATGTATTATTGACATTTTAGAAGACATGACATACCTGTGGAAAATAATGTAGTATTTTCCGGAAAAAATACAGTGAATTTTTTATGTAAATTAGACAGAACTCGCCATGGTTTTTTGAATTGGACACAAACGTTAGTGAATAATGGGAAGAATTTTTCGTGCTCTAGAGGAGAAATTGGGCTGACATCTCTCAAATAGGAGGCGAAATTGTTGGATGTGCATTCCTGCATAACTTGAGATATCAGGCGACTGGACAAGACAGCTCCAGGAACCTCAGATAAGTCTGTTTATGTTTAACTCTGGCCAGTGTTATTTTCATGGATAGACAGTGAGGTTTTCTGAGTATGATACACCTTGATCTCCAGTCAAATTGGTGAGTGATTTTAAAATATTCTCCTTCTGTTATGTATATGTGTATATGTGGCATGCAAAGAGTACATAACCTTTATTCGGCGCATGTACACACCCTCATTTACAGGCTATCTCCCCCAACCAGCGAACCAGGTGACTGAGAGTTGACGATGGGGCCCCGTCGTTCAACTAGTAACCAGGTTCCAGCCAATAAGAAGATGGTTTTGGCAATCGCAGAGGTTATGTGGGTACCACTCTCCTGTCTGCTCTCGTCATTCCCATTCTAGAGCTGGTTGAAGCACGGTCTGCTCTCTTGTGACTTCTATTCTGCCTTGCTTACCGTGGAGTGCACTAATACCTGTATATAGTGTACATACTGCTGTTCTAAATTGGTGAAGGATAATATAAGTCAAAAGTTTTTCTGCTGTGTTTATTTTGCTCCCTTTACACCCAGGATAACAGGCCATTAGGACTCCTGGGTTGTAATATGGGTAGCCTGTCCGAGAGCTGGAGCTGGACTTAGAGAAAGGGTTGAGCCTAGGGTGAAGCTGGTAGCAGGAACATTGTGCAGCTTGCTGTCTGGCATTGCATTAGCTTTGCCAACGCTTTACAAATTTTGCGTGTCAGTTGCTTTGCTATGGTCAGCCTTGCTATTGTGTGATCGTTCAACAGCTCGCTACTAGCTTGTTTGGTGTGCTCGCTTCGCTACGGTAAGTCTTGTAGAACAGTGTGTAGCCTGCTGTCTGGCATTGCTTTACAAATTTTGCGTGTCAGTTGCTACTAGCCTGTTCGGTGTGAATAATTTTGCAGTCAGCTTTGCTATTGCTTATCCACCTTGTATGCGTATTCTGCAATCGTACTGTGCATAGCTAAGCGTGTTCTGCAAATTAACGTGTTACGCTGGGGTATTCTGCAATCGTACTGTGCATAGCGAATAACTTATACATTGTAGTATGCCACCTAGACGAGTCAGACGTCTGGTGTCGGCATATACTTTGTTTAACCTACCTAAATTGTCCCTACAGTGTTGTTAGCAAACTGCTCGTTCCATTGGCACTCTCAAAGCTGCGCAACTGCGTTCACTGATTACTGACAAACTTCTCCTTTACGGGAGCTAGGGAAAAAACTACTATGTTCTCGCAGGAGGAAGATGATATATCAACGGAGCAAAATAGTCAGTCTAGTGCAGCAGGGTTGTCTCAAGGTGAATCAGCGGCGTTGGCACTTGAGCTGACAAAAATCAATCTTGAGCAGACTAGGGAACAGAGAGCATTTGCAAAAGGAGAATTTGGTAGGGAAAGAGAAAGGAGGCAGTTTTCGCATTCTGTAAATGATTTTAGTTTACAGAAAGCAGTACAGCTTGTTCCTCGCTTCAATGAGGCCGAACCAGAACAATTTTTCGAAAGCTTCGAAAATCAGGCTCGAGCCTTGAGGTGGCCGGAAGAGCATTGGGCATCGCTGGTTCACACATCATTGTTTGGTAAGGCACAGAAATTTACGTCAGTGTTAAATGACACTGAATTTTCTGATTATCAAGTAGTGAAAAACACAGTTTTGGGAGCATATACATGTATCCCAGCTAAATATCGAAAGTTGTTCAAATTAGGCAGGCAACAGCTTGGTCAATCCCTGGTTGATTTTGTGCGACAGCAGACCGAAGCTGTTACCAGCTGGTATAAACCAAGTGGTGTTGCAACCTTTGAGGATCTGGTGCAGCTTATTCTGATTGACAACCTGCTGGAGTCTATGGGACCAGAGGTTCGAGTCTTTCTGCAGGATCGTGACTTAACCACTGCATTGGAGGCAGCCAGGTTGGCTGATACCTTCGAAACTAACCGCTCCTTGTCCGAGCGGTCCCATCTCTCTTTTCAACAGCCTGGCATGTGCAGAAATCGTCAACCTTGGAGAATGAAGTGCCAGCCGGAGGGAGAACGTCTACGTCAGCCAACTAAGTCACCTGGTGAGCCACGCTTCTCAACTTATGGTCCACCTGCTGAGAGACAAACTTCTCAACATAGTGCATATCGACAACAGTATTCAGAGAGATGCCAGCCAGAACGACACCAGTTGCAACGCCAGCAGGGAGTAAAGGGCAAGCCTGTCATCTGCTTCCTCTGTAACAAAGTAGGTCACATCTGTCCAAACTGCCCCCACAAACCCCAGCCCATTGGGAAAATCTCTAATATCCCTAGTAACATGTCCCTGAGAGAAGTAGAAAAAGGGATGGCCCCTTATTATTGTGAGTCTTATTTCCCTTCAGGAAAACTCAGAAACAACTGAAGTCAAAACCTTTAGAGATACTTGAGCATATTGCTCACTTATAAGAGAGGGAATATTACCCCTTTCAAAGAACACGTCCTAGAATTCCTGTTTTATTGGAAGCATTTGGAGGAGCTATATATTCTGTCCCTTTGCATAAAATTTATGTACAGTGCAAATATTACACTGAGTACTTGACTGTGGGTGTAGCCGAAGGATTCCCCATGAAAGATGCCATGTTATTACTGGGTAATAACATTACCACTGCTAGTGTGTGTCCTGAACCCATAATGATTAATTCTTCTCCGGTGTTGGCCATAACTCGGGCAACATCCCAAGGGTTGTCTGGCGAGAATGTTGACCTATCCTTGGACGACTCTGATCTCGGAATAGCCACGTTGTTTTACGAGACACACCGGCCGGAACCTCGTAAATCAAGTGAACAGACCCCGATCAAGCCTTCCTATTCCCAGGTTTCAGGATTGCCAGATATCCCTGTTTCCATGCCCGAGGGACTGTCCTTCCAGGAGGAACAACGAAAGGACCCTTCTTTAAAATTCGCTTTTCAGGCAGCCATGGGTAAATCCTTTTTGGATCATCCGGTCAAGTATGAACTTAAAAACGATTATTTGATCTGCACCGAGACTGGTAAGGAGATAGAGGGCCGGCAATTGTCTGACAGGTTAGTGGTTCCAACAAAGTTTAGACCTCAAATACTGAATTAGCTCATTATACTTCATTAGGAGGTCACTTAGGAATTACTAAAACCTTATATAGAATCACAAAAGAATTTTATTGACCAAAATTAAAGCAGGATGTGAAGAATCATATCAGGTGTTGCCGAGAATGTCAGCAGTAGGGAAACCTGGACATTCCATTAAACCTGCACCTCTCCAACCTATACCTGCTGATGGAGAACCTTTTGCAGATTTAATTATAGATTGTGTAGGTCCACTACCTAGGTCAGAGTCGGGAAATCAGTAATTATTTACCATTATGGATAGAGTAACCAGATATCCTGAAGCAATTCCCATGCGCAGTATTAATACTAAAGCTATTCTCAAAGCTTTAACAAAATTTATTTCTTGTTTTGGCATTCCTAAAACTATTCAAAGTGATCAAGGTACTAACTTCACTGCCAAAGCATTTAGGGAAGCATTAACTAGGTTAGGGATAATCCACAACTTATCCACTGCCTATCATCCTCAGTCCCAAGGCGCCTTGGAAAGATTCCATCAGACGTTAAAAACCATGAGAACGTTTTGCATGCATTTTCCTACAGACTGGGATGAATCACTACCTTTGTTGCTATTCTCAGTGCGAGAAACGGTGCAAGAGTCTACCGAGTATAGTCCGTTTGAGCTGATCTTTGGGCACAATGTACGAGGTCCTCTTCGGGTGCTCAAAGAAGGATGGATGGGAGAAGACGTTAGCTCAACACTCTACAACCCGTCTTCAAGGTTGCAGGTGGCACGCCAGTTAGCCAAGGCTAACCTAAAGACAGCTCAAAATAAGATGAAACAGAGGTATGACTGAAGTGCATAATTCCGCTCCTTCCATCCAGGAGACAAGGTGTTGGTGCAGGAACCTATACCTGGCCACACCTTGAAAGCTAGATTTACGGGACCTATGCAAATTGTAAGTAAATTATCTGATGTAAATTATGTGGTAGCTCCTCTTGATAAGACCTCAAAAACTAAAACCTACCACATTAATCAGTTAAAATCTTTTCATACACCAGATAAAGTCCCAGTAATGATTCTGTCCTCTACCTCTGAGGACGACTCTGATTCTTTGCACTCTACTTCTGAAATTAATGTTAAACTTTCAAACTCTGTCCTCCTCAGACCTAGCCCTTTAATGGAGGGACTATCTGAAACGCAAGCAACAAGTTTAACTGAGCTTCTACAGTCACATCCTGATATTTTTTCGGATGTGCCGAGAAAATGTACGTTAGGTTATCATGATGTAGATGTGGGAAACTCTAAACCTATTAAACTCTCCCCCTACAGAGCTAATCCTGAAAAGCAGAGGCTACTTCAGCAGGAAGTAGAATTTCTGTTAAAGCATGGTTTAGTGGAGGAGTCATCTAGTCCATGGGCTTCACCGTGCATCCTTGTTAAAAAAGCTGGAGGGTTTCGTATGTGTACAGACTGCCGTAAGGTGAATGAGGTCACAATCACAGATGCTTACCCTCTTCCTCGTCTGGATGACGTAATCGACTTTGTGGGTAAGGCTTCTTTTGTGTCCAAGTTAGATCTCCTTAATGGTTACTATCAGGTACCTTTGACGGATAGGGCGAAGGAAATCTCTTCCTTCGTAATTCCAGGTCATTATCAATACACAGTTACCCCCTTCGGAAAGAAAAACTTCCCCTCTTCATTCCAGAAACTTTTCCATCAGGCTATTAAAGGACTTGAAGGCACGGCAGCGTACCTGGATGATATTGTTGTGGTGTCTGATACTTGGAATCAACACCTATTTAGACTTAAGGCTCTTTTTGAGACCATTCAGAGTTCCCATTTAACTGTTAATTTATCTAAGTCTTCCTTTGGCCAGGCCTCTGTCACTTTTCTAGGCCATGAAATAGGTAGTGGTAAAGTTGCTCCTAAACTTGCTGAAGTTCTTGCCATTAAAGATTATCCAGTTCCTCATGATAGGAAATCTCTTCAACGTTTCCTAGGCATGATATGATTTTACAGAAGATTCTGTAAGAATTTCTCAGATATTGTAGCCCCTCTTACCTCTCTTACCAGTCACAAAGTTCCCTTTAATTGGACCCCAGAATGTCAAAGTGCTTTTGATAAAGCAAAAAGATTATTGTGTACTGCACCCATTCTTTTGTCTCCAGACTTCTCCAAACCTTTTTCATTACAGGTTGATGCTTGTGAGTCTATGGTTGGGGCAGTACTATTGCAAAACGAGAATGAGGAGTTGCAGCCTGTAGCGTACTTTTCAGCCAAATTCCAGCCACATCAGAGGGCTTACTCTACCATTGAAAAAGAAGCCCTCGCGCTGGTACTGGCTTTGGAGCATTTCGATGTTTATGTGGGCCAGACATCGCAGGTGGTCACCGTCTACAGTGATCACAATCCTCTAGTATATCTCCAAGCCATGAAGAACCACAACATAAGGCTCATGCGTTGGACTTTAAGACTGCAACCCTACTCTCTCAGAATTAAATATATTGCCGGCAAAGAAAATATGTTGGCAGACTCTTTATCTAGAGTCTAACTATATTATTTAATTGTATATTAGGTTAGGATGTGTTAGGTTACTTGTGGTAACCCCTTCCAAGCTCTTTTTTTTATCCCCTGGTGTGGGTTTTTTTTTTTAGTGAGGGGATGCGGGCTACCATCCGCCTGTATCTTGGACCTATGTTAGCCCGACTGTCTGCTGTCTCGCTCTGAGTTTAGGGTTTGGCTTTTTGTCACGAGAAAAGCTGAGCTCTATCTAAGAGTTGGATGGTTGAGAGGAAAGGCAGTCCCATTATTTTGTGCCATGGTGGCACAGTTACCACTGGGAGGTGGCAGCCTAATCCTGAGCCTACTTGGGGTGGGGGTGTGGCATGCAAAGAGTACGTCACCTTTATTTGGCGCATGTACACACCCTCATTTACAGGCTATCTCCCCCAACCAACGAACCAGGTGACTGAGAGTTGACGATGGGGCCCCGTCGCTCAACTAGTAACCTGGTTCCAGACAATAAGAAGATGGTTTTGGCAATTGCAGAGGTTATGTGGGTACCACTCTCCTGTCTGCCCTTGTCATTCCCATTCTAGAGCTGGTTGAAACACGGTCTGCTCTCTTGTGGCTTCTATTCTGCCTTGCTTACCATGGAGTGCACTAATACCTATCACTGTACATAGTGTATATAGTGTACATACTGCTGTTCTAAATTGGTGAAGGATAATATAAGTCAAAAGTTTTCTGCTGTGTTTATTTTGCTCTCTTTACACCCAGGATAACAGGTCATTTGGACTCCTGGGTTGTAATAGTATATATATAATCATTTATTATTTTTAATATACAGTCCACAAACTTATATATTTACCAGAATTCTTGTTGATGCATCTTTCATTTGTAATTAATAGGTCTAGAGCAACTTGTGGATAAGACAGTTGTAGGTATCGAAGGGGGACATTTTTGCGACCTAGGTGTCCCAAATTCCTACTTGTCTATGTAACTGATAAATAATAATCTTTGTTATCATTTACTGTTATGTACATAATGAGTTACATTCAGATAAATGCATTTTTCCACATTTAATTTGCCAGTTCGTCCTTCTTGAACCGGAGGTAATTAGTGAAGTCATTAATTAGTTAATTACTTAATAATTATATGTGAAATGACAGAAGATGGATGTTAGGTTCACAAATTTACTTAATGTGTAGTGGATTATAATTATTACAATATTAATTTGATATGACAATTCTGGCCAAGATTTATATCAGTGTATGTGTAATTGATAAGCCAAGTGTAGCTAATTATATTAATGTGTATAATATTAATTTTACTATGCCAAATTCTGGCAAGGATTTATATTAATTTGTATAATATTAATTTTAATAAGCCAAGTTTGGCTAAAGGTTTGTATTAATGCACATTTAAAATTATATTATAATTTTTGTACATGTGTAATTACTAAGCTCAAGTGTAGCTAACATTATTAATGTGTATTTAAAATTTATATTACAATTTTCTTACATGTAATTGCAAAGCTCAAGTGTAGCTAGGATTTATTCAAAGGTAAGTTGTATCAGTGTTATTAATTAAGTTGAATTTAATACATTACATCATGGCTGAAAATGAGGAAATTAATATAGAAGACAACATATGGAATATAGAGCAAAAAAAGCATCACTGCAGGCTAGAAAAGGTCATGTAACAAAAGCATACAATAAATGTTTGGAATTAATGAATCAAGAAATTGTGAATACTGATGATTTAAAATTGTATTTAGATGCTTAAGGGAAAAGATATGATTCATACAAATTACATTACAACAAATATGAAGGAGATTTGTTAATAAACTGTGTAGATGAGACTGAAGTAGATCTTATGATTAATCAGTATTATGAATTAGAGGAAAAGATTCTTTCTTGTAAAAGTCAGGCCTTGAATAAATTAAAATGTGTAAACCAGGCAGTTAATCAGTCTGCTCCAACAAATAATATGTCTTTTTCAATTCAAATTCAAAGTTTATTCTCTATAAGGATTACAATGCTGAGTTTACAGAATTTGGTTATTGTATTGTTTACATGTAGTAAAACAATAATTACAGTGTGTACCACTAGAACACCTAGCATGGCTAGGCATTTCGGGCAGACTTAAATTAAATCTTAAGTTTAAAATATTACAAAATTATGAGGTTAGTTGGTATTATGGCTAAGTGACTAAATACTAGTTTGTGAGTTTAGCAATGTGAATGCTTTTGTTTTGGCACTATACATAGTTTCAGTATTGGAGTATCACAGGCCAACTTATGACTAGTTAACATTCATTATTTTGAGATTGAGATTGATATTTCTGTTTATGGTCAAATGAGTGAGTGAGTGTAAGTGTTAACCACCAGGTGGTATTCGTGTAATTAGTTGACAGGGTGTATCAGGGAGATAAGATGTTTTCTGATGGTAGTTTTGAAGGTGATGAATGTGTCTGCAGTTTTAGAATTTTCAGGTAGGGTGTTCTAGATTTTAGGGCCTTTGACATACATTGAATTTTTGTAAAGGTTTAGTCGGACACGGGGAATGTCATAGAGATGTTTGTGTCTGGTGTTGTGCCTGTGGGTTCTGTCGCAACTATCAAGAAAGCGTTTTAGGTCAAGGTTAATATTGGAATTTAAGGTCCTGTAGATGTAGATTGCACAGTAGTAAGTGTGGATGTACTGAACAGGGAGTAAGTTTAGATCTATGAAGAGTTGGGGGGGGGGGTGTTGCCAGGGATGGGATTTAGTGATTATTCTTACTGCGGCTTTTTGTTGGGTTATTATTGGCTTTAGGTGTATTGCTGCAGTTGAACCCCAAGCACAGATAGCATAGGTGAGGTATGGATATATAAGTGAATGGTATAGTGTGAGAAGGGCAGTTTGCGGCACGTAGTATCGTATCTTGGAGAGGATCCCAACCGTTTTGGATACTTTTTTGGTTATGTGTTGGATATGGGTGCTGAAGTTCAGGTTGTTGTCGAGGTATAGGCCTAGGAATCTGCCCTCATTATGCCTGGCAATTAGAGTGTTGTCGATCTTAATGTTAATTTGCGCATCTCCTGCTCTGCTACCAAACATAATGTAGTAGGTTTTGTCAGTGTTAAGCGTAAGTTTATTGGCTGTCATCCAAGTCGATATTTTGATCAGCTCCTCGTTAACAATGGTGTTGAGGGTGGCAAGATTAGGGTGAGAGATGACATAAGTCGTGTAGTCAGCAAAGAGAATGGGTTTCAGGTGTTGCGATACGTTTGGAAGATCATTGATGTATATGAGGAAGAGCAGGGGACCAAGGACACTTCCCTGCGGAACTCCAGTATCAAGTGGCCGTGTTGTTGATGCTGTGTCTTTAATGGTGACATACTGATACCTATTAGTAAGGTAAGATTTGAAATAAGCAAGCGCATGGCCTCTTATACCGTAATGATCAAGTTTGAGGAGTAGGATGTCGTGGTATACTGTGTCAAAAGCTTTTCTTAGGTCAATAAAAATTCCTAGTGGATATTCCTTATTTTCTAATGCTGTGTAAAGCAGATCTAGCATTTTTATGATTGCATCGTTAGTGCTTTTATTTTTCCTGATTCCAAATTGGCAGGGGTTGAGTATGTTTTGTGCCGTAATAAATGAATATAGTCTCCTGTGCACGAGTTTCTCAAAGATTTTGGATAGCAATGGTAAGTTTGATATTGGCCTATAGTTGTTTAAATCTGTAGGGTCACCACCTTTATGTATTGGTGTAACCCTTGTATTTAATCCTGGAGAAAATTGGGAGGAATTTTGGTCAATTTTTAAAGCAGCTGTGCATGACAGGAGTGACCTAGCCTGTGTAACTAAATTATTTTACCTCAAAGGACAGGTAAGAGGAGATGCTGACATACTCATACAAGCCTTTCCCAATGTAGATGACTCTTACAAGGAAGCAGCTGACTTGTTGACGGTCACTTATGGTAATATAGAACAAAGTAGGTTGGATCTAGTGAATATCATTGTTAATTTAAAATCTCCAGATCACACTTGCAAAGGTTTAGAGCAGTTTAGAGTTAAACTGGAGAGCACTCTCAAAACTTTAAGTAATAAATATAATCTGAAGGATTCAGACTGGTTATTGAGTGCCACTGTACAGAATAAATTAAGCTGTAAAACACTTGAATGACTCTCGAACAAATATCACAAGGATTATTTTGGTCTGGAGGAAATAAGACGAGGTCTACAAGAATTAATTGTGCAGTTGCAGACCAGCCAACTAACTCATTTTAAAGATGCAACACATAATAACTCTGAGGTATCTGTCAAGTTTCACAAAGGGAAAAATTATCCCAATGGTAATAATCAAAATTCATTTCTAAAAAATAGTTGCATAGGTACATATCAAGTAGCAGGAATCAGAAATAATGATTCTCCACAAGGTAAGAAGAATAAGTACCCTCCTAAGGGTAGCCAAGTAATAAAAAACCAGTCAAAGAAAAGAGAGATTGTCTCTTCTGCAAGGGTACTCATTTTTCTAAGAATTACAATGCATACAATTCATGGAATGATAAAGTTGAAAGATTGGAGGAACTTGACAGATGTATCAGATGTTTAGGTAATCACAATGTAAAGGATTGTCATGCCAAATTAAACAACTGTTATCAATGTCACAAAGGAAGACACCATATAGTCATGTGTAAGGGTCTATATGATAATGTTGATAATAATGATAATGTTGACAATCCTGTCACAACAGTAGCTAATGTAAAAATTGCTGCTAATGTTAATAATGATGGTTTTGCTGAAGTAACCTTACCTGTGTTACAGGAAAAAGTTGATGATAAAAGGCATAAATCAAAAAATGTAACTGCATTATTAGACCAGGGATCCCAACGTACTTTCATTAAACGTAAATGTCTTGATGGTATGAAAGTACAGATAGGAGATCCTACAACTCTAAAATTATCTGGTTTTCTCTCAGATAAAAGGGCTCAATTGTATGACACTGTTTATGTAACTGTCAGGTTGGGCAATGAGAAAAAACGTGTTAATGCAGTAATTGTAGATAGACTTCCAGAGAAATTATCTACAGTTGGGCTTAGTAAAGCTACAGAAAGACTTTCACATAATGTAAATTTTGCACCTTCTGGTGTAAGTAATGATTCTGTATGCCCAATAAATATTTTGATAGGTAGTGACTATTATGCCTCCTTTGTAAAGGGTATGGTAAGGAAATGTGGTGTCACCGTTTTAAAGACTGCAGGAGGCCATGTAATGTATGGTAGGATTCCTCGTAATAGTAATTCATGACTAGAGGAAACTACAAATATCATAACTGTGTGTCTTACTCATGAAATCGTACCCCAGAATAATTCTTCCATAGAGGATGGTGTTGAGCCAGTGCATAAATTGTGGGAATTAGACAGCATTGGAATAAATGTAAATGAAGAAAGACCAGACGATTCTTTTACTCAGGAACAGTACTTGAGAGATGTAAAATTTGAATCTGGACAATACTGGGTACGACTTCCATGGAGACTGAACCATCCAGAATTGCCCACTAATTACAGAATGGCATATGGACAGTTAAAGGCTCAGCTCCGCGAACTGAGTAAGACACCATAATTGTTAACTGCCTATAATGATATAATTACTGAACAATTAATTAATAAATTTATAGAGGTACCTCCTGAGCAAGCCAAAATTTATGGTCACTATTTGCCACATCACAGAGTGAAGAAGGATTCTAAGACCATTCCTTCGAGGATTGTGTTTAATTGTAGTGCCAGGAGTAACAAAAATGTACCTAGTTTAAATGACTGTTTGATGACAGGTCCGTCGTTGACGGAAAAATTAGGAGATATCTTATTAAATTTCAGGATGAAGAATTATGCCTTTACGGCTGACATAAGTAAAGCTTTCCTAAGAGTGGGTTTACAAGAGGCTGACCGGGATTGTACCCGCTTCTTATGGCCTGACAATCCTAGGGACCCACTTAGCCCTCTGAAAACCTTTCGCTTTAGGAGCGTATTATTTGGTGCTACATCCAGTCCGTTCCTACTTCAAGCGACGATAAATGCACACCTTAAGCATATGGGAAGTCCATTGAGTAAAGTAATGAGCAAACAGTTTTATGTGGACAATTTCCTGGGTGTGACGTCAACTGAAGAGGAACTGTTAATGACTTATGGAGAGGCTAATAAAATAATGCAGAGTGCAAATATGCCTCTGAGGGAATGGAATAGTAATTCGTCCAAATTAAAGGACAAAATAAGTAAAGATTACCCTGGAGATGAAGTCCCAAAATGTAGTAATGTATTGGGATTAACTTGGGATATTGAGAGAGATTTGTTAATGTTAAAACCTAATAATTACAGTATGCCCTATAAATTAACTAAGAGAGTTTTGCTTGCTGAAGTTTCCAAATGTTTTGATCCACTAGGTTTAGTGTCAACCCTTACTATAAGAGGGAAATTATTAATACAGGAAGCATGGAAACTTAAATGTGCTTGGGATGAAATTCTCCCTGAGGAATTCATTAACAGGTGGGATGAATTAATTGGTGATTATGAAAAAATTCCAATGTTGGAGTTCCCACCCCAGGTGGCCAATCCAGATGGGAAAAATGTATTCCACATTTTTTGTGATGCTTCAAAATTGGCATATGGAGCAGTTGCTTACCTTCAATGTAATAGTGTTATTTCTCTTGTTATGTCTAAGGCAAAAGTGTCTCCAATTAAATCACATACCTTGCCTCAGTTGGAATTAACAGCCATTTATGTAGGTGTCAAATTAGCTAATTATATAAGAAATAAGTTGCAGAAGATAAATATTAGCGACACTGTAATTTGGTCTGATAATGAGGTATCCTTACAATGGATTCGTAATGGAAACAGTAAAATTGTGTACGTACAAAACAGTCACTGAAATTAATCAGATGCAAGAGAAGTATAATAGTTTGGGTCTGCATATGTTAACATTTAATCATATAACTGGTGAGGAGAATCCAGCTGATTTCTTGTCTCGAGGTTTACCTTATGCTAAATTTGTAAATGCTGTATCATGGTTTAAAGGACTGAGCTGGTTGGTAAATAAAGCTAATTGGCCTGTACAAAAGGCGTATATTGCTCCTGTTGAAATTACTTTGACCACCACTCCAATAGTTTGTCATTCCTTAGCCATTGATATAAATAGGTATTCTTCTTTACCCAAACTAATCAATGTAACTAAGTTGGTGTTTAAATTTCTAAACAAGATGAATATCTCGTATAAGTTTTCACATCCTCTTGAATATTGGATAAAGAGGGTACAAGGAAATGAGATTAAATTGATGATGGAAAGAAAAATTGTGAAAGGTTCCATAATAGAGAAATTGGGGCTGTATTTAGAGAACAATGTAATTAGGTGCAGAGGTAGGTTACAAAATGCTGAATTGGATGATTATGCTAAACGCCCTATCTTACTGCCCAAAACTCATCATCTAACAAATTTAATTGCTTTAAATGCCCATAAAAATGTAATGCATGGTGGGGTACAAGATACCTTAAATTGTATTAAGGAAACTTTCTGGATTCCACAAGGACGTCAAAGTCTAAAAAGGGTGATTAAATCTTGTGTAATATGTCGACGTGTGGATGCCAGATCCTATATGTACCCAGGTCCTCCACCATTGCCAAAGGAGTGTGTACAATTAGTGAAACCATTTGATGTAACAGGTGTAGTCTATAGTGGTCCAATAATTTTAACAGGTACTTCAGATGGTGTTCCACTGAAAGTGTATGTTTGTTTGTTCACTTGTACTGCTACTAGGGCAGTTCATTTAGAAGTGGCTCAGGACTTGTCTGCAGAACAGTTTATACAGCTGTTTCGAAAATTTGCAGCTAGGAGATCCTGTCTGAGATTGATGATTTCGGATAATGCCACAAATTTTGTAGCAGGTGCTCAACATTTGATAGAGTTAAATAATAGTAATGATGTTCAATCTCTGTTAACCCAACGAGGGTGTACTTGGAAATTTATTACTCCTAGAGCCCCTTGGCAGGGGGGGCTGTATGAAAGACTTATAGGCACAGTGAAGCGGTGTCTCCGTAAAGTAACTACACCGGAAGAAAATTAATTTGGAAAAATTCCGTGCAGTGTTAGTGGAGGCGGAAAACCGGATAAATAATAGACCTCTCTCGTACATGAGTGATACACCTGAAGCAGATGTATTAACACCTTCTCACCTAATATGTGGAAGGAAATTGGAAGCTGCCCCTGTCTATAGAGATAATCTGGAAGAAAGTGATGAAGATTACAATGATGCGGCAGAGTTGTGTGATAAATTTAAAATGTTAAATAAAGTAATTGATCATTGGTCTAATCTGTGGCATAAGGAATATCTTCTTACACTACGTGAACACTTTTATGGTGCAACAGAGGCAGTAAATCGACAGAACATTCAACCAGGTGACATTGTGTTGATTGATACTGAACAACATCGAACATTGTGGCCTCTGGGCAAAGTATTGACATTGTACCCAGATGCACAAGGTGTTGTCAGGAATGTCAAAGTGTTGTGTCGTGGCCAGGAAAGTTTACGCACAATTAATAAATTGATTCCCTTGGAATTAAATGGTGTTCAATCAAACGTAAATGAAAATCTGAGGGAAAGTGACACGAGTGATATGAAAGATAATGCTGACCAAGTGATGCCGGAAGATGAAATCATAGTATGACCTACTAGGAGAACAGCCACTCAAGCCAGAACCAGCCGGAATCGTCTCCTAAAGGAAGGAGTAATTTGAGTCGTTTAGCAACGAACTCCAGCCGGCCGCAGTGTGGAAAATGTTTTTTCTCGATAAAATACAGTGTATTTTTTATGTAAATTACAGTAATACATTGTATTTAATAAAATTTATGTCATTGAAAAGTGGGACGCCTGTGCCTGTGCAGAGTAGACTCGCCATTGTGTTTTGAATGAGCCAAGAAAACGTTAGTGAAAATAAGAAGAATTTTCGTGCTCTAGAGGTTAAAATTGGGCTGACACCTCTCAAATAGGAGGCGAAATTGTTGGATGTGCATTCCTGCATAACTTGAGATATCAGGCGACTGGACAAGACAGCTCCAGGAACCTCAGATAAGTCTGTTTATGTTTAACTCTGGCCAGTGTTATTTTCATGGATAGACAGTGAGGTTTTCTGAGTATGATACACCTTGATCTCCAGTCAAATTGGTGAGTGATTTTAAAATATTCTCCTTCTGTTATGTATATATGTATATATATAATTCTTTATTAATTTAATGTACAGTCCACAAACTTATATATTTACCAGAATTCTTGTTAATGCATCTTTCATTTGTAATTAATAGGTCTAGAGCAACTTGTGAATAAGACAGTTGTAGGTATCGAAGGGGGATATTTTTGCGACCTAGGTGTCCCAAATTCCTACTTGTCTATGTAACTGATAAATAATAATTATCTTTGTTATCATTTACTGTTATGTACATAATGAGTTACATTCAGATAAATGCAATTTTCCACGATATATTAGTTATAAAAATTATAATGAATTATGTTAATTATTATACGCAAAAAAAAATAAAATTAATTGACCAGGTAGCTGAGTGTCTTTTATATCTCCTTGACATGGTTTGATTTGGCCTGACCTGGGCTGGGCTAGTTTAGCCTGTCCCAACCTAACCAAGCCTAGTTTAGCTTGATCTAGTATCTGGAGTTTATCTGGAGAGAGTTCCGGGGGTCAACGCCCCCGCGGCCCGGTCTGTGACCAGGCCTCCTTAGGTCAGTGTCCCAGGATGCGACCCACACCAGTCGACTAACACCCAGGTACCCATTTTACTGATGGGGAACATAGACAACAGGTGGAAAGAAACACGTCCAATGTTTCTACTCTGGCTGGGAATCGAACCCGGGCCCTCACCGTGTGAAGCGAGAGCGTTAACCACCAGGCCACCAGAGCCTGGTCAAAAGTAGCCTAGTTTGGTGTAGCCTAGCCTAGCTTGACCTGCCCTGATTTAGCCTGGCCTGGCCTGGCTAGTTTGACCTTGTTCAAATTAATCAAGCTAAAGCTCCAAAGAAGTCCTTATTGCATTTACATATGCTGCGTGTTATGCCCCTCGTTGGTAGACCCACCCGGTGCAGTATTATCTATGTGTTTTACTGGATTTTTCATTTAATATGATATTATCTGTACCTTTAGCAGTAGCTAAAATGAAGATATTGTGCTTTATAATATTATCTGGCCTTAATTTAATCAGCTATGCAAATAGGTAGAATGTTTCGGTGGTTTAAACAACTGGTACAGCTGTTAAACCCGACTGACGTTTAGTCACCGACCACACTCAGTCTGGGTTGACATCTATCATTGCCCTTTGACCCCGATTGAGGGTACTCAGTGACCCCTCGGCACCTTGGACAGCATTGTATAGAAGTCTCTCGGATAGAGTGTGAATTGCTGCATTTAAGGCACTTGTGCTTGTCGTTAGAGCTACACGGAGTATGTTTAAGTGACATTAGTGAAAAGAGAACGGGGGAGAAACTTCTCTAGAGTCTCGCCTAAGAACTCCTTTATGTGTAGAAAGTGCCGATATACGCTTAGTGTTTCATATAGCTCTTACGGATCGGATCGTATGAGAGTAGTGAATACTCTACTGTCTGGATAACTGCCGCGTATTAGTGAACTTTGAAGTGTTACTTTTCAGACTCGTTGAGACCGAGTTGAGACTGAGACATTGTATCGAATGAGAGTATAGATGTGTTTTACCAGAGCCATTCAGTGTTGTAATCGGCTACGCTATAAGTCAGATTATGGTGTACAGTCTTATTAGTTAACTCAGTGTAAATATCCAATGAGTGTCATGTTTTACGGTGCAACCTTTCAGAGGAATAATATAAAACCCTTCTGTGGATTTTAAGGAACTTAATAAAAGCCAGAAAGAAGCGTTGAATGTCATTTCCTATTGAATCCTTGACTGCTTGGAATGATTTCGTTTATAACAGGATATTCTATTCTGGTCATTTGTTGCTAGGAATGGCGAAACAGAGTTCAATAGTACCCTGGACGCAACACGGCGGCACCTGATTTCTGGGACTTCATACGGTATCCTACAGCTCGATCGCTAGCTCACTCAGCTCAGACAGTGAGGTCCGGAGTTCGAATCTCTGGTACGGCTGGATAATATTACGACGTGTTTCCATAAGAGACCTGGTCTCTCTGTTCACCCATCAGTATAAAATGGGAACCTGGGTGTTAGTCGACTGGTGTGGGTCGCATCCTGGGACAAAATTGGCCTAATTTGCCCGAAATGCTCTGCATAACAATCGGCTTTCTATATAGTAGTATGTCACTGATATCAGCTTGGCCTGTATACCTTGTACATGTACTTGTAGAAATAAAGAAGAGGGAAAATAAATGTGTAAATTCAAGGATTATGTGAATTAAAATAAGAGTCGGATGTGAAAAGTGGGTCATAATAAGCGTGTATGCACCTGGAGAAGAGAGGAGTGTAGAGGAGAGAGAGAGAATTTGGGAGATGTTAAGCGAATGTATAGGAACCTTTGAACCAAGTGAGAGAGTAATTGTGGTAGGGGACCTAAATGCTAAAGTAGGAGAAACATTGAGAGAGGGTGTGGTAGGTAAGTTTGGGGTGCCAGGTGTAAATGATAATGGGAGCCCTTTGACTGAACTTTGTATAGAAAGAAGTTTAGTTATAGGTAATATGTATTTTAAGAAAAAGAGGATAAATGAGTATACAAGATATGATGTAGGGCGAAATGACAGCAGTTTGCTGGACTATATATTGGTGGATAAAAGACTGTTCAGTAGACTTCAGGATGTACATGTTTGTAGAGGGGCCACAGATATATCAGATCACTTTCCAGTTGTAGCTACAGTGAGAGTAAAAGGTAGATAAGATACAAGGAAAATAGAAGCAGCAAGTAAAAGAGAGGCGAAGGTGTATAAACTAAAAGAGGAGGCAGTTAGGGTAAGATATAAACTATTGAAGGATAGATGGGCTAGTGAGAGTATAGGCAATGGGGTAGAAGATGTATGGGGTAGGTTTAAGAATGTAGTGTTAGAGTGTTCAGCAGAAGTTTATGGTTACAGGAAAGTGGGTGCGGGAGGGAAGAAGAGCGATTGGTGGAATAATGATGTAAGGTACTGAGGGAGGAAAAGTTAGCATATGAGATTTTTTTACAAAGTAGAAGTGATGCAAGGAGGGAAGAGAATATGGAGAGAAAAAGAGAGGTTAAGAGAGTTGTGAAGCAATGTAAAAAGGGAGCAAATGAGAGAGTGGGTGAGATGTTATCAACAAATTTTGTTGAAAATAAGAAAAAGTTTTGGAGTGAGATTAATAAGTTGAGGAAGCCTAGAGAACAAATGGATTTGACAGTTAAAAATGGAGAGTTAGAGGTATCAGGAAGATGGAGGGAATATTTTGAGGAATTGTTAAATGTTGATGAAGATAGGGAAGCTGTGATACGTGTATAGGGCAAGGAGGAATAACATCTTGTAGGAGTGAGGAAGAGCCAGTTGTGAGTGTGGGGGAAGTTCGTGAGGCAGTATGTAAAATGAAAGGGGGTAAGGCAGCCGGGATTGATGGGATAAAGATATAAATGTTAAAAGCAGGTGGGGATATAGTTTTGGTGTGGTTGATGTTATTATTTAATAAATGTATGGAAGAGGCTAAGGTACCGAGGGATTGGCAGAGAGCATGCTTAGTTCCTTTGTATAAATATAAAGGCAAAGGGGACAAAAGAGAGTGCAAAAATTATAGGGGAATAAGTCTGTTGAGAATATCTGGTAAAGTGTATGGTAGAGTTATTATTGAAAGAGATAAGAGTAAAACGGAGAGTAGGATAGCAAATGAACAAGGGTAGGGGGTGTGTAGACCAGGTGTTTACAGTAAAACATATAGGTGAACAGTATTTAGATAAGACTAAAGAGACTTTTGTGGCATTTATGGATTTGGAAGAGGCGCATGACAGGGTGGATAGGGGGGCAATGTGGCAGATGGTGCAGGTGTATGGTATAGGAGGTAGGTTACCGAAAGCAGTGAAGAGTTTTTATGAGGATAGTGAGGCTCAAGTTAGAGAATGTAGGAGAGAGGGAGATTATTTTCCAGTAAAAGTAGGCCTTAGACAAGGATGTGTGATGTCACCGTGATTGTTCAATATATTTATAGATGGGGTTGTAAGAGAAGTGAATGCGAGAGTCTTGGCAAGTGACGTGGAGTTAAAAGATAAAGAATCAAACACAAAGTGGGAGTTGTAACAGTTGCTCTTTGCTGATGACACGGTGCTTTTGGGAGAGTCTAAAGAGAAGTTGCAGAGGTTGGTGGATGAATTTTTTAGGGTATGTAAAAGAAGAAAATTAAAAGTGAATATAGGAAGGAGTAAGGTGATGAGGATAACAAAAAGATTAGGTGACGAAAGACTGGATATCAGATTGGAGGGAGAGAGTATGGAGGAGGTGAATGTATTCAGATACTTAGGAGTGGATGTGTCAGCGGATGGGTCTATGAAGGATGAGGTGAATCACAGATTTGATGAGGGGGAAAAGGGTGAGTGGTGCACTTAGGAGTCTGTGGAGACAAAGAACTTTGTCCCTTGAAGCAAAGAGGGGAATGTATGAGAGTATAGATGTGCCAAAACTCTTGTATGGGGGTGAAGCATGAGTGATGAATGTTGCAACGAGGATTAGGCTGGAGACAGTGGAGATGTCGTGTCTGAGGACAATGTGTGGTGTGAATATAATGCAGAGAATTCGTAGTTTGGAAATTAGAAGAAGGTGTGGGATTACCTAAACCATTATCCAGAGGGCTGAGGAGGGGTTGTTGAGGTGCTTCGGATATGTAGAGAGAATTGAACGAAACAGGAGGGAGGGGGTAAAGGAGGTTTTGTGTGCGAGCGGCTTGGACTTCCAGCAAGCATGTGTGAGCATACTGATAGGAGTGAATGAAGACAAATTGTTTTTAATACTTGACGTGCTGTTGGTGTGGGTGATGGAGATGTGGGAGGCGATGGAGGTGTGGTGATGATGGAGGTGTGGGTGATGGAAGTGTGGGAGGCGATGAAGGTGTGGGAGGCGATGGAGGTGTGGTGATGATGGAGGTGTGGGTGATGGAAGTATGGGAGGCGATGAAGGTGTGGGAGGCGATGAAGGTGAGGGAGGCGATGAAGGTGAGGGAGGCGATGAAGGTGAGGGAGGCGATGGAGGTGTGGTGATGACGGAGGTGTGGATGATGGAAGTGTGGGAGGCGATGAAGGTGTGGGAGGCGATGGAGGTGTGGGAGGCGATGGAGGTGTGGGAGGCGATGGAGGTGTGGTGATGACGGAGGTGTGGATGATGGAAGTATGGGAGGCGATGAAGGTGTGGGAGGCGATGAAGGTGTGGGAGGCGATGGAGGTGTGGTGATGATGGAGGTGTGGGCGATGGAAGTGTGGGAGGCGATGAAGGTGTGGGAGGCGATGAAGGTGTGGGAGGCGATGGAGGTGTGGTGATGATGGAGGTGTGGGTGATGGAAGTGTGGGAGGCGATGAAGGTGTGGGAGGCGATGAAGGTGTGGGAGGCGATGGAGGTGTGGTGATGATGGAGGTGTGGGTGATGGAAGTATGGGAGGCGATGAAGGTGTGGGAGGCGATGAAGGTGTGGGAGGCGATGGAGGTGTGGTGATGATGGAGGTGTGGGTGATGGAAGTATGGGAGGCGATGAAGGTGTGGGAGGCGATGAAGGTGTGGGAGGCGATGGAGGTGTGGTGATGATGGAGGTGTGGGCGATGGAAGTGTGGGAGGCGATGAAGGTGTGGGAGGCGATGGAGGTGTGGTGATGATGGAGGTGTGGGTGATGGAAGTGTGGGAGGCGATGAAGGTGTGGGAGGCGATGGAGGTGTGGTGATGATGGAGGTGTGGGTGATGGAAGTGTGGGAGGCGATGAAGGTGTGGGAGGCGATGAAGGTGTGGTGATGATGGAGGTGTGGGTGATGGAAGTGTGGGAGGCGATGAAGGTGTGGGAGGCGATGAAGGTGTGGGAGGCGATGGAGGTGTGGGAGGCGATGGAGGTGTGGTGATGATGGAGGTGTGGGTGATGGAAGTGTGGGAGGCGATGAAGGTGTGGGAGGCGATGAAGGTGTGGGAGGCGATGGAGGTGTGGGAGGCGATGGAGGTGTGGTGATGATGGAGGTGTGGGTGATGGAAGTATGGGAGGCGATGAAGGTGTGGGAGGCGATGAAGGTGTGGGAGGCGATGGAGGTGTGGTGATGATGGAGGTGTGGGTGATGGAAGTATGGGAGGCGATGAAGGTGTGGGAGGCGATGGAGGTGTGGGTGATGATGGAGGTGTGGGTGATGATGGAGGTGTGGGTGATGATGGAGGTGTGGGTGATGATGGAGGTGTGGGTGATGGAAGTATGGGAGGCGATGAAGGTGTGGGAGGCGATGAAGGTGTGGGAGGCGATGGAGGTGTGGTGATGATGGAGGTGTGGGTGATGGAAGTATGGGAGGCGATGAAGGGGCGATGGAGGTGTGGGTGATGATGGAGGTGTGGGTAATGATGGAGGTGTGGGTGATGAGGTGTGGGTGATGATGGAGGTGTGGGTGATGATGGTATGGGAGGTAATGGAGGTGTGAAAGATGAAGGTAATAGATTTACCGGTATTAGGGAATACCGGTCTCTTTCAATGTTAATTTAACTGCTGAATTTCAATATGGTTTTACCACATAGTTAGATCAATGGTTGCTAGCCTCTGTGTGTGTGTGTGTGTGTGTGTGTGTGTGTGTGTGTGTGTGTGTGTGTGTGTGTGTGTGTGTGAGTGTGTGTGTGAGTGTGTGTGTGTGTGTGAGTGTGTGTGTGAGTGTGTGTGTGTGTGTGAGTGTGTGTGCGTGTGTATCAAATTACAAAGTAGGTCGGTAGTCTCTGTAACCATCAAAGATGCCACCCCCTTCCTTTAGTCCTCTTTTATCTGAACTCCGAGTACAGGTGACAATTCCTCACCATGGTGCCACATTCACCTCTGCTCCAACCATCAGCGACAAGTCCCCCAGCAGTGCCAGTAAGCCCCAGGGACAACAGTAAGTCACGAAGAACCCACTTCCAGCTGAACCTCTCACGTTACACGACTTGTGTTGGGACACTACTGCTTGTTTAACTCCTGCTGCGAGTTTGATACACTCTCCTTACAATTATTAAATGGAAGCAAGTTTAGTATTTAAACATATCTTGCTAAACTACTCGGAGTGAGTATTTATTGTATCCTCGGGTAAAATGGAGTAACGATTTTTTTGAAAGAGGAAGCAGCCTATAAATTAAGAAAGCTGCTGAGCTTGTGTGTATACATACCTGCCTCCTGGCTGATACTGTGCCTAGACTTTTGTGTACAAACCTGCCTCTAGGCTGATCCTAGTCCTAGGCTCGAGTATATACTCTTGCTCCAGGCAGATCCTGATCCTAGAGTCGAGTATACACCCCTGGCTCCAGGATGATACCGTGTTTACACTTATGAGTAACTAACTGCTCGCCTCATGTCCCGCGTCACGAGACCAAAGCGCGAAGTAACTATTTAAACATTGTACAAGCCAAGTCTCTTGTTGACGATGAACTCATGAATATACAGTTAGCGAGGTAACAAGATGACAAACACATGTCAGGGAAACATGACCTGTCATCTCTGAGGTAACACATGAACGGAAAATGCAATATTCTGTTAAAGAGGGTGACGCATGTGAGGAGGTAATAATCCCTGTCAGCAACAATAGTGATGTGTATTGCAAAAGAACAAGAATAATTTCCTAGCGTTAATGAATGTGTTGTGCTGTTGCTGCTGGCTGTACATGCCATGTGACTAGAAGGCTGTGACGCGGGTCTCGCCAGGTCACTTACCTGTAAGCTTCAAGACTCATGTTTGTATATTAAAATGTGAGACGTACCGCAGAGGGCGATGGTCCTACCACTTTTCTTCCTTTTTCCTCCACCCTCTGCTGCTCTTGCTCTTCCTGCTGCTCTTGCTCTTCCTGCTGCTCTTGCTCTTCCTGCTGCTCTTGCTCTTCCTGCTGCTCTTGCTCTTCCTGCTGCTCTTGCTCTTCCTGCTGCTCTTGCTCTTCCTGCTGCTCTTGCTCTTCCTGCTGCTCTTGCTCTTCCTGCTGCTCTTGCTCTTCCTGCTGCTCTTGCTCTTCCTGCTGCTCTTGCTCTTCCTGCTCCTCTTGCTCTTCCTGCTGCTCTTGCTCTTCCTGCTCCTCTTGCTCTTCCTGCTCCTCTTGTTCTTCCTGCTGCTCTTGCTCTTCCTGTTGCTCTTGCTCTTCCTGTTGCTCTTGCTCTTCCTGCTCCTCTTGCTCTTCCTGTTGCTCTTGCTCTTCCTGCTGCTCTTGCTCTTCCTGTTGCTCTTGCTCTTCCTGCTGCTCTTGCTCTTCCTGCTGCTCTTGCTCTTCCTGCTGCTCTTGCTCTTCCTGTTGCTCTTGCTCTTCCTGCTCCTCTTGCTCTTCCTGTTGCTCTTGCTCTTCCTGTTGCTCTTGCTCTTCCTGTTGCTCTTGCTCTTCCTGTTGCTCTTGCTCTTCCTGTTGCTCTTGCTCTTCCTGCTGCTCTTGCTCTTCCTGCTCCTCTTGCTCTTCCTGTTGCTCTTGCTCTTCCTGTTGCTCTTGCTCTTCCTGCTGCTCTTGCTCTTCCTGTTGCTCTTGCTCTTCCTGCTGCTCTTGCTCTTCCTGTTGCTCTTGCTCTTCCTGCTGCTCTTGCTCTTCCTGTTGCTCTTGCTCTTCCTGCTCCTCTTGCTCTTCCTGTTGCTCTTGCTCTTCCTGCTGCTCTTGCTCTTCCTGTTGCTCTTGCTCTTCCTGTTGCTCTTGCTCTTCCTGCTGGTCTTGCTCTTCCTGCTCCTCTTGCTCTTCCTGTTGCTCTTGCTCTTCCTGTTGCTCTTGCTCTTCCTGCTGCTCTTGCTCTTCCTGTTGCTCTTGCTCTTAATGTTGCTCTTGCTCTTCCTGTTGCTCTTGCTCTTCCTGCTCCTCTTGCTCTTCCTGCTGCTCTTGCTCTTCCTGTTGCTCTTGCTCTTCCTGCTGCTCTTGCTCTTCCTGTTGCTCTTGCTCTTCCTGCTGCTCTTGCTCTTCCTGTTGCTCTTGCTCTTCCTGCTGCTCTTGCTCTTCCTGTTGCTCTTGCTCTTCCTGCTGCTCTTGCTCTTCCTGTTGCTCTTGCTCTTCCTGCTGCTCTTGCTCTTCCTGTTGCTCTTGCTCTTCCTGCTGCTCTTGCTCTTCCTGTTGCTCTTGCTCTTCCTGCTGCTCTTGCTCTTCCTGTTGCTCTTGCTCTTCCTGCTCCTCTTGCTCTTCCTGTTGATCTTGCTCTTCCTGTTGCTCTTGCTCTTCCTGCTGCTCTTGCTCTTCCTGCTCCTCTTGTTCTTCCTGCTCCTCTTGCTCTTCCTGCTCCTCTTGCTCTTCCTGCTCCTCTTGTTCTTCCTGCTCCTCTTGCTCTTCCTGCTGCTCTTGCTCTTCCTGTTGCTCTTGCTCTTCCTGCTGCTCTTGCTCTTCCTGTTGCTCTTGCTCTTCCTGCTGCTCTTGCTCTTCCTGTTGCTCTTGCTCTTCCTGCTGCTCTTGCTCTTCCTTCTCCTCTTGCTCTTCCTGCTCCTCTTGCTCTTCCTTCTCCTCTTGCTCTTCCTGCTCCTCTTGTTCTTCCTGCTGCTCTTGCTCTTCCTGCTGCAATTGCTCTTCCTGTTGCTCTTGCTCTTCCTGCTGCTCTTGCTCTTCCTGCTGCTCTTGCTCTTCCTGTTGCTCTTGCTCTTCCTGCTCCTCTTGCTCTTCCTGCTCCTCTTGCTCTTCCTGCTGTTCTTGCTCTTCCTGTTCCTCTTGCTCTTCCTGCTGCTCTTGCTCTTCCTGCTCCTCTTGCTCTTCCTGCTCCTCTTGCTCTTCCTGCTCCTCTTGCTCTTCCTGCTGCTCTTGCTCTTCCTGCTGCTCTTGCTCTTCCTGCTGCTCTTGCTCTTCCTGCTGCTCTTGCTCTTCATGTTGCTCTTGCTCTTCCTGCTGCTCTTGCTCTTCCTTCTCCTCTTCCTCTTCCTGCTGCTCTTGCTCTTCCTGCTGCTCTTGCTCTTCCTGTTGCTCTTGCTCTTCCTGCTCCTCTTGCTCTTCCTGCTCCTCTTGTTCTTCCTGCTCCTCTTGCTCTTCCTGCTGCTCTTGCTCTTCCTGTTGCTCTTGCTCTTCCTGCTGCTCTTGCTCTTCCTGCTGCTCTTGCTCTTCCTGCTGCTCTTGCTCTTCCTGCTGCTCTTGCTCTTCCTGCTGCTCTTGCTCTTCCTGCTCCTCTTGCTCTTCCTGCTCCTCTTGCTCTTCCTTCTCCTCTTGCTCTTCCTGCTCCTCTTGCTCTTCCTGCTCCTCTTGCTCTTCCTGCTCCTCTTGCTCTTCCTTCTCCTCTTGCTCTTCCTGCTCCTCTTGCTCTTCCTTCTCCTCTTGCTCTTCCTTCTCCTCTTGCTCTTCCTTCTCCTCTTGCTCTTCCTTCTCCTCTTGCTCTTCCTTCTCCTCTTGCTCTTCCTGCTCCTCTTGCTCTTCCTGCTCCTCTTGCTCTTCCTGCTCCTTTTGCTCTTCCTGCTCCTCTTGCTGTTCCTTCTCCTCTTGCTCTTCCTGCTGCTCTTGCTCTTCCTGCTCCTCTTGCTCTTCCTGCTCCTTTTGCTCTTCCTGCTCCTCTGGCTGTTCCTTCTCCTCTTGCTCTTCCTGCTGCTCTTGCTCTTCCTGCTCTTCTTGCTCTTCCTGCTCCTCTTGCTCTTCCTTCTCCTCTTGCTCTTCCTTCTCCTCTTGCTCTTCCTTCTCCTCTTGCTCTTCCTTCTCCTCTTGCTCTTCCTTCTCCTCTTGCTCTTCCTTCTCCTCTTGCTCTTCCTTCTTCTCATGCTCTTCCTGCTCCTCTTGCTCTTCCTTCTCCTCTTGCTCTTCCTTCTCCTCTTGCTCTTCCTTCTCCTCTTGCTCTTCCTTCTCCTCTTGCTCCTCTTGCTCTTCCTGCTCCTCTTGCTCTTCCTTCTCCTCTTGCTCTTCCTTCTCCTCTTGCTCTTCCTTCTCCTCTTGCTCTTCCTTCTCCTCTTGCTCTTCCTGCTCCTCTTGCTCTTCCTGCTCCTCTTGCTCTTCCTGCTGCTCTTGCTCTTCCTGCTCCTCTTGCTCTTCCTGCTGCTCTGGCTCTTCCTGCTCCTCTTGCTCTTCCTGCTCCTCTTGCTCTTCCTGCTCCTCTTGCTCTTCCTGCTCCTCTTGCTCTTCCTGCTGCTCTTGCTCTTCCTGCTCCTCTTGCTCTTCCTGCTCCTCTTGCTCTTCCTGCTCCTCTTGCTCTTCCTGCTCCTCTTGCTCTTCCTGCTCCTCTTGCTCTTCCTGCTGCTCTTGCTCTTCCTGCTGCTCTTGCTCTTCCTGCTCCTCTTGCTCTTCCTGCTGCTCTTGCTCTTCCTGCTGCTCTTGCTCTTCCTGCTGCTCTTGCTCTTCCTGCTGCTCTTGCTCTTCCTGCTCCTCTTGCTCTTCCTGCTGCTCTTGCTCTTCCTGCTCCTCTTGCTCTTCCTGCTCCTCTTGCTCTTCCTGCTCCTCTTGCTCTTCCTGCTCCTCTTGCTCTTCCTGCTGCTCTTGCTCTTCCTGCTGCTCTTGCTCTTCCTGCTCCTCTTGCTCTTCCTGCTGCTCTTGCTCTTCCTGCTGGTCTTGCTCTTCCTGCTCCTCTTGCTCTTCCTGCTCCTCTTGCTCTTCCTTCTCCTCTTGCTCTTCCTGCTGCTCTTGCTCTTCCTGCTCCTCTTGCTCTTCCTGCTGCTCTTGCTCTTCATGCTCCTCTTGCTCTTCCTGCTCCTCTTGCTCTTCCTGCTCCTCTTGCACTTCCTTCTCCTCTTGCTCTTCCTGCTCCTCTTGCACTTCCTTCTCCTCTTGCTCTTCCTGCTCCTCTTGTTCTTCCTTCTCCTCTTGCTCTTCTTTCTCCTCTTGCTGTTCCTGCTCCTCTTGTTCTTCCTGCCTAATGACATATGTTGAGAATAAGCGGATTACTTCGCGGATAATGTGGCAGGACAGAAGCAGCTTTGTCAAGAAGAGTGTTAATAAGTTAAGACTTTGAGTTCAGACTAATATGAGAGATTATTATGTTATATCGCGGAAACTATGAAGATATTTAATTAAATCAACATCATTATGAAGCTGGAAGTGGTGACTGTTTGCTCACTGTGGAATAAGACTGTGGATAATCTGATACACACACACAAATGAAATTCAGGAGGGGTAGCCTCGGAGAAGAGCATTGTCCTCGGATCAACACGCGTGTCCTGTATGTCTTCTAGTAAAACTGGCGAGTCCTGTCTTATCAAAACATGTCTTCTACATCTTCTACTGAAATATACAGATCATACATCACCATATACATATATATATATATATATATATATATATATATATATATATATATATATATATATATATATATATATATATATATATATATATATATATATATATATATATAATATATATATATATATATATATATATAACTTCTTTTTTTTCAACGCACCCCGCCTCGGTGGGCTACCCACAGAGGCGGGGTGGTCCACAGAGGCGGGGTGGCCCACCGAGGCGGGGTGGCCCAAAAAGAAAAACAAAAGTTTTTCCTTTTACATTTAGTAATATATACAGGAGAAGGGGTTACTAGCCCTTTGCTCCAGCATTTTACTCGACTCTTACGACACGCATGGCTAACGGAGGAAGAATTCTGTTCCACTTCCCTTATATAGTATAGTATACATACCATTCTTGTAAAATATGTGTACCTAGAATGTCCTGAAACAAAATACGTGTCTTCTATATATTTAGCAATTAAATAAAAGGTGAAGGACAGTGAAGACGTGATAATTAACATCCTTGGTGAAGGGCACAAACGTTAGATATTGAACTATGATGTTTGTCCCTTCACTCAGTTAAATTAGATAAATGATGGGAATTCTAATCCATTGTTAAACAAGGTTCATTACGTAAGTGTTACCTACTAGCAGACAATATATCAGTTCCTGTTTTTGTAAACACTGTTTTCCAGAGAAGAGGGACACAGTGAGCGCCAGAATCAACACAATGAGAGCCAGGAGGGACACAGTGAGCGCCAGAAGCAACACAATGAGAGCCAGGAGGGACACATTGAGAGCCAGGAGGGACACAGTGAGCGCCAGAAGCCACACAAAGAGAGCCACGAGTAGTGAGAGCCAGGAGGAACACAATGATAGCCAGGATTGACGCGGACACAGTGAGCGCCAGAAGCAACACAATGAGAGCCAGGAGGGACACAGTGAGCGCCAGAAGCAACACAATGAGAGCCAGGAGGGACACAGTGAGCGCCAGAAGCAACACAATGAGAGCCAGGAGGGACACAGTGAGCGCCAGAAGCAACACAATGAGAGCCAGGAGGGACACAGTGAGCGCCAGAAGCGACACAATGAGAGCCAGGAGGGACACAGTGAGCGCCAGAAGCAACACAATGAGAGCCAGGAGGGACACAGTGAGCGCCAAAAGCGACACAATGAGAGCCAGGAGGGACACAGTGAGCGCCAGAAGCAACACAATGAGAGCCAGGAGGGACACAGTGAGCGCCAGAAGCAACACAATGAGAGCCAGGAGGGACACAGTGAGCGCCAGAAGCAACACAATGAGAGCCAGGAGGGACACAGTGAGAGCCAGGAGGGACACAGTGAGCGCCAGAAGCAACACAATGAGAGCCAGGAGGGACACAGTGAGCGCCAGAAGCAACACAATGAGAGCCAGGAGGGACACAGTGAGCGCCAGAAGCAACACAATGAGAGCCAGGAGGGACACAGTGAGCGCCAGAAGCAACACAATGAGAGCCAGGAGGGACACAGTGAGCGCCAGAAGCAACACAATGAGAGCCAGGAGGGACACAGTGAGCGCCAGAAGCAACACAATGAGAGCCAGGAGGGACACAGTGAGCGCCAGAAGCAACACAATGAGAGCCAGGAGGGACACAGTGAGCGCCAGAAGCAACACAATGAGAGCCAGGAGGGACACAGTGAGCGCCAGAAGCAACACAATGAGAGCCAGGAGGGACACAGTGAGCGCCAGAAGCAACACAATGAGAGCCAGGAGGGACACAGTGAGCGCCAGAAGCAACACAATGAGAGCCAGGAGGGACACAATGAGAGCCAGGAGGGACACAATGAGAGCCAGGAGGGACACAGTGAGCGCCAGAAGCAACACAATGAGAGCCAGGAGGGACACAATGAGAGCCAGGAGGGACACAATGAGAGCCAGGAGGGACACAGTGAGAGCCAGGAGGGACACAGTGAGAGCCAGGAGGGACACAGTGAGCGCCAGAAGCAACACAATGAGAGCCAGGAGGGACACAGTGAGCGCCAGAAGCGACACAATGAGAGCCAGGAGGGACACAATGAGAGCCAGGAGGGACACTGTGAGATCCATTAGAGACGCAATGAGAGCCAGGAGGGACACAGTGAGAGCCAGGAGGGACACAGTGAGCGCCAGAAGCAACACAATGAGAGCCAGGAGGGACACAGTGAGCGCCAGAAGCAACACAAAGAGAGCCAGGAGGGACACAGTGAGCGCCAGAAGCAACACAATGAGAGCCAGGAGGGACACAATGAGAGCCAGGAGGGACACAGTGAGAGCCAGGAGGGACACAGTGAGCGCCAGGAGGGACACAGTGAGAGCCAGGAGGGACACACTGAGCGCCAGGACGGACACAGTGAGAGCCAGGACGGACACAGTGAGCGCCAGAAGCAACACAATGAGAGCCAGGAGGGACACAGTGAGAGAAATGAGGGACAGAGTGAGAGCCAGAAGCAACACAATGAGAGCCAGGACGGACACAGAGAGACCCAGGAGGGACACAGTGAGCGCCAGAAGCAACACAATGAGAGCCAGGACGGACACAGAGAGCGCCAGAAGCAACACAATGAGAGCCAGGAGGGACACAGTGAGAGCCAGGATGGCCGCAATGAGAATCAGAAGGGACACAGTGAGAGCCAGAAGGCACACAGTGAAAGCAAGAAGGGACACAATGAGAGCCAGAAGGGACACAGTGAAAGCCAGGAGGGACACAGTGAGAGCAAGAAGGAACACAGTGAGAGCCAAGAGGAAAACAGTGAGAGCAAGAAGGGAGACAGTGAGAGCATGTAAGGGCACAGTGAGAGCCAGGAGGGACACAGTGAGAGCCAGGAGGGACACAATGAGAACCAGAAGGGACACAATGAGAGCCAGGAAGAACACAGTGAGAGCCAGGAAGGACACAGTGAGAGCCAGGAGGGACACAGTGAGAGCCAGGAAGGACACAGTGAGAGACTGGAGGTGCACAATGAGAGCCAGGAGGGACACAGTGAGAGCCAGGAGGGACACAGTGAGAGCCAGGAGGAACACAATGATAGCCTGGAGGGACACAGTGAGAACCAGGAGGGACAAAGGTGAGCCAGGAGGCGTACAGTAAGAACCAGGAGGGACAGAGTGAGAGCCATTAGGGACACATTGAGAGCCAGGAGCGAAAGAGTGAAAGCCAGGAGGGACACAGTGAGAGCCAGGAGCATAACACAGTGAGAGCCAGGAGGGACACAGCGAGAGCCAGTAGGAACACAATGAGAGCCAGGAGGGACACAGTGAGAGCCAGGAGGGACACAGTGAGAGCCAGGAGGGACACAGTGAGAGCCAGGAGGGACACAATGAGAGCCAGGAGGGACACAGTGAGAGCCAGAAGCGACACAATGAGAGCCAGGAGGGACACAGTGAGCGCCAGAAGCAACACAATGAGAGCCAGGAGGGACACAATGAGAGCCAGGAGGGACACAGTGAGAGCCAGGAGGGACACAGTGATAGCCAGGAGAGACACAGTGACAGCCATGAGGGACACAGTGAGAGCCAGGACGGACACAGTGAGAGACAGGAGGGACACAATGAGAGCCGGGAGGGACACAGTGAGATCCAATGGGGACATAGTGAAAGCCAGGAGGGACACAGTGAGAGCCTGGAAGGACAGAGTGAAAGCCAGGAGGGACACGGTGAGAGCCAGGAGGGACACAGTGAGAGCCAGGAGGGACACAGTGAGAGCCAGGAGGGACACAGTGAGCGCCAGAAGCAACACAATGAGAGCCAGGAGGGACACAATGAGAGCCAGGAGGGACACAATGAGAGCCAGGAGGGACACAGTGAGCGCCAGAAGCAACACAATGAGAGCCAGGAGGGACACAGTGAGCGCCAGAAGCAACACAATGAGAGCCAGGAGGGACACAGTGAGCGCCAGAAGCAACACAATGAGAGCCAGGAGGGACACAGTGAGCGCCAGAAGCGACACAATGAGAGCCAGGAGGGACACATTGAGAGCCAGGAGGGACACAATGAGAGCCAGGAGGGACACAGTGAGAGCCAGAAGGGACACAATGAGAGCCAGGAGGGGAACAGTGAGAGCCATTAGGGACACATTGAGAGCCAGGAGCGAAAGAGTGAAAGCCAGGAGGGACACAGTGAGAGCCAGGAGGGACACAGCGAGAGCCAAGAGGAACACAGTGAGAGCCAGGAGGGACACAGTGAGATCCAGGAGGGACACAGTGAGAGCCAAGAGGAACACATTGAGAGCCAGAAGGGACAGAGTGAGAGCTAGGAGGGACAGAGTAACAGCCAGGAGGGACACAGTGAGAGCCAGGAAGAACACAGTGAGAGCAAGGAGGGACAGAGTGAGATCCAAAATGAACAGAGTGAGAGCCAGGAGGGACACAGTGAGAGCCAGTAGGAACACAATGAGAGCCAGGAGGGACACAGTGAGAGCCAGGAGGGGCGCAATGAGAATCAGAAGGGACACAGTGAGAGCCAGAAGGGACACAGTGAAAGCAAGAAGGGACACAGTGAGAGCCAGAAGGGACACAGTGAAAGCCAGGAGGGACACAGTGAGAGCAAGAAGGAACACAGTGAGAGCCAGGAGGAACACAGTGAGAGCCAAGAGGAAGACAGTGAGAGCAAGGAGGGAGACAGTGAGAGCAAGAAGTGGCACAGTGACAGCCAGGAGGGACACAGTGAGAGCAAGGAGGGTTATAGTGAGAGCCAGGAAAGACACAATGAAAGCCAGGAGGGACACAATGAGAGCCAGGAAGGACACAGTGTGAGTCAGGAGGGACACAGTGAGAGCCAGGAGGGACACAGTGAGAGCAAGGAGGGTTACAGTGAGAACCAGAAGGGACACAATGAGAGCCAGGAAGAACACAGTGAGAGCCAGGAAGGACACAGTGAGAGCCAGGAGGGACACAGTGAGAGCCAGGAAGGACACAGTGAGAGCCAGGAAGAACACAGTGAGAGCCAGGAAGGACACAGTGAGAGCCAGGAGGGACACAGTGAGAGCCAGGAAGGACACAGTGTGAGTCAGGAGGGACACAGTGAGAACCAGGAGGGACACAGTGAGAACCAGGAGGAACACAGCAAGAGCCAGGAGGGACACAGTTGAGCAAGGAGGTTTACAGTAAGAGCCAGGAGGGACACAGTGAGAGCCAGGAGGGACAGAGTGAGAGCCAGGAGGGACGCAATGAGAGCCAGGAGATAAACAGATTGAGCCAGTAGGGACACATTGAGAGCAAGGAGGGACACAATGAGAGCTAGGAGGGACACAGTAAGAGCCAGGAGGGACACAGTAGGAGGCAGGAGGGACAGAGTGAGAGCCAGGAGGGACACAATGAGAGACAGGACGGACACAGTGAGAGCAAGGAGGGAGACAGTGAGAGCCACGAGGGGCACAGTGAGAGCAAGAAGGGACACAGTGATAGCCAGGAGGGAGACAGTGTGAGCCAGGAGAGACACAGTGAGAGCCATGAGGGACACAGTGAGAGCCAGCAAGGACTCAGTGAGAGAGAGTAGGGACACAGTGAGTGCCAGGACGGACACAGTGAGAGCCAGGAGGGACACAATGAGAGCCGGGAGGGACACAGTGAGATCCAATGGCGACATAGTGAAAGCCAGGAGGGACAGAGTGAAAGCCAGGAAGAACAGAGTGAAAGCCAGGAGTAACACAGTGAGAGCCAGGAGGGACACAGTGAGAGCCAAGAGGAACACAGTGAGAGCCAGGAGGGACACAGTGAGAGCCAGGAAGAACACAGAGAGAGCCAGGAGAGACTCAGTGAGAGCCAGGAGGGACACAGTGAAAGCCAGGAGGGACACAGTGAGAGCCTGAAGGGGCACAGTGAGAGCCACGAGGGACAGTGAGAGTATGAAGGAACACAGTGAGAGCCATAAGGAACACAGTGAGAACTAAGAGGAACACAGTGAGAGCCAGGAGGGAGACAGTGAGAGCAAGAAGTGGCACATTCAGAGCCAGGAGGGACACAGTGAGAGCCAGGAGGGTTACAGTGAGAGCCAGGAAGGACACAATGAAAGCCAGGAGGGACACAGTGAGATCCAGGAGGGACACAGTGAGAGCCAGGAAGAACACAGTGAGAGCCAGGAGGGACACAGTGAGAGCCAGGAGGGACACAGTGAGAGCCAGGAAGGACACAGTGAGAGCCAGGAGGGACACAGTGAGAGCCAGGATGAACACAGAGAGAGCCAGGAGGGACATAGTGAGAGCCAGGAAGAACACAGTGAGAGCTAGGAGGGACACAGTGAGAGCCAGGAGGGACACGGTGAGAGCCAGGAAGAACACAGTGAGAGCCAGGAGGGACAGTGTGAGAACCAGGAGAGAGACAGTGAGAGCCAGGAGGGACTCAGTGAGCGCCAGGAAGAACACAGTGAGAGACTGGAGGTGCACAATGAGAGCCAGGAGGGACACAGTGAGAACCAGGAGGGACACAGTAAAAGCCAGGAGGGACAAAGTTGAGCCAGGAGGCGTACAGTAAGAACCAGGAGGGACAGAGTGAGAGCCAGGAGAGAGAGAGTGAGAGCGAGGAGAGACGCAATGAGAGCCAGGAGGGACACAGTGGGAGCCAGTAGGGACACAGTGAGAGCCAGGAAGGACACAATGAGAGCTCGCAGGGACACAGTAAGAGGCAAGAGGGACAAAGTGAGAGCCAGGAGGGACACAATGAGAGCCAGGACGGACATAGTGAGAGCAAGGAGGGAGACAGTAAGAGCCAGGAGGGGCACAGTGAGAGCCAAGAGGGACACAGTGAGAGCCAGAAAGGATACAGTGTGAGCCAAAAGGGACAGAGTTAGAGCCATGAGGGACACAGTGAGAGCCAGGAGGGACACAGTGAGAGCCAGGAGGGACACAGTGAGAGCCAGGAGGAACAGAATGAGAGCCGGGAGGGACACAGTTAGAGCCAGGAGGTACACAGTGAGAGCCAGGAGGGACACAGTTAGAGCCAGGAGGGACACAGTGAGAGCCAGGAGGGACACAGTGAGATCCAGGAGGGACACAGGGAGAGCCAGGAAGGACACAGTGAGAGCCAAGAGGGACACAATGAGAGCCAGGAGGGACACAGTGAGAGCCAGGAGGGACACTGTGAGAGCCATGAGGGACACAGTGAGAGCCAGGAGAGACACATTGAGAGCCAGGAATGACACAGTGAGAGCCAGCAAGTACACAGTGAGAGCCATGAGGGACACAGTGAGAGCCAGGAGAGACACAGGGAGATCCAGGAGGGACACAGGGAGATCCAGGAGGGACACAGTGAGAGCCAAGAAGAACACAAGTATAGCCAGGAGGGACACAGTGAGAACCGGGAGCGACACAGTAAGAGCCAGGAGGGACACAGTGAGAGCCAGGAGGGATACAGTGAGAGCCAGGAGGGATATTGTGAGAGCCAGGAGGGACACAGTGAGAGCCAGGAGGGACACAGTGAGAGCCAGGAGAGACACAGTGAGAGCCAGGAGGGACACAGTGAGAGCCAGTGGGAACACAGTGAGAGCCAGTGGGGACACAGTGAGAGCCAGGAGGGACACAGTAAGAGCCAGAAGGAACAGAGTGAGAGACAGGAGGGACACAGTGAGAACCAGGAGGGACACAGTGAGAGCCAGGAGGGACAGAGTGAAAGCCAGGAGGGACACAGAGAGAGCCAGGAGGGACACAATGAAAGCCAGGATTCACACAGTGAGAGCTAGGAGGGACAAAGTGAGAGCCAAGAGGAACACAGTGAGAGCCAGGAGGGACACAGTGAGAGCCAGGAGGGACAGAGTTAGAGCCAAGAGGAACACAGTGAGAGACAGAAGGGACACAGTGAGAGCTAGGAGGAACACAGTGAGAGCTAGGAGGGACACAGTGAGAGCCAGGAGGAACAGAGTGATAGCAAGGATGGACACAGTGAAAGCCGAAAGGAACACAGTGAGAGCCAGGAGGGACACAGCGAGAGCCAGTAGGAACATCATGAGAGCCAGGAGGGACACAGTGAGAGCCAAGAGGGACACAATGAGAATTAGGAGGGACACAGTGAGAGCCAGAAGGGACACAGTGAAAGCAAGAAGGGACACAGTGAGATCAAGAATGGTCACAGTTAGAGCCAGGAGGGACACAGTGAGAGCCAAAAGGGACACACTGAGAGCCAGGAGGGACACAGTGAGAGCCAGGAGGGACACAGTGAGAGCCAGGAGGGACACAGTGAGAGCCAGGAGGGACACAGTGAGAGCCAGGAGGGACACAGTGAGAGCCAGGAGGGACACAGTGAGAGCCAAGAGGAACACAGTGAGAGCCAGGAGGGACACAGTGAGAGCCAGGAGGGACACAGTGAGAGCCAAGAGGAACACAGTGAGAGGCAGAAGGGACACAGTGAGAGCCATGAGGGACACAGTGAGAGCCAGTAGGAACACAATGAGAGCCAGGAGGGACACAGTGAGAGCCAGGAGGGACACAGTGAGAGCCAGGAGGGACACAGTGAGAGCCAGGAGGGACACAGTGAGAGCCAGGAGGGACACAGTGAGAGCCAGGAGGGACACAATGAGAGCCAGGAGGGACACAGTGAGAGCCAGGAGGAACACAGTGAGAGCCAGGAGGGACACAGAGAGACCCAGGAGAGACACATTGAGAGCCAGGAGGGACACAGTGAGAGCCAGAAGGGACACAGTGAATATCCAGGAGAAACACATTGAGAGCCAGGAGGAACACAATGATAGCCAGGAGGGACACAGCAAGAGCCAGGAGTGACGCAATGAGCGCCAGAAGGGACACAGTGAGAGCCAGTAGGAACACAATGAGAGCCAGGAGGGACACAGTGAGAGCCAAAAGGGACACAGTGAGAGCCAGAAGGGACACAGTGAGAGCAAGAAGGAACACAGTGAGAGCCAAGTGGAACACAGTGAGAGCCAGAAGGGACACAGTGAGAGCCAGAAGGGACACAGTGAGAGCAAGAAGGAACACAGTGAAAGCCATAAAGGACACAGTGAGAGCCAGGAGGGTTACACTGAGAGCCAGGAAGGACACAGTGAGAGCCAGTAGGGACGCAGTGAGAGCCAGGAGGGACACAGAGAGAACCAGGAGAGACATAGTGAGAACCAGGAAGAACACAGTGAGAGCCAGGAGGGACACAGTGAGAGGCAGGATTGACACAGTGAGCGGCAGGAAGAACACAGTGAGAGCCTGTAGGTGCAGAGTGAGAGCGAAGAGGAACACAGTGATAGCCGGGAGGGACACAGTGAGAGCCAATAGGGACACAGGGAGAGGCAGGAGGGACACAGTGAGAGCCAGGAGGAACACAATGACAGCCAGGAGGGACACAGTGAGAACCAAGAGTGACACAGTGAGAACCAGGAGGGACACAGTAAGAGCCAGGAGGGACACAGTTGAGCCATGAGGTGTACAGTAAGCGCCAGGAGGGACACAGTGAGAGCCAGGAGGGACGCAGTGAGAGCCAGGAAGGACGCAATGGGAGGCAGGAGTTACAAAGTGGTAGCCAGTAGGGACACAGTGAGAGCCAGGAGGGACACAATAAGAGCTAGGAAGGACACAGTAAGAGCCAGGAGGGACACAGTAAGAGGCAGGAGGGACAGAGTGAGAGCCAGGAGGGACACAATGAGAGCCAGGACGGACACTGTGAGAGAAAGGAGGGAGACAGTTAGAGCCATGATGGGCACAGTGAGAGCCAGGAGGGACACAGTTAGAGCTAGGAGGGAGACAGTGTGAGCCAGGAGGGACACAGTCAGAGCCATGAGGGACACAGTGAGAGCCAGCAGGGACACAGTGAGAGCCAGGAGGGACACAGTGAGAGCCAGGAGGGACACAGTGAGAGCCAGGAGGGACACAGTGAGAGCCAGGAGGGACACAGTGAGAGCCAGGAGGGACACAGTGAGAGCCAGGAGGGACACAGTGAGAGCCAGGAGGGACACAGTGAGAGCCAGGAGGGACACAGTGAGAGCCAGGAGGGACACAGTGAGAGCCAGGAGGGACACAGTGAGAGCCAGGAGGGGCACAGTGAGAGCCATGAGGGACACATTGAGAGCCAGGAGGGAAAGAGTGAAAGCCAGGAGGGACACAGTGAGAGCCAGGAGGGACACAGTGAGAGCCAGGAGGAACACAATGAGAGCCAGGAGGGACACACTGAGCGCCAGGAGTGACGCAATGAGCGCCAGAAGGGACACAGTGAGAGCCAGGAGGGACACAGTAAGAGCCAGAAGAGACACAGTAAGAGCCAGGAGGGACACAGTAAGAGCCAGGAGGGACACAGTGAGAGCCAGGAGAGGCACAGTGAGAGGCAGGAGGGACACAGTGAGAGCCAGGAGGGACACAGTGAGAGCCAGGAGGGACACAGTAAGAGCCAGGAGGGACACAGTGAGATCCAGTAGGTACAGAGTGAAAGCCAGGAGGGACACAGTGAAAACCAGGAGGGACACAGTGAGAGCCAGGAAGGACACAGTGAGAGCCCGGAGGGACACAGTAAGAGCCAGGAGGGACACAGTAAGAGCCAGAAAGAACACAATGAGAGCCAGGAGAGACAGAGCGAGAGCCAGGGGGAACACAGTGAGAGCCAGGAGGGACACAGTGAGAGCCTGGAGGGGCACAGTGAGAGCCAGGGGGGGCACTGTGAGAGCCAGGAGTGACACAGGGAGAGCCAGGAAGGACATAGTGGGAGCCAGGAGGGACACAGGGAGATCCAGGAGGGACACAGTGAGGGCCAGGAGGGACACAGTGAGAGCCAGGAGGGACACAGTGAGAGCCAGCAGGTGCACAGTGAGAGCCAGGAGGGACACAGTGAGAGCCAGGAGGGACACAGTGAGAGCCAGGAGGGACACAGTGAGAGCCAGGAAGGACACAGTGAGAGCCAGGAGGGACACAGTGAGAGCCAGGAGGGACACAGTGAGAGCCAGGAGGGACACAGTGAGAGCCAGGAGGGACACAGTGAGAACCAGGAGGGATATTGTGAGAGCCAGGAAGGACACAGTGAGAGCCAGGAAGGACACAGTGAGAGCCAGGAGGGACACAGTGAGAGCCAGGAGGGACACAGTGAGAGCCAGGAGGGACACAGTGAGAGCCAGGAGGGACACAGTGAGAGCCAGGAGGGACACAGTGAGAGCCAGGAGGGACACAGTGAGAGCCAGGAGGGACACAGTGAGAGCCAGGAGGGACACAGTGAGAGCCAGGAGGGACACAGTGAGAACCAGGAGGGATATTGTGAGAGCCAGGAGGGACACAGTGAGAGCCAGGAAGGACACAGTGAGAGCCAGGAGGGACACAGTGAGAGCCAGGAGGGACACAGTGAGAGCCAGGAGGGACACAGTGAGAGCCAGGAGGGACACAGTGAGAGCCAGGAGGGACACAGTGAGAGCCAGGAGGGACACAGTGAGAGCCAGGAGGGACACAGTGAGAGCCAGGAGGGACACAGTGAGAGCCAGGAGGGACACAGTGAGAGCCAGAAGGGACACAGTAAGAGCCAGGAGGGGCACAGTGAGAGCCATGAAAGACACAGTGAGTTCCAGGAGGGACGCAGTGAGAGCCAGGAGGGACACAGTAAGAGCCAGGAGGGACTCAGTGAGATCCAGGAGGGACACAGTGAGAGCCAGGAGGGACACAGTAAGAGCCAGGAGGGACACAGTAAGATCCATGAGGGGCACAGTGAGAGGCAGGAGGGACACAGTGAGAGCCAGGAGGGACACAGTGAAAGCCAGAATGGACACAGTGAGAACCAGGAGGGACACAGTTATAGCCAGGAGGGACACACTAAGAGCCTGGAGGGACACAGTAAGAGCCAGTAGGGGCACAATGAGAGGCAGGAAGGACACAGTGAGGGCCAGGAGGGACACAGTGAGAGCCAGAAGGGACACAGTAAGAGCCAGGAGGGACACAATGAGAGCCAGGAGGGACACAGTGAAAGCCAGGAGGGACACAGTAAGAGCCAGGAGGGACACAGTAAGATCCAGGAGGGAGACAGTATGAGCCAAGAGGGACACAGTAAGAGCCAGAGGGGGCACAGTAAGAGCCAGGAGGGAGACAGCAAGAACCAGGAGGGAGACAGTAAGAGCCAGGAGGGACACAGTTAGAGCCAGGAGGGACACAGTGAGAGCCATGAGGGACACAGTAAGAGCCAGGAAGGACACAGTTAGAGCCAGGAAGGACACAGTAAGAGCCAGGAGGGACACAGTAAGAGCCAGGGGGGACACAGTAAGAGCCAAGAGGGACACAGTAAGAGCCAGCAAGGACACAGTAAGAGCCAGGAGGGACACAGTAAGAGCCAGGAGGGACACAGTAAGTGCCAGGGGGGACACAGTGAGAGCCAGGAGGGGCACAGTGAGAGCCAGGAGGGACACCGTGAGAGCCAGAAGGGAGACAGTGTGAGCCAAAAGGGACAGATTGAGAGCCATGAGGGACACAGTGAGAGCCATGAGGGACACTGTGAGAGCCAGAATGGACACAGTGAGAGCCTGGAGGGACACAGTGAGAGCCAGGAGGGACACAGTGAGAGCCAGCATGTACACAGTGAGAGCCAGAAAGGACACATTAAGAACCGGGAGGGACACAGTGAGAGCAAGAAGGAACACAGCTAGAGCCAAGAGGAACAAAGTGAGTGGAAGGAGGGACACACTGAGAGCCAGGAGGTACACAGTGAGAGCGAGAAGGGACACAGTGAGAGCCAGGAGGGGCACAGTGAGAGCCATGAGGGACACATTGAGAGCCAGGAGGAATACAGTGAGAGCCAGAAAGGACGCAGTGAGAGCCAGGAGGGATACAGTGAGAGCCAGGAGGGACTCACTGAGAGCCAGGAGGGACACAGTGAGAGCCAAAAGGGACACAGTGAGAGCAAGGAAGGACACAGTGAGAGCCAGAAGGAACACAGTGAGAGCCAGGAAGGACACAGTGAGAGCCAGGAGGGACACAGTGAGAGCCAGGAGGGACACAGTGAGAGCCAGGAGGGACACAGTGAGAGCCAGGAGGGACACAGTGAGAGCCAGGAGGGACACAGTGAGAGCCAGGAAGGACACAGTGAGAGCCAGGAGGGACACAGTGAGAGCCAGGAGGGACACAGTGAGAGCCAGGAGGGACACAGTGAGAGCCAGGAGGGACACAGTGAGAGCCAGGAAGGACACAGTGAGAGCCAGGAGGGACACAGTGAGAGCCAGGAGGGACACAATGAGAGCCAGGAGGGACACAGTGAGAGCCAGGAGGGACACAGTGAGAGCCAGGAGGGACACAATGAGAGCCAGGAGGGACACAGTGAGAGCCAGGAGGGACACACTGAGAGCCAGGAGGGACACAGTGAGAGCCAGGAGGGACACAGTGAGAGCCAGGAGGGACACAGTGAGAGCCAGGAAGGACACAGTGAGAGCCAGGAGGGACACAGTGAGAGCCAGGAGGGACACAGTGAGAGCCAGGAGGGACACAGTGAGAGCCAGGAGGGACACAGTGAGAGCCAGGAGGGACACAGTGAGAGCCAGGAGGGACACAGTGAGAGCCAGGAGGGACACAGTGAGAGCCAGGAGGAACACAATGATAGCCAGGATTGACGCAGTGAGAACCAGGAGGGACACAGTAAGAGCCAGGAGGGACACAGTGAGAGCCAGGCGGGACACAGTGAGAGCCAGTAGGTACACAGTGAGAGCCATGAGGGACACAGTGAGAGCCAGGAGGGACACAGTGAGAGCCAGGAGGGACACAGTGAGAGCCAGGAGGGACACAGTGAGAGCCAGGAGGGACACAGTGAGAGCCAGGAGGGACACAGTGAGAGCTAGGAGGGACACAGTAAGAGCCAGGAGGGACACAGTATGAGGCAAGAGGGACAGAGTGAGAGCCAGGAGGGACACAATGAGAGCCTGGAGGGACACAGTGAGAGCCAGGAAGGACACACTGAGAGCCAGGAGGGACACACTGAGAGCCAGGAGGGGCACAGTGATATCCAGGAGGGACACGCTGAGAGCCAGGAGGGACACAGTGAGAGCCAGGAGGGACACAGTGAGAGCCAGGAGGGACACAGTGAGAGCCAGGAGGGACACAGTGAGAGCCAGGAGGGACACAGTGAGAGCCAGGAGGGACACAGTGAGAGCCAGGAGGGACACAGTGAGAGCCAGGAAGAACACAGTGAGAGCCAGGAGGGACAGAGTGAAAGCCAGGAGGGACACGGTGAGAGCCAGGAGGGACACAGTGAGAGCCAAGAGGAACACAGTGAGAGCAAGGAGGGACCAGGAGGGGAGAGCACACAGTGAAAGCCAGGACGGACACAGTGAGAGCCAGGAGGGACACAGTGAGAGCCAGGAGGGACACAGTGAGAGCCAGGAGGGACACAGTGAGAGCCAGGAGGGACACAGTGAGAGCCAGGAGGGACACAGTGAGAGCCAGGAGGGACAGAGTGAGAGCCAGGAGGGACACATTAAGAACCTGGAGGGACAGAGTGAGAGCCAGGAGGGACACAGTGAGAGCCAAGAGGAACAAAGTGAGTGGAAGGAGGGACACACTGAGAGCCAGGAGGGACAGAGCGAAAGCCAGGAGGGACACAGCGAGTGCAAGAAGAGACACAGTGAGAGCCAGGAGGGGCACAATGAGAGCCATGAGGGACACACTGAGAGCCAGGAGGGACAGGGTGAAAGCTAGGAGGGACACAGTGAGAGCCAGGAGGGACACAGTGAGAGCCAGGAAGGACACAGTGAGAGCCATGAGGGACACAGTTAGAGCTAGGAGGGAGACAGTGTGAGCCAGGAGGACACAGTTAGAGCCAGGAAGAACACTCTGAAAGCCAGAAGGGACGCAGTAAGAGCCAGGAGGGACACAGTGAGAGCCAGCAAGAACGCAGTGAGAGCCAGGAGGGACACAGTGAGAGCCAGCACAGTGAGGCCAGGACACAGTGAGAGCCAGGAGGGACACAGAGAGCCAGCAAGAGACCAGGAGGGACAGTGAGAGCCAGGAGGGACACAGTGAGAGCCATGGGGGACACAGTAAGAGCCAGGAGGGACACAGTAAGAGCCAGGAGGGACACAGTAAGAGCCAGGAGGGACACAGTAAGAGCCAGGAGGGACACAGTAAGAGCCAGGGGGGACACAGTAAGAGCCAGGAGGGACACAGTGAGAGCCAGCAAGGACACAGTAAGAGCCAGGAGGGACACAGTAAGAGCCAGGGGGGACACAGTAAGAGCCAGGAGGGACACAGTGAGAGCCAGGAGGGACACAGTGAGAGCCAGCAAGGGACACAGTAAGAGCCAGGAGGGACACAGTAAGAGCCAGGAGTGACACAGTGAGAGCCAGGAGGGACGCAGTGAGAGCCAGGAGGGACACAGTTAGAGCCAGGAGGGACAGGAGGGACACAGTAAGAGCCAGGGGGACACAGTAAGAGCCAGGAGGGACACAGTGAGAGCCAGCAAGGACACAGTAAGAGCCAGGAGGGACACAGTAAGAGCCAGGAGGGACACAGTAAGAGCCAGGAGGGACACAGTAAGAGCCAGCAAGGACACAGTAAGAGCCAGGAGGGACACAGTAAGAGCCAGGAGGGACACAGTAAGAGCCAGGAGGGACACAGTAAGAGCCAGGAGGGACACAGTAAGAGCCAGGAGGGACACAGTAAGAGTCAAGGGGGACACAGTAAGAGCCAGGAGGGACACAGTAAGAGCCAGGGGGGACACAGTAAGAGCCAGGAGGGACACAGTAAGAGCCAGCAAGGACACAGTAAGAGCCAGGAGGGACACAGTAAGAGCCAGCAAGGACACAGTAAGAGCCAGGAGGGACACAGTAAGAGCCAGGAGGGACACAGTAAGAGCCAGCAAGGACACAGTAAGAGCCAGGAGGGACACAGTAAGAGCCAGGAGGGACACAGTAAGAGCCAGCAAGGACACAGTAAGAGCCAGGAGGGACACAGTAAGAGCCAGCAAGGACACAGTAAGAGCCAGGAGGGACACAGTAAGAGCCAGCAAGGACACAGTAAGAGCCAGGAGGGACACACTGAGAGCCAGGAGGGACACAGTGAGAGCCAGGAGGGACACACTGAGAGCGAGGAGGGACACAGTGAGAGCCATGAGGGACACAGTAAGAGCCAGGAGGGACACAGTGAGAGCCATGAGGGACACAGTAAGAGCCAGGAGGGACACAGTAAGAGCCAGCAAGGACACAGTAAGAGCCAGGAGGGACACACTGAGAGCCAGGAGGGACACAGTGAGAGCCAGGAGGGACACAGTAAGAGCCAGCAAGGACACAGTAAGAGCCAGGAGGGACACAGTAAGAGCCAGCAAGGACACAGTAAGAGCCAGGAGGGGCACAGTAAGAGCCAGGAGGGACACAGTAAGAGCCAGCAAGGACACAGTAAGAGCCAGGAGGGACACAGTAAGAGCCAGGAGGGACACAGTAAGAGCCAGCAGGGACACAGTAAGAGCCAGGAGGGACACAGTAAGAGCCAGGAGGGACACAGTAAGAGCCAGCAGGGACACAGTAAGAGCCAGCAGGGACACAGTAAGAGCCAGCAGGGACACAGTAAGAGCCAGCAGGGACACAGTAAGAGCCAGGAGGGACACAGTGAGAGAAGGTGGTGATTCCCTGAGCCACCTAGAAAAGGATATGAAATTATAATCATCTTTGTATTCGACTAAGAAGCCTCTTTGAATATTCTGTTGATTTTTATTGTGTTTATTTATATTCTTGTGTTATTTAAGAGGTTGTAGTTGATTTATGTACATATTTTTATAAAGTTATAGACGATTTGTGTATCAATTGCGACTTCAGCAGTAAATGGACCAGAGGTTAATGAACGGTTGACTGTGGGCACCAGTGTACTTGGCAGAGGGTGTGTGTACGTGGCAGTGTGTGTACGTGGCAGTGTGTGGACGGAAGAATTACGTATTGTGGGGAGTCAGTATACGGAAGAGAGGACGTGGTCAGATAGCTGTGGTGGTGAGGAAGAGGTCCATGTATGTGAATGATCTCCGGTAGAGTTGTGGGTACGTCACTGTCTCCCCGAGGGCGAGAGGTGGAGTATAAATGCAGGTGCCTCGAGCAAGTCTCATACACACTTGGCCAGGAGAGAGACTGTGAGGCTCTTCCCTAAGTGTACCTACGACCAACTATCACAGCCGCTCCGTCCAACAATTCTCCCTCACGATACTAAAGGGACCTGTGTTTTCTCCACGAGTCTATTTAACCAGGAAAGCAAGAAACACCGAGGGCAAAGAATATCTGAGAACGTCCATGACGAGCTCTTCCTACTGAAGAAATTTACGAAGACAGACGTAATCAAAGACTTACAGTTTTCCCTGAAGCAACTTGTATCCGCGTCAGAGACATACATTTAAAAGCCACAATGAATTCTAGAATAACGGTAAAGTATTTTTCCCTGAAATTATCTAAATAATTTGTTCGTCTTTAATATTTCTTTGTATTTTGGTAGTTAACGGGTTCCTATATGAGGGCACATGTACAGTGAACATGTACACTGGACATGTACACTGGACATGTACACTGGACATCCACAGTGAACATGTAAACATGACATGTACACAGAGCATGTTCACTAGACATATACACAGGACATGTACACTGAACATGTACACTTGACATGTACATTGAGCATGTACACTTGACATGTACACTGAACATGTACACTGGACATGCACACTGTACACGTACACAGAACATGTACACTGGACATGCACACTGTACACGTACACAGAACATGTACACTGGACAGGCACACTGTACACGTACACAGAACATATTCACTGGACATGTACAATGGAAATGTTTTTAAGTTATAATGACCCTGGTGGTCGTAACGACCTCATGATATTCCATAACCCGCACTGTGACATATATACTGTAGGTATACTGTGACATATATATACTGTAGGTATACTGTGACATATATATACTGTAGGTATACTGTGACATATATATACTGTAGGTATACTCTACCACTGTGTTGTCATATACTCTGGACATGTCTTCAATGCTTTATTCCTTGCCATTTTTTTCACATTGGTGTAAGGTAACAGCAGGTACCACTGTCCTGTCACATTGGTGTAAGGTAACAGCAGGTATCACTGTCCTGTCACATTGGTGTAAGGTAACAGCAAGTACCACTGTCCTGTCACATTGGTGTAAGGTAACAGCAGGTACCACTGTCCTGTCACATTGGTGTAAGGTAACAGCAGGTACCACTGTCCTGTCACATTGCTGTAAGGTAACAGCAGGTACCACTGTCCTGTCACATTGGTGTAAGGTAACAGCAGGTACCACTGTCCTGTCACATTGGTGTAAGGTAACAGCAGGTACCACTGTCCTGTCACATTGCTGTAAGGTAACAGCAGGTACCACTGTCCTGTCACATTGGTGTAAGGTAACAGCGGTACCACTGTCCTGTCACATTGCTGTAAGGTAACAGCAGGTACCACTGTCCTGTCACATTGGTGTAAGGTAACAACAGGTACCACTGTCCTGTCACATTGCTGTAAGGTAACAGCAGGTACCACTGTCCTGTCACATTGGTGTAAGGTAACAGCAGGTACCACTGTCCTGTCACATTGGTGTAAGGTAACAGCAGGTACCACTGTCCTGTCACATTGGTGTAAGGTAACAGCAGGTACCACTGTCCTGTCACATTGGTGTAAGGTAACAGCAGGTACCACTGTCCTGTCACATTGGTGTAAGGTAACAGCAGGTACCACTGTCCTGTCACATTGGTGTAAGGTAACAGCAGGTACCACTGTCCTGTCACATTGGTGTAAGGTAACAGCAGGTACCACTGTCCTGTCACATTGGTGTAAGGTAACAGCAGGTACCACTGTCCTGTCACATTGGTGTAAGGTAACAGCAGGTACCACTGTCCTGTCACATTGGTGTAAGGTAACAGCAGGTACCACTGTCCTGTCACATTGGTGTAAGGTAACAGCAGGTACCACTGTCCTGTCACATTGGTGTAAGGTAACAGCAGGTACCACTGTCCTGTCACATTGGTGTAAGGTAACAGCAGGTACCACTGTCCTGTCACATTGGTGTAAGGTAACAGCAGGTACCACTGGGATGATCGCTGATATTTTCCTTGTCTCATGAACGCGTGAACTGGCATTTAAGTCTTATTACACAACGGATGGGGATCAAACCAATGGCAGGCATGTGAAAAAGCTCAGAAGCCTGTGTGTTAACACTGGACCAGCTGCCTCTAATGATATGATTTGTTTGCAATCGTGATATTACGATTTCGTGAATCTTAAGTAATTCTACTTACACTTAGTATAACCTTGCCTTTGCTTTCTTGTGTTTAAAATAGCTCTTCATCCTGTGGTACTTCTTTCACAGCTTAATTAAGAGGCTTGATAAGGGCCGCTGCGGCGATGATCCCGGAACTATTAACAGATAACATAACCTTCAACACTCTTGCTCCCAGATGATACTTTTGTGCTTCCGTGTTTGTTTTTTTTATCGTATCATTGTCACTGGATATTACTACTGTTTTAATTACGCACACGCATTGTCATTTTCCCTTATAAAAGTTCGCAAGTGAACAGAAAATGACAGAAATCGATCTGTTCGAAGTCAAAATTTCCCCCTGGTCACCATCCAGCCTCATCTGCCAAGATTAAACAATATCGACTTACCCGTTTTTAATCTGCTGTCCTTATTACACATACGCAAAGATAAAACAATATCTTCTGGGATTTCCTTCAGGGAACCTGTTCATTTCTCTTTATTGAAAAAGTTTGTGAATATAATTATAATTTTAAATCTCTCGCATTAGTTCTCACAATCTAATAATTTTACTTGTCTTAAAACGCTCTAATTCATATATATTGTTACTTGGTGCTACACTTGCTGTTGTTAATGGTGGGTGTCTGGTGTGTGTGTGCTGCCTCTAGTGACCTAGACACACCCATGTTATACACAACACTTTTTTTAGCCTCATCAAACAAGGTGATTGATTGGCTGTGAGGACGAGAACGTCCGCTGGATAAACTTTGTGACGACCTTTGTGTGGATATTATCTGTCATGTGAAAGGACTTTTATAATACATTTTATCAACACTTATTTTCTGGCCAATGATATTACGTCGAATTTCGGGTAAGTTTGTGGTGCTGATTCCGAATATGTCATCGGTTTTCCATGATTTTCTCTAGTTTTTGATAAATTTGGTATCTCACTGAAAAACATAAAAGTTGTGAAAAATATATTGATCAGGCGGGACTAACTTGCAAATCGCACTAAAACTATTTTTTAGATCATGCAAAAGCCAGATCACGTAATACATCCTAGCACTTTATTCTATATAATAACAGATTAGCACAGTAAGATAATTCAGATACCACTAATTACGGCATATGAAAACGTTGTACGATTTTCTTGTATATTGACCATCAGCGCAATTTTGAGTGAGCAATTGAAGCAGATGCATATTAGTTACCATTGTGCAATAAGACACATTTCAAGCTTCCAATGGAGCTGTCTATAAACAGCCGTCAATCTCCTTGTCGATATTCAAGTTCCATTCAAAGAAGAAGTCCAGGGATGTTACTGCATTATACAAGTTCTTCATCTTGGCTGACGTAAGGACGGAGTTCAACCTCTCTTGTTCGATAAGCTGTTATTTTAACTTCCTGTCATAGACAGTTCTTTTCTTCTAGTTTGGATGCTAAAAGTTCGGACGCTTACTTTAACACACTCAGGTCACACATCAGATCACTGAATTTTTCGTGGGAGAAATGCTGAGATACTGAAATGCTTACTTCATATTCACTTCCACTAAAGCTACCTGTGTTACATCCTAAACCCAGAGTTTCTTCAACATCTGACAACGGAAGGTCAGTGTTATAAACACTGGTATGATAACGTCTTAGTTGTGTGGCACAGGTCTCCTTTTTGATGCCAAATCAGAATATTCCCATTTGACCTTTCACATTCACAATACAGAAGTAACAATTGTCGTGGTGGTTTTCCGGCTCTCTCCACACCATAGGCACACCCAAGTTTAAACTTTTCTTTTGCCTATTTTCCTACTGTCGTAAGCATTCTACACAGGTTTTGCAGACTATATGGGGAGCCCAAGACTTGTCTTGTTCTCAAAGCGCCACTCCAAAATAAACATCTCTGATGTTTTTTCTTTGTTTTAGCAAAGAGTATCTGCCACAAATGTAGCAAAAAATGCAACAAAATAAAGGTTACAGTGTTGTCAGGTGTCGTTGATGACACAACTCCTTTCCTTAAATATTAAATAATTTAAAAATAAAATTCTAACCTTTATTAAAAATCTCTGTACATACAAATTGTCACTACATATACATATAGACGCGTTGTAGGCAAGAGTTCCCTGTTAACTGAGCATAGGTATATAATATCTCACAAACTAGAGCCAATTTGAGAAACCTACTGACATTTTCGAATTTAGTAACCCCAAAATACCATAAATGCCTATAAATATCTTTTGCAACGATTTCCTTTGTTGACCAGTGATATATGTTTTCATGTTATTGTGAAATGACCATCATTGCTTATCATCTTTTGCATGAACCAGCACTAACATGCAACATCAGTAATGGTGAAGCATATTTCTGGTCCCTGAGTCGTACACAGCTATAAGATTTTATTGGGACAACGAGTCGCTGCGTTAGAAATTTAAATTACAAATAAACCTGACAGAGTGAAAAGTTCAGATTAATTGTTTCATAACATATCTCTTCAATAATATCTCCAGCACTCTGTGTCTCTTCAAAAATATCTCCAGTACTCTGTGTCTCTTAATAATATCTCCTGTAAATAACAAAAAGGCACAATACCGTGACTGGAACGATACACAAATAACCCGCACATGAAAGAGAGAAGCTTACGACGACGTTTCGGTCCGACTTGGACCATTGACAAAGTCGGACCGAAACGTCGTCGTAAGCCTCTCTTTTATGTACGGGTTATTTGTGTAATATCTCCTGTACTCTGTGTCTCTTAATAATAACTACAGTACTCTGTGTCTCTTCAATAATAACTCCAGTACTTTGTGTCTCTTAATAATATCTCCAGTACTCTGTGTGTCTTCAATAATATCTCAGTACTCTGTGTCTCTTAATAATATCTCCAGTACTCTGTGTCTCTTCAATAACAACTCCAGTACTCTGTCTCTCTTAATAATATCTCCAGTACTCTGTGCGGAAAATATTGTATATTTTCCGAGAATAGTGTATTTTGTATGTAAATTGATGGGATATATTGTAGGTAACAAAAATTAATTTGTAAATAATTAAAGAACCAGGGAAATTGGTGAGCGTCGCTGAGGAAGGAGAGACGCCATTGTTTTGAACTGGGCTGAAGGCACGCGAGTGAAATGTGCATGAATTTTCGCCATTCTAGAGGTTATATTGTGTTTAAAACCCCTCAAATAGGAGCCAAAATTGTTGGATTTGCAGTCCTGCATAACGTGAGCATTAGGCGAGTGGACAAGACAGTCAAGGACCCCAGCTAAGTCGATGTCTATTTACGTTGAAATTCTGGCCAGTATTTTCTTCATATTTTAGGCAGGGGGTTTTGTGTATAACACACCAAGTAATCTCCAGACTAATTGGTGAGTGGTATTAAGATAAATTCTCCCTCAATGTATATGTATTCATTTTTTAAATTTAATATACAGTCCACATATTTATAATAATGTTTTACAAGAATTACTGGTGATGTATATTTCATTTGAAATTAATATAGGTCCCGAGTGACTTGTGGAGATAGAGATTGTAGTAGGTATCGAAGGGGGACATGTTTTGCCACCTAGGTGCCCTAAAATTCCTACTTGTCTCTTTAACTTTGATAAAGAATAATTATCTTTGTTACCATTTACTGGTATGTATCTTATGAGGTTCATCCAGATAATTTTTAATTTTCCACATAGTTGCCCATTGGTCCTTGTTTGAACCGGATGTAATTAGTGAAGCCATTAATTAGTGAATTAATTACTTAATAATTATATGTGAAATGACTGAAGGAGGTGGATGTTAAGTCCACAAATTTACTTAATGTAAAGTGGATTATAATTATTACAATACTAAATTTGCTAAGCCAAGTCTGGCTAGGATTTATATTAGTGTATTTGTATAATATTAATTTGCTAAGCAAAGTCTGGCTAAGATTTATATTAGTGTGTATTTGTATAATATTAATTTTGCTAAGCCAAGTTTGGCTAGGATTTATATTAGTGTGTTGTACAATATTAAGATTGCTAAGCCAAGTCTGGCTAGGATTTATTTTAAGGTAAGTTGTAATATTTACCTTTATAAAGAGCATAATTAAGTACATAATAAGTGTTATTAATTAAGTTGAATTTAATACATTGCACCATGGGTGAAAATGAGGAAATTAATGTAGATGACAAACACATTGAATTTAGAGCAAAAAAGGCATCACTGCAGGCTAGAAAGGGTCATGTAACAAAAGCATACAATAAATGTTTGGAATTAATGAATCAGGAAACTGTGAATACTGATGATTTAAAATTGTATTTAGATGCTTTAAGGAATAGATATGATTCATACAAATTATATTATAAAAAATATGAAGGAGATTTGTTAGTAAATTGCATAGATGAGACAGAAATGGATCTTATGATTAACCAATATTATGAATTAGAAGAAAAAATTCTCTTGTAAAAGTCAGGCTTTGAATAAATTAAAAGGTGTAAACCAGGCAGTTAATAAAACTGTTCCAATAAATAAGATATTTTTGCCAAAACTCCCAGAATTATGTTTACCTGTATTTAATCCTGGAGAAAATTGGGAGGAGTTTTTGTTAATTTTTAAAGCAGCTGTGCATGATAGGAGTGACCTAGCATGTGTTACTAAATTATTTTACCTCACAGGGCAGATAAGAGGAGATGCTCACATGTTCACACAAGCCTTTCCCAATGTAGATGACTTTTACAAGGAAGCAGTTGATTTGTTGAAGGTCACTTATGGTAATATAGAACAAAGTAGGTTGGATCTAGTGACTATCATTGTTAATTTAAAAACTCCAGATCACACTTACAAGGGTTTACAGCAGTTTAAAGTTAAACTGGAGAGCACTCTCAAAACTTTAAGTAATAAATATAATCTGAAGGAATCAGACTGGTTATTGAGTGCCATGGTACAGAATAAATTAAGCTGTAAAACACTTGAATGACTCTCGAACAAGTATCACAAAGGTTATTTTGGTCTCGAGGAAATAAGACTAAGTCTGCAAGAATTAATTGTGCAGTTGCAGACCAGCCAACCAACTCATTTTAAAGATGCAACACATAATAACTGAGGTATCTGTCAAGTTTCACAAAGGGAAAAATTATCACAATGTTAATAATCAAAATTCATTTCCTAAAAAGAGTTGCATAAGTATATATCAAGTAGCAGGAATCAGAAATAAGGACTCTACACAAGGTAAGAAGAATAAGTACCCTCCTAAGAGTAGCCCAGTCAATAAGAAACCAGTCAAAGAAAAGAGAGATTGTCTCTTCTGCAAGGGTACTCATTTTTCTAAAAATTGCAATGCATACAATTCATGTAATGATATAGTTGAAAGATTGGAGGAACTTGACAGATGTATCAGATGTCTAGGATGTAAAGGATTGTCATGCCAAATTAAACAACTGTTATCAATGTCACAAAGGAAGACACCATATAGTCATGTATAAGGGTCTATATGATAATGTTGATAATAATGATAATGTTGACAATCCTGACACAACAGTAGCTAATGTAAAAATTGCTTCTAATGTTAATAATGATGGTTTTGCTGAAGTAGGCTTACCTGTGTTACAGGTAAAAATTGATGATAAAAGATATAAATAAAAAAATGTAACTGCATTATTGGACCAGGGATCACAGCGTACGTTCATAAAACGTAAATGTCTTAATGGGATGAAAGTACAAATGGGAGATCCTACAACTCTAAAATTATCTGGTTTTCTCTCAGATAAAAGGGCTCAATTCTATGACACTGTTTATGTAACTGTCAGTTTGGGCAAAGAGAAAAAACGCATTAATGCAGTAATTGTAGATAGACTCCCAGAGAAAATATCTACAGTAGGGCTTAGTAAAGCTACACAAAGACTTTCACATAATGTAAATTAAGCACCATCTGGTGTAAATGATGATTCTGTAGGCCCAATAAATATTTTGATAGGTAGTGACTATTATGCCTCTTTTGTAAAGGGTATGGTAAAGAAATGTGGTGTCACCCCTTTGAAGACTGCAGGAGGCCATGTAATGTATGGTAGGATTCCTCGTAATAATAATTCATGACTAGAGGAAACTACAAATACCATAACTGTGTGTCTTACTCATGAAATCGTGCCCCAATATAATTCTTCCATAGAGGATGGTGTTGAGCCAGTGCATAAATTGTGGGAATTAGACAGCATTGGAATAAATGTAAATGAAGAATGTCCAGACGATTCTTTTACTCAGGAACAGTACCTGAGAGATGTAAAATTTGAATCTGGACAATACTGGGTACGACTTCCGTGGAGACTGAACCATCCAGAACTGCCCACTAATTGCAGAACGGCATATGGACAATTAAGGGCTCAGCTCCGCGAACTGAGTAAGACTCCAGAATTGTTGACTGCCTATAATGATATAATTACTGAATTACTAATTAATAAATTTATAGAAGAGGTACCTCCTGAGCAAGCCAAAATTTATGGTCACTATTTGCCACATCACGGAGTGAAGAAGGATTCTAAGACCACTCCTCTGAGGATTGTGTTTAATTGTAGTGCCAGGTGTAACAAAAATGTACCTAGTTTAAATGACTGTTTGATGACAGGTCCGTCGTTGACGGAAAAATTAGGAGATATTAAATTTCAGGGTGAAGAATTATGCCTTTATGGCTGACATAAGTAAAGCTTTCCTAAAAGTGGGTTTACAAGAGGCTGACTGGGATTGTACCCGCTTCTTATGGCCTGAGAATCCTAGTGACCCACTTAGCCCTCTGAAAACTTTTCGCTTTAGGAGCGTATTATTTGGTGCTACATCCAGTCCGTTCCTACTTCAAGCGATGATAAATGCACACCTTAAATGTATGGGAAGTCCATTTAGTAAAGTAATGAGCAAACAATTTTATGTGGACAATTTCCTGGGTGTGATGTCAACTGAAGAGGAACTGTTTATGACTTATGGAGAGGCTAATAAAATAATTCAAAGTGCAAATATGCCTCTGAGGGAATGGAATAGTAATTCGTCCAAATTAAAGGACAAAATAAGTAAAGATTACCCTGGAGATGAAGTACTAAAATGTAGTAATGTATTAGGATTAACTTGGGATACTGAGAGAGATTTGTTAATGTTAAAACCTAATAATTACAGTATGCCCAATAAATTAACTGAGAGAGTTTTGCTTTGCTGAAGTTTCCAAATGTTTCGATCCACTTGGCTTAGTGTCACCCCTTACTATAAGAGGGAAATTGTTAAAGCAAGAAGCATGGAAGCTTAAATGTGCTTGGGATGAAACTCTACCTGAGGAATTCATTAACAGGTGGGATGAAATAATTGGTGATTATGAAAAAGTTTCAATGTTGGAGTTCCCACGCCAGGTGGCCAATCCAGATGGGAAAAATATTCCACATTTTTTGTGATGCCTCAAAATTGGCGTATGGAGCAGTTGCTTACCTTCAATGTAATAGTGTTATTTCTCTTGTTATCTCTAAGGATTAAGTGTCTCCAATTAAATCACGTACCTTACCTCAGTTGGAATTAACAGCCATTTATGTAGGTGTCAAATTAGCTAATTATATAAGAAATAGTTTCAGGATATAAATATTAGCGACACTGTAATTTGGTCTGATAATGAGGTATCCTTACAATGGATTCGTAATGGAAACAGTAAAATTGTGTACATACAAAACAGAGTCGCTGAAATTAATCAGATGCAAGAGAAGTATAATAGTTTGGGTCAGCATATGTTAACATTTAATCTTATACCTGGTGAGGAGAATCCAGCTGATTTCTTGTCTTGAGGTTCACCTTATGCTAAATTTGTAAATGCTGTATCATGGTTTAAAGGACTGAGCTGGTTGGTAAATAAAGCTAATTGGCCTGTTGAAATTACTTTGACCACCGCTCCAATAGTTTGTCCTTCCTTAGCCATTGATATAAACAGGTATTCTTCTTTACCCAAACTAATCAATGTAACTAAGTTGGTGTTTAAATTTCTAAGCAAGATGAATATCTCATATAAGTTTTCACATCCTCTTGAATATTGGATAAAGAGGGTACAAGAAAAAATCTATGGAAATGAGATTAAATTGATGATGGAAAGAAAAATTGTGAAAGGTTCCATAATAGAGAAATTGGGGCTGTATTTAGAGAACAATGTAATTAGGTGCAGAGGTAGGTTACAAAATGCTGAATTGGGTGATTATGCTAAACACCCTATTTTACTGCCCAAAACTCATCATCTAACAATTTTAATTGTTTTAAATGCCCATAAAAATGTAATGCATGGTGGGGTACAAGCTACCTTAAATTGTATTAGGGAAACTTTCTGGATTCCACAAGGACGGCAAAGTGTAAAAAGGGTGATTAAATCTTGTGTAATATGTCGCCGTGTGGATGCCAGATCCTATATGTACCCAGGTCCTCCACCATTACCAAAGGAGCATGTATAATTAGTGAAACCATTTGATGTACCAGGTGTAGACTATAGTGGTCCAATCATTTTAACAGGTACTTCAGATGGTGTTCCACTGAAAGTGTATGTATGCTTGTTCACTTGTACTGCTACTAGGGCAGTTCATTTAGAAGTGGCTCAGGACTTGTCTGCAGAACAGTTTATACAGCTGTTTCGAAAATTTGCAGCTAGGAGATCCTGTCCGAGATTGATGATTTCGGATAATGCCACTAATTTTGTAGCAGGTGCTCAACACTTGATAGAATTAAATAAGAGTAATGATGTTCAATCTCTGTTAACCCAACGAGGGTGTACCTGGAAATTTATTACTCCTAGAGCCCCTTGGCAGGGGGGGCTGTACGAAAGACTGATAGGCACAGTGAAGAGGTGACTCCGTAAAGTACTACACCGAAAGAGAATTAATTTGGAGTAATTCCATGCGGTGTTGGTGGAGGCGGAGAATCGGATAAATAATTGGCCTCTCTCATACATGAGTGATACACCTGAAGCAGATGTATTAACACCTTCTCACCTAATATGTGGAAGGAAATTGGAAGCTGCCCCTGTCTATAGAGATAATCCTGAAGAAAGTGATGGAGATTACAATGATGCGGCAGTGTTGTGTGATAAATTTAAAATGTTAAATGAAGTAATTGATTATTGGTCTAATGTGTGGCATAAGGAATATCTTCTTACACTACGTGAACACTTTTATGGTGCGACAGAGGCAGTAAATCGACAGAACATTCAACCAGGTGACATTGTGTTAATTGATACTGAACAGCATCGAACATTGTGGCCTCTGGGCAAAGTATTGACATTGTACCCAGATGCACAAGGTGTTCTCCGGAATGTCAAAGTGTTGTGTCGTGGCCAGGAAAGTTTATGCATGATTAATAAATTGATTCCCTTGGAATTAAATGGTATTCAAATGTAAATGAAAATCTAGGGGAAAGTGATACGAGTGATATTGAAGATAACGTTGACCAAGTGATGCAGGAAGATGAAATTGTAGTAAGACCTACTAGGAAAACAGCCACTCAGAACTGGCTGGAATCATCTCCTAGAGGAAGGAGTAATTTGAGTCGTTTAGCAACAAACTTCGCCCGGCCGCAGTGTGGAAAATATTGTATATTTTCTGAAAATAGTGTATTTTGTATGTAAATTGATGGAATATATTGTATGTAATAAAATTAATTTGTAAATAAATAAAGAACCAGTGAAATTGGTGAGTGTCGCTGGGAAGGAAGGAGAGACGCCATTGTTTTGAATTAGGCTGAAGGCACGCAAGTGAAATGTGCATGAATTTTCGTCACTCTAGAGGTTATATTGTGTTTAAAACCTCTCAAATAGGAGCCGAAATTGTTGGATTTGCAGTCCTGCATAACGTGAGCATTAGGCGAGTGGGCAAGACAGTCAAGGACACCCCAGCTAAGTCGATGTCTATTTATGTTGAAATTCTGGCCAGTATTTTCTTCATATTATAGACAGGGGGGTTTTGTGTATAACACACCAAGTTATCTCCAGACTAATTGGTGAGTGGTATTAAGATATATTCTCCTTCAATGTATATGTATTCGTTTTTTAAATTTAATATACAGTCCACATATTTATATTAATGTTTTACCAGAATTCCTGGTTACGTATATTTCATTTGAAATTAATGTAGGTCCAGAGTGACTTGTGGAGATAGAGATTGTAGTAGGTATCGAAGGGGGACATTTTTTGCGACCTAGGTGTCCTAAAATTCCTACTTGTCTCTGTAACTTTGATAAAGAATAATTATCTTTGTTACCATTTACTGGTATGTATCTTATGAGGTTCATCCAGGTAATTTTTAATTTTCCATACTCTGTGGATCTTCAATAATAACTCCAGTACTCTGTGTCTCTTCAATAATAACTCCAGTACTCTGTGTATCTTCAATAATAACTCCAGTACTCTGTGTATCTTCAATAATAACTCCAGTACTCTGTGTATCTTCAATAATAACTCCAGTACTCTGTGTATCTTCAATAATAACTCCAGTACTCTGTGTATCTTCAATAATAACTCCAGTACTCTGTGTCTCTTAGTAATATCTCCAGTACTCTGTGTCTCTTCAATAATATCTTTAGTACTCTGTGTCTCTTCAATTATAACTCCAGTACTCTGTGTCTCTTCAATAATATCTTCAGTACTCTGTGTCTCTTCAATAATATCTTCAGTACTCTGTGTCTCTTCAATAATATCTTCAGTACTCTGTGTCTCTTCAATAATATCTTCAGTACTCTGTGTATCTTCAATAATATCTTCAGTACTCTGTGTCTCTTCAATAATATCTTCAGTACTCTGTGTCTCTTCAATAACATCTTCAGTACTCTGTGTCTCTTCAATAATATCTTCAGTACTCTGTGTCTCTTCAATAATATCTTCAGTACTCTGTGTCTCTTCAATAATATCTTCAGTACTCTGTGTCTCTTCAATAATATCTTCAGTACTCTGTGTCTCTTCAATAATATCTTCAGTACTCTGTGTCTCTTCAATAATATCTTCAGTACTCTGTGTCTCTTCAATAATATCTTCAGTACTCTGTGTCTCTTCAATAATATCTTCAGTACTCTGTGTCTCTTCAATAATATCTTCAGTACTCTGTGTGGACTCTGTCTATTCTTCTTAATAAACGTGCCAAGATTTTCTTAGAAAACTATTCTGTTTTTTAAATAATATTAAGCATAATTTAGTAAAGATTTGTATATGGTTTTTCTTGTTTTACTAATGCAAGGCTGTGATTGTGTTATGACCGAGTTTAGTGGGTATACAAGCCTAACAGCAGCGGCCAGAGTTCAGTGGGTATACAAGCCTAACAGCAGCGGCCAGAGTTTAGTGGGTATACAAGCCTAACAGCAGCGGCCAGAGTTTAGTGGGTATACCAGCCTAACAGCAGCGGCCAGAGTTTAGTGGGTATACAAGCCTAACAGCAGCGGCCAGAGTTTAGTGGGTATACAAGCTTAACAGCAGCGGCCAGAGTTTAGTGGGTATACAAGCCTAACAGCAGCGGCCAGAGTTTAGTGGGTATACAAGCCTAACAGCAGCGGCCAGAGTTTAGTGGGTATACAAGCCTAACAGCAGCGGCCAGAGTTTAGTGGGTATACCAGCCGAACAGCAGCGGCCAGAGTTTAGTGGGTATACAAGCCTAACAGCAGCGGCCAGAGTTTAGTGGGTATACAAGCTTAACAGCAGCGGCCAGAGTTTAGTGGGTATACAAGCTTAACAGCAGCGGCCAGAGTTTAGTGGGTATACCAGCCTAACAGCAGCGGCCAGAGTTTAGTGGGTATACAAGCCTAACAGCAGCGGCCAGAGTTTAGTGGGTATACAAGCTTAACAGCAGCGGCCAGAGTTTAGTGGGTATACAAGCTTAACAGCAGCGGCCAGAGTTTAGTGGGTATACAAGCTTAACAGCAGCGGCCAGAGTTTAGTGGGTATACAAGCTTAACAGCAGCGGCCAGAGTTTAGTGGGTATACCAGCCTAACAGCAGCGGCCAGAGTTTAGTGGGTATACAAGCTTAACAGCAGCGGCCAGAGTTTAGTGGGTATACCAGCCTAACAGCAGCGGCCAGAGTTTAGTGGGTATACAAGCTTAACAGCAGCGGCCAGAGTTTAGTGGGTATACAAGCCTAACAGCAGCGGCCAGAGTTTAGTGGGTATACAAGCCTAACAGCAGCGGCCAGAGTTTAGTGGGTATACAAGCTTAACAGCAGCGGCCAGAGTTTAGTGGGTATACCAGCCTAACAGCAGCGGCCAGAGTTTAGTGGGTATACAAGCTTAACAGCAGCGGCCAGAGTTTAGTGGGTATACAAGCCTAACAGCAGCGGCCAGAGTTTAGTGGGTATACAAGCTTAACAGCAGCGGCCAGAGTTTAGTGGGTATACAAGCCTAACAGCAGCGGCCAGAGTTTAGTGGGTATACAAGCTTAACAGCAGCGGCCAGAGTTTAGTGGGTATACAAGCCTAACAGCAGCGGCCAGAGTTTAGTGGGTATACAAGCCTAACAGCAGCGGCCAGAGTTTAGTGGGTATACAAGCCTAACAGCAGCGGCCAGAGTTTAGTGGGTATACAAGCCTAACAGCAGCGGCCAGAGTTCAGTGGGTATACAAGCCTAACAGCAGCGGCCAGAGTTCAGTGGGTATACAAGCCTAACAGCAGCGGCCAGAGTTCAGTGGGTATACAAGCCTAACAGCAGCGGCCAGAGTTTAGTGGGTATACAAGCCTAACAGCAGCGGCCAGAGTTCAGTGGGTATACAAGCCTAACAGCAGCGGCCAGAGTTCAGTGGGTATACAAGCCTAACAGCAGCGGCCAGAGTTTAGTGGGTATACAAGCCTAACAGCAGCGGCCAGAGTTTAGTGGGTATACAAGCCTAACAGCAGCGGCCAGAGTTCAGTGGGTATACAAGCCTAACAGCAGCGGCCAGAGTTTAGTGGGTATACAAGCCTAACAGCAGCGGCCAGAGTTCAGTGGGTATACAATCATAACAGCAGCGGCCAGAGTTCAAGCCTAACATCAGCGGCCAGAGTTCAGTGGGTATACAAGCCTAACAGCAGCGGCCAGAGTTCAGTGGGTATACAAGCCTAACAGCAGCGGCCAGAGTTCAGTGGGTATACAAGCCTAACAGCAGCGGCCAGAGTTCAGTGGGTATACCAGCCTAACAGCAGCGGCCAGAGTTCTTCCAGCAATATTTTTGTATTATACATTTACAAAAAATAATCATTCCTTCTTACCTTCTATTACGAACACAGGTGGTAGTTTAATGGCCTATAAGACCTGGTCGTAATAAGTCGGCAAACAAAACACTCAGCAGGACTGAGGAAGGGCAAGGCAAACACAGCAGGGGCAGAGTTCTTTACCCATGTATTCCATCAATATACATACACTATGTACAATATTAATGATGAGAAAAGAAGCCAGAGTGAAAGGGGACACTTCAGAGCCACTCAAAGCAGTAATGGTCACGAATAGTGTCTATGGAAGTGTGTCACTTAGCCAGGTAACTTGCAGTCGGCTGAAGTAGCCGGCTTCCACGTGATCGGCTGATTGAACCGGAGAACAAACGCAACAGTGGGCCCCAGAACTGCTACATACTGAATTGCCAGTTCACTGGTCGGGTGAGCATACCAAATGACTGTGTGACGAACGTCGAATAAAATGTTGCATACTCGGCGCACGCCACACCTTATCTCTCTGTCTGTTGTGTCATTACCTTCACACTGGAGTCCTCAACAACCTCACCCACCTGTCTGAGTGCTCACCTGTCTGAGTGCTATGTCCCTCTGTAACACTATTGTCCTCGGCACCCTTATTCACCATTCTCGGTTTATATTCCCTGCCACAACAAGTGTCCTTAGCATCCTCACCCCACTAAGTAGAATCAAAATCCTGCCATTTTGCCTGTTTGCGGAGTTACGGTGCAGTGCCTAAATTAAAAAAAAAAGGGGGGCTTTGCTTTAATGCGAGTTGGTGCGGTGGCATTTTCTGAGCTCTTGTATCCTTACTCCCACAGGTGTTGCTGCTGGTGACGGTGCTGGTTGTGTTGACGGTGACGCCCTCAACACAGGTCTTCAGGTTCTAAGCTCCGAAGTATCGTCTTCAGCGTCAGCGGCGGCCGCCTATGTAAGTCCTACTTCGAGGTGTTTCTCACCACGCATAACCTTATGAGTGGTGAGAAAGGAAGAAAGGGAAAGAGATTCTAAAGAGTGGAGCTTCAAAGGAAGCCGGGAAGGAGCTCCGAATGTTGAGTCTTGATGTTGTGCGCAGTGAAACGAAAAAAATGAGCGCTTAAGCCTAAATATGATTAAATAATGAGAATGAATAGCAAATTTAGGTTGTGAAGGATTGTGGAAGAGAGTTTAAAAAAACTTAAGAAAGATGATGAAAGGTGAGGGAAAGTGTGTTATTGAAGGATAGATAGGGTCTTATTGAAGGATAGATAGGGTCTTATTGAAGGATAGATAGGGTCTTATTGAAGGATAGATAGGGTCTTATTGAAGAACAGATAGGATCTTGTTGAAAGATAGATAGGGTCTTGTTGAAGGATAGATAGGGTCTTATTGAAGGATAGATAGGGTCTTATTGAAGGATAGATAGGGTCTTATTGAAGAACAGATAGGGTCTTGTTGAAAGATAGATAGGGTCTTGTTGAAGGATAGATAGGGTCTTGCTGGAAAAGAGAAACAGAAGGTCGTATTCCGTCTGGTTCCCCTGTCCCGTCTCTTGCCACAACTTCTGTTTCATCTCATTCCCGTCCAGTTTCCTTATATCATGGTAGAGAGAATACTGAGTCATTATCAAGGTTTTGTATTGTGCTCGCTGTTTCAGCTCAGTTCTGCCTTAATTACGAAAACCTTTGTGTTTACATATTCCCAATAAAGGATTTCAATTACGAAATCATCAGGTACAGGATGTTAGAAATGAATGATGTCCGATGTCGAGTTCACAAGAGAAACAGATGACAGGTGTTTATGGTGGTGACATACAGATGGTGGATGCTTATGATGCCAAGAGACAGATGACAGGCGTCTGTGACGCGGACACACATATACAAATGTTCGTGATGTTGAAACAGATGTCTAGCTTTTGTGATGCAATCTATTGAATGAAATTTGTTTGTGATATTGACAGAAAGACGATAAATGCTTTTGATGCTGTCTTGTGTTTCTCTAAATAATAAATAAGATCACTTTTAACCCCAGACAGCGCTGAAGCTGAAAATTCTACCATACTAATCAGTGCCATTATAAACACCACTACAACCAGCACTTACGATACAAACGCCATCACATTCTGCACTGTTGACATAAACATTGCTAATAATTAACAGCTATGTTGCAGACACAACATGAGCTACCCTGCAAGCATTTAGCACTGGGCAATAAACACTACAACAGTAACCACTGGATGAGAGGATGACCCGTTGCACCAACCGTCTCTTAATACAATAAACAAATATGCTACATTATGACTAGTGTCTCCACTACCTGCTACATTATGACTGGTGTCTCTACTACCTGCTACATTATGACTGGTGTCTCCACTACCTGCTACATTATGACTGTGTGTACATCTGGTGTCTCCACTACCTGCTCCATTATGACTGGTGTCTCTACTCCCTGCTACATTATGACTGGTGTCTCCACGACCTGCTACATTATGACTAGTGTCTCCACTACCTGCTACATTATGACTGGTGTCTCTACTACCTGCTACATTATGACTGGTGTCTCAACTACCTGCTACATTATGACTGGTGTCTCTACTACCTGCTACATTATGACTGGTGTCTCCACTACCTGCTACATTATGACTGGTGTACTCTGGTGTCTCTACTACCTGCTACATTATGACTGGTGTCTCTACTACCTGCTACATTATGACTGGTGTCTCTACTACCTGCTACATTATGACTGGTATCTCTACTACCTGCTACATTATGACTGGTGTCTCTACTACCTGCTACATTATGACTGGTGTCTCTCTACTACCTGCTGCATTATGACTAGTGTCTCCACTACCTGCTACATTATGACTGGTGTCTCTACTACCTGCTGCATTATGACTGGTGTCTCTACTACCTGCTGCATTATGACTGGTGTCTCTCTACTACCTGCTGCATTATGACTGGTGTCTCCACTACCTGATACATTATGACTGGTGTCTCTCTACTACCTGCTACATTATGACTGGTGTCTCTCTACTACCTGCTCTACATTATGACTGGTGTCTCCACTACCTGCTACATTATGACTGGTGTCTCTCTACTACCTGCTACATTATGACTGGTGTCTCCAGTGTCTCTACTACCTGCTACATTATGACTGGTGTCTCTCTACTACCTGCTACATTATGACTGGTGTCTCTACTACCTGCTACATTATGACTGGTGTCTCTCTACTACCTGCTACATTATGACTAGTGTCTCCACTACCTGCTACATTATGACTGGTGTCTCCACTACCTGCTACATTATGACTGGTGTCTCCACTACCTGCTACATTATGACTAGTGTCTCCACTACCTGCTACATTATGACTGGTGTCTCTCTACTACCTGCTACATTATGACTGGTGTCTCTACTACCTGCTACATTATGACTGGTGTCTCCACTACCTGCTACATTATGACTGGTGTCTCCACTACCTGCTACATTATGACTGGTGTCTCTCTACTACCTGCTACATTATGACTGGTGTCTCTACTACCTGCTACATTATGACTGGTGTCTCTCTACTACCTGCTGCATTATGACTAGTGTCTCCACTACCTGCTACATTATGACTGGTGTCTCCACTACCTGCTACATTATGACTGGTGTCTCTCTACTACCTGCTGCATTATGACTAGTGTCTCCACTACCTGCTACATTATGACTAGTGTCTCCACTACCTGCTACATTATGACTAGTGTCTCCACTACCTGCTACATTATGACTGGTGTCTCTCTACTACCTGCTACATTATGACTGGTGTCTCTACTACCTGCTACATTATGACTGGTGTCTCTCTACTACCTGCTACATTATGACTGGTGTCTCTACTACCTGCTACATTATGACTGGTGTCTCTCTACTACCTGCTACATTATGACTAGTGTCTCCACTACCTGCTACATTATGACTGGTGCTACATTATGACTAGTGTCTCCACTACCTGCTACATTATGACTGGTGTCTCTCTACTACCTGCTGCATTATGACTGGTGTCTCCACTACCTGCTACATTATGACTGGTGTCTCTCTACTACCTGCTGCATTATGACTGGTGTCTCCACTACCTGCTACATTATGACTGTGTCTCCACTACCTGCTACATTATGACTAGTGTCTCCACTACCTGTACATTATGACTGGTGTCTCCACTACCTGCTACATTATGACTAGTGTCTCCACTACCTGCTACATTATGACTGGTGTCTCCACTACCTGCTACATTATGACTGGTGTCTCTCTACTACCTGCTACATTATGACTGGTGTCTCCACTACCTGCTACATTATGACTGGTGTCTCCACTACCTGCTACATTATGACCTGTCTCCACTACCTTATGACTGGTGTCTCCACTACCTGCTACATTATGACTGGTGTCTCCACTACCTGCTACATTATGACTAGTGTCTCCACTACCTGCTACATTATGACTGGTGTCTCCACTACCTGCTACATTATGACTGGTGTCTCCACTACATGCTACATTATGACTGGTGTCTCTAGCGTCTCCACTACCTGCTACATTATGACTGGTGTCTCCACTACCTGCTACATTATGACTGGTGTCTCCACTACCTGCTACATTATGACTGGTGTCTCCACTACCTGCTACATTATGACTGGTGTCTCTCTCCACTACCTGCTACATTATGACTAGTGTCTCCACTACCTGCTACATTATGACTAGTGTCTCCACTACCTGCTACATTATGACTGGTGTCTCCACTACCTGCTACATTATGACTGGTGTCTCCACTACCTGCTACATTATGACTGGTGTCTCCACTACCTGCTACATTATGACTGGTGTCTCCACTACCTGCTACATTATGACTGGTGTCTCCACTACCTGCTACATTATGACTAGTGTCTCCACTACCTGCTACATTATGACTAGTGTCTCCACTACCTGCTACATTATGACTGGTGTCTCCACTACCTGCTACATTATGACTAGTGTCTCCACTACCTGCTACATTATGACTAGTGTCTCCACTACCTGCTACATTATGACTAGTGTCTCCACTACCTGCTACATTATGACTAGTGTCTCCACTACCTGCTACATTATGACTAGTGTCTCCACTACCTGCTACATTATGACTGGTGTCTCCACTACCTGCTACATTATGACTGGTGTCTCCACTACCTGCTACATTATGACTGGTGTCTCCACTACCTGCTACATTATGACTGGTGTCTCCACTACCTGCTACATTATGACTGGTGTCTCCACTACCTGCTACATTATGACTGGTGTCTCCACTACCTGCTACATTATGACTGGTGTCTCCACTACCTGCTACATTATGACTGGTGTCTCCACTACCTGCTACATTATGACTGGTGTCTCCACTACCTGCTACATTATGACTGGTGTCTCCACTACCTGCTACATTATGACTGGTGTCTCCACTACCTACTATATTATGACTACCTGCTACATTATGACTGGTCTCTACTACCTGTGACTCTCCACTACCTGCTACTTTATGACTGGTGTCTCTACTACCTGCTACTTTATGACTGGTGTCTCCACTACCTGCTACATTTTGACTGGTGTTTCTACTACCTGCTGCTTTATGACCGGTGTCTCTCTACTACCTGCTACATTATGACTGATGTCTCTACTACCTGCTACATTATGACTGGTGTCTCTACTACCTGCTACATTATGACTGGTGTCTCCACTACCTGCTACATTATGACTGGTGTCTCCACTACCTGTGTCTCCACTACCTGCTACATTATGACTGGTGTCTCTACTACCTGCTACTTATGACTGGTGTCACTACCTGCTGTCTCTACTACCTGCTACATTATGACTGGTGTCTCCACTACCTGCTACATTATGACTGGTGTCTCCACTACCTGCTACATTATGACTGGTGTCTCCACTACCTGCTACATTATGGCTGGTGTCTCCACTACCTGCTACATTATGACTGTCTCCACTACCTGCTACATTATGTGTCTCCACTACCTGCTACATTATGACTTATGTGTCTCCACTACCTGCTACATTATGACTGGTGTCTCCACTACCTGCTACATTATGACTGGTGTCTCCACTACCTGCTACATTATGACTGGTGTCTCCACTACCTGCTACATTATGACTGGTGTCTCCACTACCTGCTACATTATGACTGGTGTCTCCTACTACCTGCTCCACATTACATTATGACTGGTGTCTCCACTACCTGCTACATTATGATTGGTGTCTCCACTACCTACTACATTATGACTGGTGTCTCCACTACCTGATTCATTATGACTGGTGTCTCCACTACCTGCTTCATTGTGACTGGTGTCTCCACTACCTGCTTCATTGTGACTGGTGTCTCCACTACCTGCTTCATTATGACTGGTGTCTCCACTACCTGCTACATTATGACTGGTGTCTCCACTACCTGCTACATTATGACTGGTGTCTCCACTACCTGCTACATTATGACTGGTGTCTCCACTACCTGCTACATTATGACTGGTGTCTCTACTACCTGCTACATTATGACTGGTGTCTCCACTACCTGCTTCATTATGACTGGTGTCTCTACCTACTACCTGCTACATTATGACTACCTGCTACATTATGTGTCTCTACTACCTGCTACATTATGACTGGTGTCTCCACTACCTGCTACATTATGATTGGTGTCTCCACTACCTACTACATTATGACTGGTGTCTCCACTACCTGATTCATTATGACTGGTGTCTCAACTACCTGCTACATTATGTCTGGTGTCTCCACTACCTGCTACATTATGTCTGGTGTCTCCACTACCTGCTACATTATGTCTGGTGTCTCCACTACCTGCTACATTATGACTGGTGTCTCCACTACCTGCTACATTATGTCTGGTGTCTCCACTACCTGCTACATTATGTCTGGTGTCTCCACTACCTGCTACATTATGTCTGGTGTCTCCACTACCTGCTACATTATGACTGGTGTCTCCACTACCTGCTACATTATGACTGGTGTCTCCACTACCTGCTGTATTATGACTGGTGTCTCCACTACCTGCTACATTATGACTGGTGTCTCCTACTACCTGGTGTCTCCACTATTATGACTGGTGTCTCCACTACCTGCTACATTATGACTGGTGTCTCCACTACCTGCTACATTATGACTGTGTCTCCAATACCTGCTACATTATGACTGGTGTCTCCACTACCTGCTGCATTATGACTGGTGTCTCCACTACCTGCTACATTATGACTGGTGTCTCCTGCTACTACCTGCTACATTATGACTGGTGTCTCCACTACCTGCTACATTATGACTGGTGTCTCCACTACCTGCTACATTATGACTGGTGTCTCCACTACCTGCTACATTATGACTGGTGTCTCCACTACCTGCTACATTATGACTGGTGTCTCCACTACCTGCTACATTATGACTGGTGTCTCCACTACCTGCTACTGGTGTCTCCACTACCTGCTACATTATGACTGGTGTCTCTACACTACCTGCTACATTATGACTGGTGTCTCCACTACTGCTACATTATGACTGCTACATTATGACTGGTGTCTCCACTACCTGCTACATTATGACTGGTGTCTCTCTACTACCTGCTATTATGACTGGTGTCTCCACTACCTGCTACATTATGACTGGTGTCTCCACTACCTGCTACATTATGACTGGTGTCTCCACTACCTGACTGGTGTCTCCACTATGCTACATTATGACTGGTGTCTCTACTACCTGCTACATTATGACTGGTGTCTCCACTACCTGCTACATTATGACTGGTGTCTCTCTACTACCTGCTGCATTATGACTGGTGTCTCCACTACCTGCTACATTATGACTGGTGTCTCCACTACCTGCTACATTATGACTGGTGTCTCTCTACTACCTGCTACATTATGACTGGTGTCTCCACTACCTGCTACATTATGACTGGTGTCTCTACTACCTGCTACATTATGACTGGTGTCTCCACTACCTGCTACATTATGACTGGTGTCTCCACTACCTGCTACATTATGACTGGTGTCTCCACTACCTGCTACATTATGACTGGTGTCTCCACTACCTGCTGCATTATGACTGGTGTCTCCACTACCTGCTACATTATGACTGGTGTCTCCACTACCTGCTACATTATGACTGGTGTCTCCACTACCTGCTACATTATGACTTGTGTCTCTCTACTACCCGCTACATTATGAGTGGTGTCTCCACTACCTGCTACATTATGACTGGTGTCTCCACTACCTGCTACATTATGACTGGTGTCTCCACTACCTGCTACATTATGACTGGTGTCTCTACTACCTGCTACATTATGACTGGTGTCTCCACTACCTGCTACATTATGACTGGTGTCTCCACTACCTGCTACATTATGACTGGTGTCTCCACTACCTGCTACATTATGACTGGTGTCTCTACTACTACCTGCTCTCTACATTATGACTGGGGTCTCCACTACCTGCTACATTATGACTGGTGTCTCCACTACCTGCTACATTATGACTGGTGTCTCCACTACCTGCTACATTATGACTGGTGTCTCCACTACCTGCTACATTATGACTGGTGTCTCCACTACCTGCTACATTATGACTGGTGTCTCCACTACCTGCTACATTATGACTGGTGTCTCTCTACTACCTGCTACATTATGAGTGGTGTCTCTACTACCTGCTACATTATGACTGGTGTCTCCACTCCCGACTATATTATGACTGCTCCACTACCTTATGACTGGTGTCTCCACTACCTGCTACATTATGAGTGGTGTCTCCACTACCTGCTACATTATGACCGGTGTCTCCACTACCTACAACATTATGACCCGTGTCTCCACTACCTACTACATTATGACCGGTGTCTCCACTACCTGCTACATTATGACTGGTGTCTCCACTACCTGGTCTCCACTACCTGCTGCATTATGACTGGTGTCTCCACTACCTGCTACATTATGACTGGTGTCTCCACTACCTGCTACATTATGACTGGTGTCTCCACTACCTGCTACATTATGACTGGTGTCTCCACTACCTGCTACATTATGACTGGTGTCTCCACTACCTGCTACATTATGACTGGTGTCTCTCTACTACCTGCTACATTATGACTGGTGTCTCCACTACCTGCTACATTATGACTGGTGTCTCCATTACTGGTGTCTCCACTACCTGCTACATTATGACTGGTGTCTCCACTACCTACTATATTATGACTGGTGTCTCCACTACCTGCTACATTATGACTGGTGTCTCCACTACCTGCTACATTATGACTGGTGTCTCCACTACCTGCTACATTATGACTGGTGTCTCCACTACCTGCTACATTATGACTGGTGTCTCCACTACCTGCTACTACCTGCTACATTATGGCTGGTGTCTCCACTACCTGCTACATTATGACTGGTGTCTCCACTACCTGCTACATTATGACTGGTGTCTCTCTACCTGCTACATTATGACTGGTATCTCTACTACCTGCTACTTTATGACTGGTGTCTCCACTACCTGCTACATTATGACTGGTGTCTCTCTACTACCTGCTAGATTATGACTGGTGTGTCCACTACCTGCTACATTATGTCTGGTGTCTCTACTACCTGCTACATTATGACTGGTGTTTCTACTACCTGCTACATTATGACTGGTGTCTCTACTACCTGCTACATTATGACTGGTGTCTCCACTACCTGCTACATTATGACTGGTGTCTCCACTACCTGCTACATTATGACTGGTGTCTCCACTACCTGCTACATTATGACTGGTGTCTCTACTACCTGCTACATTATGACTGGTGTCTCCACTACCTGCTACATTATGACTGGTGTCTCCACTACCTGCTACATTATGACTGGTGTCTCTCTAATACCTGCTACATTATGACTGGTGTCTCTACTACCTGCTACATTATGACTGGTGTCTCTACTACCTGCTACATTATGACTGGTGTCTCCACTACCTGCTACATTATGACTGGTGTCTCCACTACCTGCTACATTATGACTGGTGTCTCCACTACCTGCTACATTATGACTGGTGTCTCTACTACCTGCTACATTATGACTGGTGTCTCCACTACCTGCTACATTATGACTGGTGTCTCTACTACCTGCTACATTATGACTGGTGTCTCCACTACCTGCTACATTATGACTGGTGTCTCTCTACTACCTGCTACATTATGACTGGTGTCTCCACTACCTGCTACATTATGACTGGTGTCTCCACTACCTGCTACATTATGACTGGTGTCTCTACTACCTGCTACATTATGACTGGTGTCTCCACTACCTGCTACATTATGACTGGTGTCTCTACTACCTGCTACATTATGACTGGTGTCTCCACTACCTGCTACATTATGACTGGTGTCTCCACTACCTGCTACATTATGACTGGTGTCTCCACTACCTGCTACATTATGACTGGTGTCTCTACTACCTGCTACATTATGACTGGTGTCTCTACTACCTGCTACATTATGACTGGTGTCTCTCTACTACCTGCTACATTATGACTGGTGTCTCCACTACCTGCTACATTATGACTGGTGTCTCTACTAAATGCTACATTATGACTGGAGTCTCTACTACCTGCTACATTATGACTGGTGTCTCTCTACTACCTGCTACATTATGACTGGTGTCTCTACTAAATGCTACATTATGACTGGAGTCTCTACTACCTGCTACATTATGACTGGTGTCTCTCTACTACCTGCTACATTATGACTGGTGTCTCCACTACCTGCTACATTATGAATGGTGTCTCCACTACCTGCTACATTATGACTGGTGTCTCTACTACCTGCTACATTATGACTGGTGTCTCCACTACCTGCTACATTATGACTGGTGTCTCTACTACCTGCTACATTATGACTGGTGTCTCTACTACCTGCTACATTATGACTGGTGTCTCCACTACCTGCTACATTATGACTGGTGTCTCTCTACTACCTGCTACATTATGACTGGTGTCTCTACTACCTGCTACATTATGACTGGTGTCTCTACTACCTGCTACATTATGACTGGTGTCTCTCTACTACCTGCTACATTATGACTGGTGTCTCCACTACCTGCTACATTATGACTGGTGTCTCTCTACTACCTGCTACATTATGACTGGTGTCTCTCTACTACCTGCTGCATTATGACTGGTGTCTCCACTACCTGCTGCATTATGACTGGTGTCTCCACTACCTGCTACATTATGACTGGTGTCTCTCTACTACCTGCTGCATTATGACTGGTGTCTCCACTACCTGCTACATTATGACTGGTGTCTCTCTACTACCTGCTGCATTATGACTGGTGTCTCCACTACCTGCTACATTATGACTGGTGTCTCCACTACCTGCTACATTATGACTGGTGTCTCCACTACCTGCTACATTATGACTGGTGTCTCTCTACTACCTGCTACATTATGACTGGTGTCTCCACTACCTGCTACATTATGACTAGTGTCTCCACTACCTGCTACATACCTGCTACATTATGACTGGTGTCTCTATACTACCTGCTACATTATGACTGGTGTCTCTCTACTACCTGCTGTCTCCACTACCTGCTACGTTATGACTGGTGCCTCTATACTACCTGCTACATTATGACAAGTGTCTCCACTACCTGCTACATTATGACTTGGTCTCTATAATACCTGCTACATGTCTCTCTACTACCTGCTACATTATGACTGTCTCCACTACCTGCTACATTATGTCTCTATAATACCTGCTACTACCTGCTACATTACGACTGGTGTCTCTACTACCTGCTACATTATGACTAGTGTCTCCACTACCTGCTACATTATGACTGGTGTCTCCACTACCTGCTACATTATGACTGGTGTCTCCACTACCTGCTACATTATGACTGGTGTCTCTACTAAATGCTACATTATGACTGGTGTCTCTCTACTACCTGCTACATTATGACTGGTGTCTCCACTACCTGCTACATTATGACTGGAGTCTCTACTAAATGCTACATTATGACTGGTGTCTCTCTACTACCTGCTACATTATGACTGGTGTCTCCACTACCTGCTACATTATGACTGGTGTCTCCACTACCTGCTACATTATGACTGGTGTCTCCACTACCTGCTACATTATGACTGGTGTCTCCACTACCTGCTACATTATGACTGGTGTCTCTCTACTACCTGCTACATTATGACTGGTGTCTCTCTACTACCTGCTACATTATGACTGGTGTCTCCACTACCTGCTACATTATGACTGGTGTCTCTCTACTACCTGCTACATTATGACTGGTGTCTCCACTACCTGCTACGTTATGACTGGTGCCTCTATACTACCTGCTACATTATGACTGGTGTCTCCACTACCTGATACATTATGACTGGTGTCTCCACTACCTGCTACATTATGACTGGTGTCTCTCTACTACCTGCTACATTATGACTGGTGTCTCCACTACCTGCTGCGTTATGACTGGTGCCTCTATACTACCTGCTACATTATGACTGGTGTCTCCACTACCTGCTACGTTATGACTGGTGACTCTATACTACCTGCTACATTATGACTGGTGTCTCCACTACCTGCTACATTATGACTGGTGTCTCCACTACCTGCTACATTAAGACTAGTGTCTCCACTACCTGCTACATTATGACTGGTGTCTCTATAATACCTGCTACATTATGACTGGTGTCTTCACTACCTGCTACAGTATGACTAGTGTCTCCACTACCTGTGTCTCCACTACCTGCTACATTATGACTGGTGTCTCTATAATACCTGCTACATTATGACTGGTGTCTTCACTACCTGCTACATTATGACTAGTGTCTCCACTACCTGCTACATTATGACTGGTGTCTCTACTACCTGCTACATTATGACTGGTGTCTCCACTACCTGCTACATTATGACTGGTGTCTCTATAATACCTGCTACATTATGACTAGTGTCTCCACTACCTGCTACATTATGACTGGTGTCTCCACTACCTGCTACATTATGACTGGTGTCTCTACTACCTGCTACATTATGACTAGTGTCTCCACTACCTGCTACATTATGACTGGTGTCTCTACTACCTGCTACATTATGACTGGTGTCTCCACTACCTGCTACATTATGACTGGTGTCTCTATAATACCTGCTACATTATGACTGGTGTCTCCACTACCTGCTACATTATGACTTGTGTCTCCACTACCTGCTACATTATGACTGGTGTCTCCACTACCTGCTACATTATGACTGGTGTCTCTACTACCTGCTACATTATGACTGGTGTCTCTATAATACCTGCTACATTATGACTGGTGTCTCCACTACCTGCTACATTATGACTGGTGTCTCTATTACCTGCTACATTATGACTGGTGTCTCTATAATACCTGCTACATTATGACTGGTGTCTCTATAATACCTGCTACATTATGACTGGTGTCTCTATAATACCTGCTACATTATGACTGGTGTCTCCACTACCTGCTACATTATGACTAGTGTCTCCACTACCTGCTACATTATGACTGGTGTCTCTATAATACATGCTACATTATGACTGGTGTCTCTACTACCTGCTACATTATGACTGGTGTCTCTACTACCTTCTACATTATGACTAGTGTCTCCACTACCTGCTACATTATGACTAGTGTCTCCACTACCTGCTACATTATGACTGGTGTCTCTATAATACCTGCTACATTATGACTGGTGTCTCCGCTACCTGCTGCATTATGACTGGTGTCTCCACTACCTGCTACATTATGACTGGTGTCTCTCTACTACCTGCTACATTATGACTGGTGTCTCTCTACTACCTGCTACATTATGACTGGTGTCTCTCTACTACCTGCTGCATTATGACTGGTGTTTCCACTACCTGCTACATTATGACTAGTGTCTCCACTACCTGCTACATTATGACTGGTGTCTCCACTACCTGCTACATTATGACTAGTGTCTCCACTACCTGCTACATTATGACTGGTGTCTCTCTACTACCTGCTGCATTATGACTGGTGTTTCCACTACCTGCTACATTATGACTGGTGTCTCCGCTACCTGCTGCATTATGACTGGTGTCTCCACTACCTGCTACATTATGACTGGTGTCTCTCTACTACCTGCTACATTATGACTGGTGTCTCTCTACTACCTGCTACATTATGACTGGTGTCTCTCTACTACCTGCTACATTATGACTGGAGTCTCTCTACTACGTGCTACATTATGACTTGTGTCTCCACTACCTGCTACATTATGACTGGTGTCTCTCTACTACCTGCTACATTATGACTGGTGTCTCTCTACTACCTGCTACATTATGACTGGTGTCTCCACTACCTGCTACATTATGACTAGTGTCTCTACTACCTGCTACATTATGACTGGTGTCTCTCTACTACCTGCTACATTATGACTGGTGTCTCTCTACTACCTGCTACATTATGACTGGTGTCTCTCTACTACCTGCTACATTATGACTGGTGTCTCTCTACTACCTGCTACATTATGACTGGAGTCTCTACTAAATGCTACATTATGACTGGTGTCTCTCTACTACCTGCTACATTATGACTGGAGTCTCTCTACTACGTGCTACATTATGACTGGTGTCTCCACTACCTGCTACATTATGACTGGTGTCTCTACTACCTGCTACATTATGACTGGTGTCTCTCTACTACCTGCTACATTATGACTGGTGTCTCTCTACTACCTGCTACATTATGACTGGTGTCTCCACTACCTGCTACATTATGACTGGTGTCTCCACTACCTGCTACATTATGACTGGTGTCTCTCTACTACCTGCTACATTATGACTGGTGTCTCTACTACCTGCTACATTATGACTGGTGTCTCTCTACTACCTGCTACATTATGACTGGTTTCTCTCTACTACCTGCTACATTATGACTGGTGTCTCTCTACTACCTGCTACATTATGACTGGTGTCTCTCTACTACCTGCTACATTATGACTGGTGTCTCTACTACCTGCTACATTATGACTGGTGTCTCTCTACTACCTGCTACATTATGACTGGTGTCTCTCTACTACCTGCTACATTATGACTGGTGTCTCTACTACCTGCTACTTTATGACTGGTGTCTCCACTACCTGCTACATTATGTCTGGTGTCTCTACTACTTGCTACATTATGACTGGTGTCTCCACTACCTGCTACATTATGACTGGTGTCTCTACTAAATGCTACATTATGACTGGTGTCTCTACTACCTGCTACATTATGACTGGTGTCTCTACTACCTGCTACATTATGACTGGTGTCTCTCTACTACCTGCTACATTATGACTAGTGTCTCTACTACCTGCTACATTATGACTGGTGTCTCTATACTACCTGCTACATTATGACTAGTGTCTCTACTAAATGCTACATTATGACTGGTGTCTCTACTACCTGCTACATTATGACTGGTGTCTCTATACTACCTGCTACATTATGACTAGTGTCTCTACTAAATGCTACATTATGACTGGTGTCTCTACTACCTGCTACATTATGACTAGTGTCTCTACTACCTGCTACATTATGACTGGTGTCTCTCTACTACCTGCTACATTATGACTGGTGTCTCTCTACTACCTGCTACATAATGACTGGTGTCTCTACTAAATGCTACATTATGACTGGTGTCTCTACTAAATGCTACATTATGACTGGTGTCTCTCTACTACCTGCTACATTATGACTGGTGTCTCTCTACTACCTGCTACATAATGACTGGTGTCTCTACTAAATGCTACATTATGACTGGTGTCTCTACTACCTGCTACATTATGACTGGTGTCTCCACTACCTGCTACATTATGACTGGTGTCTCCACTACCTGCTACATTATGACTGGTGTCTCTACTAAATGCTACATTATGACTGGTGTCTCCACTACCTGCTACATTATGACTGGTGTCTCCACTACCTGCTACATTATGACTGGTGTCTCCACTACCTGCTACATTATGACTGGTGTCTCCACTACCTGCTACATTATGACTGGTGTCTCTACTACCTGCTACATTATGACTGGTGTCTCTACTACCTGCTACATTATGACTGGTGTCTCCACTACCTGCTACATTATGACTGGTGTCTCCACTACCTGCTACATTATGACTGGTGTCTCTCTACTACCTGCTACATTATGACTGGTGTCTCTCTACTACCTGCTACATTATGACTGGTGTCTCCACTACCTGCTACATTATGACTGGTGTCTCTCTACTACCTGCTACATTATGACTGGTGTCTCCACTACCTGCTACATTATGACTGGTGTCTCCACTACCTGCTACATTATGACTGGTGTCTCCACTACCTGCTACATTATGACTGGTGTCTCTACTACCTGCTACATTATGACTGGTGTCTCCACTACCTGCTACATTATGACTGGAGTCTCTACTACCTGCTTCATTATGACTGGTGTCTCCACTACCTGCTACATTATGACTGGTGTCTCCACTACCTGCTACATTATGACTGGTGTCTCCACTACCTGCTACATTATGACTGGTGTCTCTACTACCTGCTACATTATGACTGGTGTCTCCACTACCTGCTACATTATGACTGGTGTCTCTACTACCTGCTACATTATGACTGGTGTCTCCACTACCTGCTACATTATGACTGGAGTCTCTACTACCTGCTACATTATGACTGGAGTCTCTACTAAATGCTACATTATGACTGGTGTCTCTCTACTACCTGCTACATTATGACTGGTGTCTCCACTACCTGCTACATTATGACTGGTGTCTCCACTACCTGCTACATTATGACTGGTGTCTCTCTACTACCTACTATATTATGACTGGTATCTCTACTACCTGCTACTTTATGACTGGTGTCTCCACTACCTGCTACATTATGACTGGTGTCTCTCTACTACCTGCTAGATTATGACTGGTGTCTCCACTACCTGCTACATTATGACTGGTGTCTCTCTACTACCTGCTACATTATGACTGGTGTCTCTACTACCTGCTACATTATGACTGGTGTCTCTACTACCTGCTACATTATGACTGGTGTCTCCACTACCTGCTACATTATGACTGGTGTCTCTACTACCTGCTACATTATGACTGGTGTCTCCACTACCTGCTACATTATGACTGGTGTCTCCACTACCTGCTACATTATGACTGGTGTCTCTACTAAATGCTACATTATGACTGGTGTCTCTCTACTACCTGCTACATTATGACTGGAGTCTCTACTAAATGCTACATTATGACTGGTGTCTCCACTACCTGCTACATTATGACTGGTGTCTCCACTACCTGCTACATTATGACTGGTGTCTCCACTACCTGCTACATTATGACTGGTGTCTCTACTAAATGCTACATTATGACTGGTGTCTCTCTACTACCTGCTACATTATGACTGGAGTCTCTACTAAATGCTACATTATGACTGGTGTCTCTCTACTACCTGCTACATTATGACTGGTGTCTCCACTACCTGCTACATTATGACTGGTGTCTCCACTACCTGCTACATTATGACTGGTGTCTCCACTACCTGCTACATTATGACTGGTGTCTCCACTACCTGCTACATTATGACTGGTGTCTCCACTACCTGCTACATTATGACTGGTGTCTCTACTACCTGCTACATTATGACTGGTGTCTCTACTACCTGCTACATTATGTCTGGTGTCTCCACTACCTGCTACATTATGACTGGTGTCTCCACTACCTGCTACATTATGACTGGTGTCTCCACTACCTGCTACATTATGACTGGTGTCTCTCTACTACCTGCTACATTATGACTGGTATCTCTACTACCTGCTACATTATGACTGATGTCTCTACTACCTGCTACATTGTGACTGGTGTCTCTACTACCTGCTACATTATGACTGGTGTCTCCACTACCTGCTACATTATCACTGGTGTCTCTATTACCTGCTGCATTATGACTGGTGTCTCCACTACCTGCTGCTTTATGACCGGTGTCTCTCTACTACCTGCTTCATTATGAGTGGTGTCTCTACTACCTGCTACATTATGACTGGTGTCTCCACTAGCTGCTACATTATGACTGGTGTCTCTACTACCTGCTACATTATGACTGGTGTCTCTCTACTACCTGCTACATTATGACTGGTGTCTCCACTACCTGCTACATTATGACTGGTGTCACTACTACCTGCTACATTATGACCGGTGTCTCCACTACCTACTTCATTATGACTGGTGTCTCTACTACCTGCTACATTATAACTGGTGTCTCTCTACTACCTGCTACATTATGACTGGTGTCTCTACTACCTGCTACATTATGACTGGTGTCTCTACTACCTGCTACATTGTGACTGGTGTCTCTACTACCTGCTACATTATGACTGGTGTCTCTACTACCTGCTACATTATGACTGGTGTCTCCACTACCTGCTACATTATGTCTGGTGTCTCTACTACTTGCTACATTATGACTGGTGTCTCTACTACCTGCTACATTATGACTGGTGTCTTCACTACCTGCTACATTATGACTGTTGTCTCTACTACCTGCTGCATTATGACTTGTGTCTCTACTACCTGTTACATTATGACTGGTGTCTCTCTACTACCTGCTACATTATGACTGATGTCTCCACTACCTGCTACATTATGACTGGTGTCTCCAATACCTGCTACATTATGACTGGTGTCTCTACTACCTGCTACATTATGACTGGTGTCTCTACTACCTCCTACATTATGACTGGTGTCTCCACTACCTGCTACATTATGACTGGTGTCTCTCTACTACCTGCTACATTATGACTAGTGTCTCCACTACCTGCTACATTATGACTGGTGTCTCTACTACCTGCTACATTATGACTGGTGTCTCCACTACCTGCTACATTATGACTAGTGTCTCCACTACCTGCTACATTATGACTGGTGTCTCCACTACCTGCTACATTATGACTGGTGTCTCCACTACCTGCTACATTATGACTGGTGTCTCTACTACCTGCTACATTATGACTAGTGTCTCCACTACCTGCTACATTATGACTGGTGTCTCCACTACCTGCTACATTATGACTAGTGTCTCCACTACCTGCTACATTATGACTGGTGTCTCCACTACCTGCTACATTATGACTGGTGTCTCTACTACCTGCTACATTATGACTGGTGTCTCTACTACCTGCTACATTATGACTGGTGTCTCCACTACCTGCTACATTATGACTAGTGTCTCCACTACCTGCTACATTATGACTGGTGTCTCTACTACCTGCTACATTATGACTGGTGTCTCTACTACCTGCTACATTATGACTGGTGTCTCCACTACCTGCTACATTATGTCTGGTGTCTCTACTACTTGCTACATTATGACTGGTGTCTCTACTACCTGCTACATTATGACTGGTGTCTTCACTACCTGCTACATTATGACTGTTGTCTCTACTACCTGCTGCATTATGACTTGTGTCTCTACTACCTGTTACATTATGACTGGTGTCTCTCTACTACCTGCTACATTATGACTGATGTCTCCACTACCTGCTACATTATGACTGGTGTCTCCAATACCTGCTACATTATGACTGGTGTCTCTACTACCTGCTACATTATGACTGGTGTCTCTACTACCTCCTACATTATGACTGGTGTCTCCACTACCTGCTACATTATGACTGGTGTCTCTCTACTACCTGCTACATTATGACTAGTGTCTCCACTACCTGCTACATTATGACTGGTGTCTCTACTACCTGCTACATTATGACTGGTGTCTCCACTACCTGCTACATTATGACTAGTGTCTCCACTACCTGCTACATTATGACTGGTGTCTCCACTACCTGCTACATTATGACTGGTGTCTCCACTACCTGCTACATTATGACTGGTGTCTCTACTACCTGCTACATTATGACTAGTGTCTCCACTACCTGCTACATTATGACTGGTGTCTCCACTACCTGCTACATTATGACTAGTGTCTCCACTACCTGCTACATTATGACTGGTGTCTCCACTACCTGCTACATTATGACTGGTGTCTCTACTACCTGCTACATTATGACTGGTGTCTCTACTACCTGCTACATTATGACTGGTGTCTCCACTACCTGCTACATTATGACTAGTGTCTCCACTACCTGCTACATTATGACTGGTGTCTCTACTACCTGCTACATTATGACTGGTGTCTCTACTACCTGCTACATTATGACTAGTGTCTCCACTACCTGCTACATTATGACTGGTGTCTCCACTACCTGCTACATTATGACTGGTGTCTCTACTACCTGCTACATTATGACTGGTGTCTCTACTACCTGCTACATTATGACTGGTGTCTCCACTACCTGCTACATTATGACTAGTGTCTCCACTACCTGCTACATTATGACTGGTGTCTCTACTACCTGCTACATTATGACTGGTGTCTCTACTACCTGCTACATTATGACTAGTGTCTCCACTACCTGCTACATTATGACTGGTGTCTCTACTACCTGCTACATTATGACTGGTGTCTCCACTACCTGCTACATTATGACTAGTGTCTCCACTACCTGCTACATTATGACTGGTGTCTCTACTACCTGCTACATTATGACTGGTGTCTCCACTACCTGCTACATTATGACTAGTGTCTCCACTACCTGCTACATTATGACTGGTGTCTCTACTACCTGCTACATTATGACTGGTGTCTCTACTACCTGCTACATTATGACTGGTGTCTCCACTACCTGCTACATTATGACTAGTGTCTCCACTACCTGCTACATTATGACTGGTGTCTCTACTACCTGCTACATTATGACTGGTGTCTCCACTACCTGCTACATTATGACTAGTGTCTCCACTACCTGCTACATTATGACTGGTGTCTCTACTACCTGCTACATTATGACTGGTGTCTCCACTACCTGCTACATTATGACTAGTGTCTCCACTACCTGCTACATTATGACTGGTGTCTCTACTACCTGCTACATTATGACTGGTGTCTCCACTACCTGCTACATTATGACTAGTGTCTCCACTACCTGCTACATTATGACTGGTGTCTCTACTACCTGCTACATTATGACTAGTGTCTCCACTACCTGCTACATTATGACTGGTGTCTCCACTACCTGCTACATTATGACTAGTGTCTCCACTACCTGCTACATTATGACTGGTGTCTCCACTACCTGCTACATTATGACTGGTGTCTCTACTACCTGCTACATTATGACTGGTGTCTCTACTACCTGCTACATTATGACTGGTGTCTCTACTACCTGCTACATTATGACTGGTGTCTCTACTACCTGCTACATTATGACTGGTGTCTCTACTACCTGCTACATTATGACTGGTGTCTCCACTACCTGCTACATTATGACTAGTGTCTCCACTACCTGCTACATTATGACTGGTGTCTCTACTACCTGCTACATTATGACTAGTGTCTCCACTACCTGCTACATTATGACTGGTGTCTCTACTACCTGCTACATTATGACTGGTGTCTCTACTACCTGCTACATTATGACTGGTGTCTCCACTACCTGCTACATTATGTCTGGTGTCTCTACTACCTGCTACATTATGACTGGTGTCTCTACTACCTGCTACATTATGACTGGTGTCTCTACTACCTGCTACATTATGTCTGGTGTCTCCACTACCTACTTCATTATGACTGGTGTCTCCACTACCTGCTACATTATGACTGGTGTCTCCACTACCTGCTACATTATGACTGGTGTCTCTACTACCTGCTACATTATGACCGGTGTCTCCACTACCTGCTACATTATGACTGGTATCTCTACTACCTGCTACATTATGACTGGTGTCTCTACTACCTGCTACATTATGACTGGTGTCTCCACTACCTGCTACATTATGACTAGTGTCTCCACTACCTGCTACATTATGACTAGTGTCTCCACTACCTGCTACATTATGACAAGTGTCTCCACTACCTGCTACATTATGACTAGTGTCTCCACTACCTGCTACATTATGACAAGTGTCTCCACTACCTGCTACATTATGACAAGTGTCTCCACTACCTGCTACATTATGACAAGTGTCTCCACTACCTGCTACATTATGACAAGTGTCTCCACTACCTGCTACATTATGACTAGTGTCTCCACTACCTGCTACATTATGACAAGTGTCTCCACTACCTGCTACATTATGACTGGTGTCTCCACTACCTGCTACATTATGACTGGTGTCTCCACTAATTGCTACATTATGACTGGTGTCTCCACTACCTGCTACATTATGACTAGTGTCTCCACTACCTGCTACATTATGACTGGTGTCTCCACTACCTGCTACATTATGACTAGTGTCTCCACTACCTGCTACATTATGACTGGTGTCTCTCTACTACCTGCTTCATTATGACTGGTGTCTCCACTACCTGCTACATTATGACTAGTGTCTCCACTACCTGCTACATTATGACTGGTGTCTCCACTACCTGCTACATTATGACTGGTGTCTCTACTACCTGCTACATTATGACTGGTGTCTCTATATTACCTGCTACATTATGACTGGTGTCTCCACTACCTGCTACATTATGACTGGTGTCTCTATTACCTGCTACATTATGACTGGTGTCTCTATAATACCTGCTACATTATGACTGGTGTCTCTATAATACCTGCTACATTATGACTGGTGTCTCCACTACCTGCTACATTATGACTAGTGTCTCCACTACCTGCTACATTATGACTAGTGTCTCCACTACCTGCTACATTATGACTGGTGTCTCCACTACCTGCTACATTATGACTGGTGTCTCTACTACCTGCTACATTATGACTGGTGTCTCTATAATACCTGCTACATTATGACTGGTGTCTCCACTACCTGCTACATTATGACTGGTGTCTCCACTACCTGCTACATTATGACTGGTGTCTCTATAATACCTGCTACATTATGACTGGTGTCTCCACTACCTGCTACATTATGACTGGTGTCTCCACTACCTGCTACATTATGACTGGTGTCTCTATAATACCTGCTACATTATGACTGGTGTCTCCACTACCTGCTACATTATGACTGGTGTCTCTACTACCTGCTACATTATGACTAGTGTCTCCACTACCTGCTACATTATGACTGGTGTCTCCACTACCTGCTACATTATGACTGGTGTCTCTACTACCTTCTACATTATGACTAGTGTCTCCACTACCTGCTACATTATGACTAGTGTCTCCACTACCTGCTACATTATGACTGGTGTCTCTATAATACCTGCTACATTATGACTGGTGTCTCCGCTACCTGCTGCATTATGACTGGTGTCTCCACTACCTGCTACATTATGACTAGTGTCTCTCTACTACCTGCTACATTATGACTGGTGTCTCTCTACTACCTGCTGCATTATGACTGGTGTCTCTCTACTACCTGCTACATTATGACTGGTGTCTCTCTACTACCTGCTACATTATGACTGGTGTCTCTCTACTACCTGCTACATTATGACTGGTGTCTCTCTACTACCTGCTGCATTATGACTGGTGTCTCCACTACCTGCTACATTATGACTGGTGTCTCCACTACCTGCTACATTATGACTGGTGTCTCCACTACCTGCTACATTATGACTAGTGTCTCCACTACCTGCTACATTATGACTGGTGTCTCTCTACTACCTGCTGCATTATGACTGGTGTCTCCACTACCTGCTACATTATGACTAGTGTCTCCACTACCTGCTACATTATGACTGGTGTCTCTCTACTACCTGCTACATTATGACTGGTGTCTCCACTACCTGCTACATTATGACTGGTGTCTCTCTAGTACCTGCTACATTATGACTGGTGTCTCCACTACCTGCTACATTATGACTGGTGTCTCTCTACTACCTGCTACATTATGACTAGTGTCTCCACTACCTGCTACGTTATGACTGGTGTCTCTATAATACCTGCTACATTATGACTGGTGTCTCCACTACCTGCTACTTTATGACTGGTGTCTCTATAATACCTGCTACATTATGACTGGTGTCTCTATAATACCTGCTACATTATGACTGGTGTCTCCACTACCTGCTACATTATGACTGGTGTCTCTATAATACCTGCTACATTATGACTGGTGTCTCTATAATACCTGCTACATTATGACTGGTGTCTCCACTACCTGCTACATTATGACTGGTGTCTCTACTACCTGCTACATTATGATTAGTGTCTCCACTACCTGCTACATTATGACTAGTGTCTCCACTACCTGCTACATTATGACTGGTGTCTCTATAATTCCTGCTACATTATGACTGGTGTCTCCACTACCTGCTACATTATGACTGGTGTCTCTCTACTACGTGCTACATTATGACTGGTGTCTCCACTACCTGCTACATTATGACTGGTGTCTCCACTACCTGCTACATTATGACTGGAGTCTCTACTAAATGCTACATTATGACTGGTGTCTCTCTACTACCTGCTACATTATGACTGGTGTCTCTCTACTACCTGCTATATTATGACTGGTGTCTCCACTACCTGCTACATTATGACTGGTGTCTCCACTACCTGCTACATTATGACTGGTGTCTCTACTAAATGCTACATTATGACTGGTGTCTCCACTACCTGCTACATTATGACTGGTGTCTCTCTACTACCTGCTACATTATGACTGGTGTCTCTCTACTACCTGCTACATTATGACTGGTGTCTCTACTAAATGCTACATTATGACTGGTGTCTCTCTACTACCTGCTACATTATGACTGGTGTCTCTACTAAATGCTACATTATGCTGGACTCTACTACCTGCTACATTATGACTGGTGTCTCTCACTACCTGCTACATTATGACTCTCTACTAAATGCTACATTATGACTGGAGTCTCTACTACCTGCTACATTATGACTGGTGTCTCTCTACTACCTGCTACATTATGACTGGTGTCTCTACTACTACATTATGACTACTCTACTACCTGCTACATTATGACTGGTGTCTCTCTACTACCTGCTATATTATGACTGGTGTCTCCACTACCTGCTACATTATGAATGGTGTCTCCACTACCTGCTACATTATGACTGGTGTCTCTACTACCTGCTACATTATGACTGGTGTCTCCACTACCTGCTACATTATGACTGGTGTCTCTACTACCTGCTACATTATGACTGGTGTCTCTACTACCTGCTACATTATGACTGGTGTCTCTACTACCTGCTACATTATGACTGGTGTCTCTACTACCTGCTACATTATGACTGGTGTCTCCACTATCTGCTACATTATGACTGGTGTCTCTCTACTACCTGCTACATTATGACTGGTATCTCTACTACCTGCTACATTATGACTGATGTCTCTACTACCTGCTACATTGTGACTGGTGTCTCTACTACCTGCTACATTATGACTGGTGTCTCCACTACCTGCTACATTATGTCTGGTGTCTCTACTACCTGCTACATTATGACTGGTGTCTCTACTACCTGCTACATTATGACTGGTGTCTCTACTACCTGCTACATTATGACTGGTGTCTCTACTACCTGCTACATTATGACTGGTGTCTCTACTACCTGCTACATTATGACTGGTGTCTCTATTACCTGCTACATTATGACTGGTGTCTCTACTACCTGCTACATTATGACTTGTGTCTCTACTACCTGCTACATTATGACTGGTGTCTCTACTACCTGCTACATTGTGACTGGTGTCTCTCTACTACCTGCTACATTATGACTGATGTCTCCACTACCTGCTACATTACGACTGGTGTCTCCACTACCTGCTACATTATGACTGGTGTCTCTACTACCTGCTACATTATGACTGGTGTCTCCACTACCTGCTACATTATGACTGGTGTCTCCACTACCTGCTACATTATGACTGGTGTCTCTACTACCTGCTACATTATGACTGGTGTCTCTACTACCTGCTACATTATGACTGGTGTCTCCACTACCTGCTACATTATGACTGGTGTCTCCACTACCTGCTACATTATGACTGGTGTCTCCACTACCTGCTACATTATGTCTGGTGTCTCCACTACCTGCTACATTATGTCTGGTGTCTCCACTACCTGCTACATTATGTCTGGTGTCTCCACTACCTGCTACATTATGTCTGGTGTCTCCACTACCTGCTACATTATGACTGGTGTCTCCTCTACCTGCTTCATTATGACTGGTGTCTCTACTACCTGCTACATTATGACTGGTGTCTCCACTACCTGCTACATTATGACTGTTGTCTCTACTACCTGCTGCATTATGACTGGTGTCTCTACTACCTGCTACATTATGACTGGTGTCTCCACTACCTTCTACATTATGACTGGTGTCTCTACTACCTGCTACATTATGACTGGTGTCTCTACTACCTGCTACATTATGACTGGTGTCTCTACTACCTGCTACATTATGTCTGGTGTCTCCACTACCTGCTACATTATGACTGGTGTCTCTACTACCTGCTACATTATGACTGGTGTCTCTACTACCTGCTACATTATGACTGGTGTCTCTATTACCTGCTACATTATGACTGGTGTCTCTACTACCTGCTACATTATGACTTGTGTCTCTACTACCTGCTACATTATGACTGGTGTCTCTACTACCTGCTACATTGTGACTGGTGTCTCTCTACTACCTGCTACATTATGACTGATGTCTCCACTACCTGCTACATTACGACTGGTGTCTCCACTACCTGCTACATTATGACTGGTGTCTCTACTACCTGCTACATTATGACTGGTGTCTCCACTACCTGCTACATTATGTCTGGTGTCTCCACTACCTGCTACATTATGACTGGTGTCTCTACTACCTGCTACATTATGACTGGTGTCTCTAATACCTGCTACATTATGACTGGTGTCTCCACTACCTGCTACATTATGACTGGTGTCTCCACTACCTGCTACATTATGACTGGTGTCTCCACTACCTGCTACATTATGACTGGTGTCTCTACTACCTGCTACATTATGACTGGTGTCTCCACTACCTGCTACATTATGACTGGTGTCTCCACTACCTGCTACATTATGACTGGTGTCTCTACTACCTGCTACATTATGACTGGTGTCTCCACTACCTGCTTCATTATGACTGGTGTCTCTACTACCTGCTACATTATGACTTGTGTCTCCACTACCTGCTACATTATGACTGTTGTCTCTACTACCTGCTGCATTATGACTGGTGTCTCTACTACCTGCTACATTATGACTGGTGTCTCTACTACCTTCTACATTATGACTGGTGTCTCTACTACCTGCTACATTATGACTGGTGTCTCTACTACCTGCTACATTATGACTGGTGTCTCTAGTACCTGCTACATTATGACTGGTGTCTCTACTACCTGCTACATTATGGCTGGTGTCTCTACTACCTGCTACATTATGACTGGTGTCTCTACTACCTGCTACATTATGACTGGTGTCTCCACTACCTGCTACATTATGTCTGGTGTCTCAACTACCTGCTACATTATGACTGGTGTCTCTACTACCTGCTACATTATGACTGGTGTCTCCACTACCTGCTACATTATGACTGTTGTCTCTACTACCTGCTGCATTATGACTGGTGTCTCTACTACCTGCTACATTATGACTGGTGTCTCTCCACTACCTGCTACATTATGACTGGTGTCTCCACTACCTGCTACATTATGACTGGTGTCTCCACTACCTGCTACATTATGACTGGTGTCTCTACTACCTGCTACATTATGACCGGTGTCTCCACTACCTACTTCATTATGACTGGTGTCTCCACTACCTGCTACATTATGACTGATGTCTCTACTACCTGCTACATTATGACCGGTGTCTCTACTACCTGCTACATTATGACTGGTGTCTCTACTACCTGCTACATTATGACTGGTGTCTCCACTACCTGCTACATTATGACTGGTGTCTCTACTACCTGCTACATTATGACTGGTGTCTCCACTACCTGCTACATTATGACTGGTGTCTCTACTACCTGCTACATTTTGACTGGTGTCTCTACTACCTGCTACATTATGACTGGTGTCTCCACTACCTGCTACATTATGACTGGTGTCTCCACTACCTGCTACATTATGACTGGTGTCTCCACTACCTGCTTCATTGTGACTGGTGTCTCCACTACCTGATTCATTATGACTGGTGTCTCCACTACCTGCTACATTATGACTGGTGTCTCTACTACCTGCTACATTATGACTTGTGTCTCCACTACCTGCTACATTATGACTGGTGTCTCTACTACCTGCTCCATTATGACTGGTGTCTCTACTTCCTGCTACATTATGACTGGTGTCTCCACTACCTGCTACATTATGACTGGTGTCTCTACTACCTGCTACATTATGACTGGTGTCTCCACTACCTGCTTCATTGTGACTGGTGTCTCCACTACCTGATTCATTATGACTTAGTGTCTCCACTACCTGCTACATTATGACTGGTGTCTCTACTACCTGCTACATTATGACTGGTGTCTCCACTACCTGCTACATTATGACTGGTGTCTCCACTACCTGCTACATTATGACTGGTGTCTCTACTACCTGCTACATTATAACTGGTGTCTCCACTACCTGCTACATTATGACTGGTGTCTCTACTACCTGCTACTTTATGACTGGTGTCTCAACTACCTGCTACATTATGACTGGTGTCTCCACTACCTGCTACATTATGACTGGTGTCTCTACTACCTGCTACATTATGACTGGTGTCTCCACTACCTGCTTCATTGTGACTGGTGTCTCCACTACCTGATTCATTATGACTGGTGTCTCCACTACCTGCTACATTATGACTGGTGTCTCTACTACCTGCTACATTATGACTGGTGTCTCTACTACCTGCTACATTATGACTGGTGTCTCTACTACCTGCTACATTATGACTGGTGTCTCCACTACCTGCTACATTATGACTGATGTCTCTACTACCTGCTACATTATGACTGGTGTCTCCACTACCTGCTACATTATGACTGATGTCTCTACTACCTGCTACATTATGACTGATGTCTCTACTACCTGCTACATTATGACTGGTGTCTCCACTACCTGCTACATTATGACTGGTGTCTCCACTACCTGCTACATTATGACTGGTGTCTCTACTTCCTTCTACATTATGACTGATGTCTCTACTACCTGCTACATTATGACTGGTGTCTCCACTACCTGCTACATTATGACTGGTGTCTCCACTACCTGCTACATTATGACTGGTGTCTCTACTACCTGCTACATTATGACTGATGTCTCTACTACCTGCTACATTATGACTGGTGTCTCCACTACCTGCTACATTATGACTGATGTCTCTACTACCTGCTACATTATGACTGGTGTCTCTACTACCTGCTACATTATGACTGGTGTCTCCACTACCTGCTTCATTGTGACTGGTCTCTCCACTACCTGATTCATTATGACTGGTGTCTCTACTACCTGCTTCACTAAGAACATAAGAAAGAAAGAACACTGCAACAGGTCTACTGACCCATGCGGAGCAGGTCCATGTCCCTCCCCCCTCCGGATTAGCCCAATGACCTCCCCCCGGATTAGCCCAATGACCCACCCAGTCTGGCCACCTCCACTCAAGGAAGGAGCACGGCACCAGATCCAGCAGCACAAGCTAGTCAGGTCTAACTCACACCCACCCACACCCACTCATGTATTTATCTAACCTATGTTTAAAACTACAGAACGTTTTAGCCTGAATAACTGTACTCGGGAGTTTGTTCCACTCATCCACAACTCTATTACCAAACCAGTGCTTTCCTATATCCTTCCTGAATCCGAATTTTTCCAACTTAAAACCATTGCTGCGAGTCCTGCCTGGAAATTTTCAGCAAGCTATTACATCCCCTTTATTTTTTCCTGTTTTCCATTTATATGCCTCGATTATATCCCCCTAATTCTACGCCTTTCGAGAGAATGCAGATTCAGGGCCCTCAGTCTATCCTCATAGGGAAGATTTCTGATTCATGGGATCATCTTTGTCATCCTACTCTGTACGTTTTCCAGTGCATTTATATCCATTCTGTAATACGGTGACCAGAACTGAGCAGCATATTCTAAATGAGGCGTAACCAAGGATATATAGAGTTGAAGAACAACCTGAGGACTTCTATTATTTATACTTCTAGATATGAAGCCAAGAATTCTGTTAGCTTCATTATGACTAGTGTTTCTACTACATGCTACATTATGACTGGTGTCTCACGAAATCGTAATGACACGATTGCAAACAAACCACGGTACGGGTGGGGTTTGAACTCGCGGCTAGTGCTTTGCCTAGGTCATCTTTCCCCCACCACACACGTATCTATTTACTTAGATACATCGCAAAATTATTATTTATATCTTTGTTTCTCTTCCTTCACCTCCCTCCACCTTCCCAAATGTATATTCATAGTGGACAAGTGTCACTGGAAGAGGGGAGGGGGTAGGAGGCTCCAGCTATGACTATAATTCTTCCGCTTGTAAGGCTCTCGTTTTAAATGACGTCTGTAATAATTATGTATTTCTTTCTCACATGTTTGTGTTCTCTAGTAACAAATATGTTTGACTCTGACAGAGGACCGTAAGATGGCAGGAAGGAGTGAATGTCTGTACATCATCAACGTTACACAGAAACCAGCGAAACCCTTTCATTTCTCTGCTTTTTCTCCCGTATGTTTCTTATTCTTTCTCTTTCATACAATTTCCCATGTCTAGACCTTTCCCTTCTTGTGACATCCGGTCAGCCTTCTAAAGCTTTCCTTCTCTTTTAGCCTTCTTTAATTCTTTACTTTCTTATATGATCCTTCTTTTGTTTTGCTTTTCTATTCTACATGGCTTCTATCCTCATGTTTCTCAAGTCTCTGTATTCTCGTTCATTTCAATAACAGCATTATTTCTTGGTTTCCGTCTCTACCTACCTCATTTCTTCTCTTATTTATCGTCTTACCTCCTAACGATATCTTCCAATGTTAATTCTAATCCTGTCTCCCTCATTTCTTTGCTCTCCTCTCTCGTCAGTTTACTCCACCTCTCGCTATTCCCACTTCCCCATTTCCATTCTCTCCCCGTAGTCACCCTCACATTCATTATCTCTCCTCTCACGCACTCGCCGTTCCATACTCTGTCTCTCGTTCACTTAATTCCTTATCTCGCGAACTTTTCCCCCCACAATTATTTCTTGTTTCCTATGCCCTCTCTATTTTCTCCCACGCATCTTCTTATTCACTTACTCTCCATCTTTTCCATCTATCGGGATCACTCATATTCTCTCTCCTACTCTCTCCTACTCTTACTCATTTACTCCTCTTAAGTTAGAAAAAAAAGTGTATTCGTTGGTTGCTACAGAGTCTACTAAATACCCTCCAAGAAGGGGAGGGTCTTCTCTCACACGTGTTCCTGGGCTCAGTCAAACGTGTGAGAGGTAAAATTATCTATTCTTCTAACAGAGAATCGAAGGAGGTAATAGTATAGGGTACCATAATGCAAAATTTTGACTTAGCGGGGATTGGTAGCTCCGGAGGCTTAGTAACCCAAGGAAGCCAAACACTGAGGATTATTCCCATTGGAGTTTTATTTTTAGACCCTCACCCTGGATATTCCCCACAACAGGAGCCTTTTCCCCGCCCCGTGCGAGGTTCAACCCCGGGTCTTCTTGGACGTGAGCCCGGTATGTTACCGTCGCGATATAAAGAATCTGTCATATGACTTGGAGCTCCACTTCACCCATGAGGTTAAATGTTTGTAAAATTACTTTTCCGCCAAAAAAAAAGCCATTACCACAGTATTAAAAATGGTACAATTGCACCCAGTGCATTTGGAAACACAGGCAAGAAACTGTAAGAGTTCCCTAGAGGGCAACATCCGCCGTCTCGCCACACTAAGAGCAACAATACGGTGTTAAGGTACAGTAGTGAAGGCTCTATTAGCTTACCTGGCACATCCTGTTGCGCTCAGTGCTCCTTCCCCAGGTAAGGAGGTCCCTACAACGTTTTCCTTAACATTGGTCTGCTCACATGTTACTCTGCATGAAGTGCCGATGTTGAATTTAATCCTCTCAGCTGTAAATAAAATATATATTAGCTCGGTGAGAACGTCACATCCTCGACGTAATGTATTAGTACATACGAGTTAAAATATTCCTTGTGTAATTTACGCTATTAATTTGTTGGTGATCATATTGTTGTTGCTGCTGTTGTTGATGTTACGGTTTTGTTGTTATTACTGCTTTTTTTATATTTTGTTGCTCCTTTCTTAGTTCCTACTCTTAATGCTACTACTGTTGTGCTAGTTGCTGTTATAATAATAATAATAATAATAATAATAATAATAATAATAATAATAATAATAATAATAATAATAATAATAATAAAACATATCTCCTTTTTAATGTTATTTATCTTTTGCAGAACGCCTGAAAAAATACACAGGTTTGGTCCAGGCACTCTTGGTTTCCGAGGGAAGGGTTGGTGAGATGAAGCATTTCTCTTTACAGTACCCAGCATCCAAGATGCTCCCAGCATCCAAGATGCTCCCAGCATCCAAGATGCTCCCAGCATCCAAGATGCTCCCAGCATCCAAGATGCTCCCAGCATCCAAGATGCTCCCAGCATCCAAGATGCTCCCAGCATCCAAGATGCTCCCAGCATCCAAGATGCTCCCAGCATCTTGGATGTTAGGAGCTTTCTCTTATGAAAGTCAACCTCTAGGCTACTCATTATCTATTTAGCCTACAGGATATTGTCAGTTGTTCAAAATTTAGAATGATTCAGCTCGGGTTTAATGTTCAGAACGTGTTCAGAATATGTTAAGCATATATTTTGATGGCTGAAAAATTCACAACCCAAAATATATGGAGAGGAAACCCCTAGAAGAAATTTGGTTAGTCCCAGGCTTGATAATGGTCGAGAATGAACCCGAAAGTCATGTAATATTTCTTCTCCATATTGTAGGCAGTTTACGCATATCTTCGATGTGTCGAGCATCCTGAGGTGTTTCGAACTCTGCCAACATCCGGATCTTCCAAGAGCGCCATCATCCGAGGTCTCAACCTCAAAGCAGCGAAGAACTCTTAGATTTCTTCGAAACTATAAAACCATTATGGATTAAGAGTTTAATAGGAACAAGGTTAAAGTGGGTCTAATGGGAACAAGATTAAAGGGGAAAGTAATTAATGGGAACAGTAATTAAGGAAGTGTTTCTGCTCTTAGACGTTATTCCTCGTTAAATGTCATTTTTTGTTTTATTTAATATACTTTAAAAATAATGAATTTTGTGTTTCACTGAGTTACGTTTTTTTAAACCTAAAACATTTCATGTTACGAATTTGTGATGACGAGCAAGACAGTAACATGCTAAGAAGACCGACTGCATGAAGAACAACGCCGCGTTGTCTGCCAAGACTCAGGTACATGTTACATCTACAACGTGAAGTCTCGTGTAGGTGAAACCTCATACTAACAGAGCTCTTCTTTTTCTTGTGTCTTTTTTTCAAATGTCTGTTACATCATGATTCAACTCACATTTGAGTGACTAACATATCAACATCTTTGTATATAAAGTGACGTCGACAAAACCAACGCGGCGGAAGAACCTCATAAAATTACCCATTATAAAATTCATTTTTTTGGTAGAAAAAGAATCAATAGAGAAAAGGAATAGAGTATTGGAAGAGAGAGAGAGAGAGAGAGAGAGAGAGAGAGAGAGAGAGAGAGAGAGAGAGAGAGAGAGAGAGAGAGAAAGATCATAGTTTATCATGAATAATTCTCACGCAGACTTTGGCACATTAAAAATATTCTTCACTGTATTGCATACTAATTGAAATTTCACACAACTCTGAATGTAACAATATGTAGGAAGAAAAGTAAGGTGTCCGACTCACGACCCAGTGAACGTGAAGCACACACGAAGCACACACAACACACACGAAGCACACACAACACACACGAAGCACACACAACACACACGAAGTACACACAACACACACGAAGTACACACAACACACACGAAGTACACACAACACACACGAAGTACACACAACACACACGAAATACACACAACACACACGAAGTACACACAACACACACGAAGTACACACAACACACACGAAGTACACACAACACACACGAAGTACACACAACACACACGAAGTACACACAACACACACGAAGTACACACAACACACACGAAGTACACACAACACACACGAAGTACACACAACACACACGAAGCACACACAACACACACGAAGCACACACAACACACACGAAGCACACACAACACACACGAAGCACACACAACACACACGAAGCACACACAACACACACGAAGTACACACAACACACACGAAGTACACACAACACACACGAAGTACACACAACACACACGAAGTACACACAACACACACGAAGTACACACAACACACACGAAGTACACACAACACACACGAAGTACACACAACACACACGAAGTACACACAACACACACGAAGTACACACAACACACACGAAGCACACACAACACACACGAAGCCCACACAACACACACGAAGCACACACAACACACACGAAGCACACACAACACACACGAAGCACACACAACACACACGAAGCACACACAACACACACGAAGCACACACAACACACACGAAGCACACACAACACACACGAAGCACACACAACACACACGAAGCACACACAACACACACGATGCACACACAACACACAGGAAAGTTATGGAGAAGCCTTACTGAACACAGAGGACCGAAAAGGCATTAGGATTGGCTCGCCATGAGATCAAACTCTCCGTTCGGTGAGTTGTCTATCAATTGAAATTGATCACAACTGACCTGGAGGCAGGAAGGCAGAAGCGAGAGCGAATCAACACTGGCCTCCAGAAGTCCCTCTTACATTAGTAGAAGTGCCTTAGATGTAGTAGTATGGTTATTATTATTTCTATTTGGTGGGTCTTGGGGAGGGGGAGCTGACGGAGTTTTCTGGGGGAAGGGGGGAAAAGGGGGAAAGGGGGAAGGGGGAAAGGGGGAAAGGGGAAAGGGGGAAAGGGGGAAAGTGGGAAAGGGGGAAGGGGGGAAGGGGGGAAGGGGGGAAGGGGGGAAGGGTTTCAGCCTCCCATTTCCTCTTCATTTATATTCCCTTTCTCATGTACACTAGGCAGCTAATCTGTGTCTTTTTCAAGCTTTATGTTACATTTACTGTGCGGAAGTTAGATTAATGAAAGTTTTTATGAATTAATAAGGGTTCACTTTCAAAAGAGTACAAAATATCATCAATATAACTTTACCACATGTTTTGGTGTCTACTTTCAAAATATTCCATCTAAGGGCTGGAGGACCTGGTGAGGCGAACTGATCATTCGTAAAAACATCTTCGTAAACGCAATTATTTGGGCCTAGAAAGTGACAGATCACTTTGCAATTATACGTGGAAAAAATCATGAAAATGTCCAGACGAAGTGAATAATCCGCCAGGACTTACCTGCATGATGTACTCCTTTTACAAGTAATGAAGTCAACACTTCAGACGAAAATTTAATGAACACTGAGTTCGATAAAGGCGTAAAGAATTTAGTCTCTTGGTGGGGGAGGAAAACTATGACTTGTATAAAAGAGAGAAAGTTATAGAGAGGAGTGAGAGAGGTGGGATAAATCTTCCAAGAAGTTGCCACGAGACAAGCAACCTGATGGAATAACTTGATGTTGCAGCAGGTGAGAGCGACCGCTGATGTATATTCGCACTCTGTAGGTGGCAAGGCAGACTGTGGGTGGCAAGGCAGACTGTGGGTGGCAAGGCAGACTGTGAGTGGCAAAGCAGACTGTGAGTGGCAAAGCAGACTGTGAGTGGCAAAGCAGACTGTGAGTGGCAAAGCAGACTGTGGGTAGCAAGGCAGACTGTGAGTGGCAAAGCAGACTGTGGGTAGCAAGGCAGACTGTGAGTGGCAAAGCAGACTGTGGGTAGCAAGGCAGACTGTGAGTGGCAAAGCAGGCTGTGGGTAGCAAGGCAGACTGTGGGTAGAAAGGCAGAATGTGGGTGACAAGACAGAAGGTAGACTGTGGGTGACAAGACAGAAGGTAGACTGTGGGTGACAAGACAGAAGGTAGACTGTGGGTGACAAGACAGAAGGTAGACTGTGGGTGACAAGACAGAAGGTAGACTGTGGGTGACAAGACAGAAGGTAGACTGTGGGTGACAAGACAGAAGGTAGACTGTGGGTGACAAGACAGAAGGTAGACTGTGGGTGACAAGACAGAAGGTAGACTGTGGGTGACAAGACAGAAGGTAGACTGTGGGTGACAAGACAGAAGGTAGACTGTGGGTGACAAGACAGAAGGTAGACTGTGGGTGACAAGACAGAAGGTAGACTGTGGGTGACAAGACAGAAGGTAGACTGTGGGTGACAAGACAGAAGGTAGACTGTGGGTGACAAGACAGAAGGTAGACTGTGGGTGACAAGACAGAAGGTAGACTGTGGGTGACAAGACAGAAGGTAGACTGTGGGTGACAAGACAGAAGGTAGACTGTGGGTGGGTGACAAGACAGAAGGTAGACTGTGGGTGACAAGACAGAAGGTAGACTGTGGGTGACAAGACAGAAGGTAGACTGTGGGTGACAAGACAGAAGGTAGACTGTAGGTATACAACTAGACGAGGGAAGGAAGACATGGATCTTCCCTGGACTGCTGCTGAGAAATATTAATCAAGGAAAAAAAATACTTTGTACATGTAAAGCCAGAATAATGACTGTCCATAAACTAAATGCAAAGAGAATTTTAACTTGATTGTGTAGCAGACATTTCCAAATAATATAAAAGGCTGTTAAGCAGACAACAATGGATTAAGCAGTTACCCATCAGTTACACAACCCAGGGCAACATGGGTTTAGAACAGGTCGCTCCTGTCTGTCTCAACTATTGGATCACTACGACAAGGTCCTAAATGCACTAGAAGATAAAAAAAATGCAGATGTAATATATACAGACTTTGCAAAAGCCTTCGACAAGTGCGACCATGGCGTAATAGCGCACAAAATGCGTGCTAAAGGGATAACAGGAAAAGTCGGTCGATGGATCTATAATTTCCTCACTAACAGAACACAGAGATTAGTCGTCAACAGAGTAAAGTCCGTGGCAGCTACGGTGAAAAGCTCTGTTCCACAAGGCACAGTACTCGCTCCCATCTTGTTCCTCATCCTCATATCCGACATAAACAAGGATGTCAGCCACAGCACTGTGTCTTCCTTTGCAGATGACACCCGAATCTGCATGACAGTGTCTTCCATTGCAGACACTGCAAGGCTCCAGGCGGACATCAACCAAATCTTTCAGTGGGCTGCAGAAAACAATATGAAGTTCAACGATGAGAAATTTCAATTACTCAGATATGGTAAACATGAGGAAATTAAATCTTCATCAGAGTACAAAACAAATTCTGGCCACAAAATAGAGCGAAACACCAACGTCAAAGACCTGGGAGTGATCATGTCGGAGGATCTCACCTTCAAGGACCATAACATTATATCAATCGCATCTGCTAGAAAAATGACAGGATGGATAATGAGAACCTTCAAAACTAGGGAGGCCAACCCATGATGACACTCTTCAGGTCACTTGTTCTATCTAGGCTGGAATATTGCTGCACACTAACAGCACCTTTCAAGGCAGGTGAAATTGCTGACCTAGAAAATGTACAGAGAACTTTCACGGCGCGCATAACGGAGATAAAACACCTCAATTATTGGGAGCGCTTGAGGTTCCTAAACCTGTATTCCCTGGAACGCAGGAGGGAGAGATACATGATTATATACACCTGGAAAATCCTAGAGGGATTAGTACCGAACTTGCACACGAAAATCACTCACTACGAAAGCAAAAGACTTGGCAGACGATGCACCATCCCCCCAATGAAAAGCAGGGGTGTCACTAGCACGTTAAGAGACCATACAATAAGTGTCAGGGGCCCGAGACTGTTCAACTGCCTCCCAGCACACATAAGGGGGATTACCAACAGACCCCTGGCAGTCTTCAAGCTGGCACTGGACAAGCACCTAAAGTCAGTTCCTGATCAGCCGGGCTGTGGCTCGTACGTTGGTTTGCGTGCAGCCAGCAGCAACAGCCTGGTTGATCAGGCTCTGATCCACCAGGAGGCCTGGTCACAGACCGGGCCGCGGGGGCGTTGACCCCCGGAACTCTCTCCAGGTAAACTCCAGGTTAAACAGACAACAGTGGGAGGTACAACGCAAAACCTCTATTAAACACGTTAAAATCTCGTTCAGTATTGCTTTTATTTCTACTGTCTAGTATCTGACGTTACAAGAGACACCGTCCAGAAATCAATTAAAGAATTATCTGGAGGCTCACATAACATTAATGATCAGCCATTATAATAACGACAGGCCGCTAGGGATCCATTTTTTGGTCGCTGAGCGATCCGAGAATGGGATCCCTCTCTCTCATATGCCCAGCCCTTTCTACCTGAAGAGGCAGGGTAAAATCCAATTGCAAATTTTGTAAAGTATAAAGCATATTAAATACTGAAGGTAAGTCACTACACGTATAGCTTTTATTATATAAGTACATATAGGAAAATAATGCACTTCTTGGATCGCAGAACCACAGAAATACGTCTAGTTAATAACTGTTTTAGTAGATATTTAATGGTAGGTTTAGGAGGTATAACATAACAGTTTGAAAAGGAAGACACAAAGTCTGACCATGGAACCTATTTAAAAAGTATTTGAACCTTCTATTAAAAGCCTATAGTCGTAGCAAGGCGCAACGTATATACATTCGACACTGTTCCCACAGCCGCTGGAAGATCACATACAGTTCAGCTTCACAGAAGGTAAATTTGTCATCAGAGAAACTGACAAACACAACAGCGCTATTTAGAATCTCTTCTTTTTGCAACTACCAATACCGTCACACAAAATTCTGGAAGTTTTATGATTTTAGATATCCTGATCAGATTCATTCTTCCCAAACCAGACAACCATCACATAGCTGCACTCAACATGCGGTACCTAACCTGTGACTCACTATGTATTCTCCGTATACTTAGGTTTTCTATATTGGACTGATAAAACCTTTGGCTGACGAAATGACTTTTACATAATATATATCCTAATACCGCGGACCTTCACACAGTTCCCGGGAAGTTTGAAAGATCCGGACCCCAAGTTAACCTCATGTTCCCACAAACACACTGTACACAGCTAAGGAATTAGTGAGGAGACTCCAGGTCAAGAGCAATATTTTCACGACTGCCTATGTTTGTCTGAAGGTGAACCATAAACTTTCGCCTTTGTGTCCCAACCATCAGTGACAGGACATAATCAATCTAAAGGACAATAATATTAACTTTAACCTTCACTACGAACACCGTCATACAGACACAGGGATACAGGAATTTATAGCTTGTCAAATCCCTCTTGTTCGGAAAACACCTCCACTTGACATTTACAGTTGTTCAGGTGTTCGGGTCAACTGCACTTCTCGTAGTACTTCTCTCACTCCGTCTGTATATTCCTAAGATTATACACAAATAACCCGCATATAGAAGGGAGGAGCTTACGACAACATTTCGATCCGAATTGGACCATTTACAAAGTCACGGTATTGTGCCTTTTTCGTTATTCCTAAGGTTCCCCATGTATTCTTTATAAGCTGGAAAAATCTTGGTTATCAAATATGCATTCTGCCTTAGTGCCTTTTTTTTCAGTTTGAGGGCTAACACTACCCCCAGTGACAAAACTTGCACCGTTACTCTCTACCCCTCAGCCATCAGACATATATGATGCATTACATTAGTGATGTGGTTGTGGGTCGCGGGTGGAGCCTTGTGACCGTGTGCCCAGAAGTGAGGTGCTTGTCCTTATTGAATATTAGTCAGTGACGGGTGAAGAGGAGGGCTCAGACTTGCTCTCGCCTTCATGGTAACTTTGTCTTTTGAACATCTTTCACCCGAATCAGATTAACTTTTTAAATGCTATATATATTATTTATTCTATTATTACAGTTGTCTATTTGTGGATTTTGTTTGATCAATGACACTATGTGTTGGCAAGTATGCAAATGAAACCATGAACAGTAAATAATTTATTATACAGTTTCGCTGAAGAGTTTAAGTTTGTATAAAGAAACATTATTACATTAGGTGCGACTCACTGCTAGAGAGCTGTACTGTGTTAGGTTAAAGGACACAAGATGATACAGGATCATGACAGGATGATAGCCTAGTACTGGATCCCATAGAAGCAACTCGGGGATTCTATGTCGGGGGTCCAGTGATTCCATTCCTATGGCCAGGAGGATAAATGTAGTTCAGCAATCGAGGTGCTGTACGTCCTATGGCGAGGGCGTGACACGTCTTCTTGAGCTGGTGTGGTGTAGCAGTTAGCTAGTCAGTGATACGTAGCTGATGTTTTCATTCTTGTGTTCAAGATGGCGCTGGTCTTCTTAAAACTTAAGAAACATGTCCCTTCTCAATGCCAACACCGACTTTGGGCCTAGACGGAGCACCGAGGCGACTCTAGGTCTGACCTCCACCACCTCTGACCTGCTCACAGTGAAATGGTACAAGGACAATAAAGACGGAATGGAATGAAAGATTTATCTTGATATCGTACTCTACAGATATGGAAAAAGCTATTTCTCAGGATTTAGCGTCATTACTGGCGGAAAATAGGATGAAGCAGCATTAACAGTATTTCTACCTGATCTGTGTCTAACACGGAACAGGAAGCTCTCAGTCTTATGCTAAAATTCTAAATTGAAATTCACAAGAATGGTGCTATTTTGAACACCTTCATCAAAAACTACAGGTTCAGTGATCGCAGACACATCAATAAATTGACAGATTTGCAAATGATTCCTCCACTCTCGTCACCTCTGACTGAAGAGAGGTGGGAGTCGTTGACATGAACTCTACCGTTTATCACAAATAATGAACCCATCACAAACCATATCTGAACAACATATCTCACAATTTTTACATGAAATCAGATATATTCTTATGTGAATTAAACAGGGATAAAATCTGCATTTTATGATCCCTTTCACACCCAGTTCCAAACACATGTACGGCCTTCCACTGTTCTTATCACTACGCCCAATGTTGCATCATACTGACTTGCTAAATCGCAATTATACTGAAGCGAAGTTGCTAACCTACTCTCACCCTCGGGTCGACCGAGCACCAGACGATGCCATATTGTCTATTCTATTCCCACAGGACGAGACTCGGAGTGGACTAAAATATATATTAACAGGAAGAAAATTAAAAGGGGGAATAAATAGAATTTGAGAAAAAAGAAAGGCAGGGCACAATTCTCTTAATTAAGAATAAATGCTGCTAACACCTGCTTTTTTAGTAGTAGAAGGGATGAAAGGAGATATATGTTATGTTATGTTAATCAAGGGGAAGCGCTAAACCCGGAGGATTATACAGCGCCTGGGGGGGGATGTGGAAGGCATTCAGGCTTAATTCGGGGAACTGGAACACAGATCCAATTCCCTAAATCAAGAGCCCCTCACCAACATCAAGGAACCTTCCTTGAGGGGAAAGGAGATATAGTTCCAGCAGGGAGGCAGCTCAGAGGAAAATTCACACACAAACGAACTATTAAATCTCTGCACCAAATTCACCTTAAACCAGCAAATAGTAGAGCCTACAAGACTAAAAAAATACGCTGGACCTCATCTTCACTGACAATGATGATCTGATACGTAATATAACTTTATCAAAGACAATTCACTCGGATCACAACATAATAGAGGTACAGACATGTATGCACAGGGCTCCGGACCAGCAAAATGTGATCAGTCATGAAGGTCTCTTCACGAAATTCAATTTCAATAACAAAAACATACAATGGGATCAAGTAAACCATGTCCTAAATGAAACAAGCTGGGAAGATATCCTAAACAACTCGGATCCGAACATTTGCCTTGAAAAAAATGAATTCTGTGGTTCTTGAGATCTGCTCAAAACACATTCCATTAAGAAAAAGAAAGAGAAGATGTAAACTAGAAAGAGAGAGACATTCCCTATACAGACGAAAGTGAAGAGTCACAGAGCTGCTTAGTGGGGCCAATATATCTGAAATACGAAGGGAGGTACTAGTCAATGAAATTGCAAATATCGAACTTAAGCTGAAGGAATCTTACAGGAGACAAGAATCACAGGAAGAACTAAAAGCCATAAAGAAAATTGAAAAAAAAAATGCTTCTTCTCTTATGCTAAATCTAAGGGAAAAGCAACATCCAGTACTGGGCCCCTGCTTAGGCGGGATGGGACATACACAGATGATAGCCAAGAAATGAGTGAGATACTATTGTCCCAATATGACTCAGTGTTCAGCGAGCCACTGCCTGGACTAAGGGTCGACAATCCAAATGATTTTTTTATGAACGAAACCCAAAATTTGGTCATCTCAAAAGTCTCCGATATTATTCTAACTCCACAAGACTTTGAAAAGACAATTAATGACATGCCCATGCACTCTGCCCCAGGCCCAGACTCATGGAACTCCGTGTTCATCAAGAATATGAAGAAGTCCCTATCGCGTGCCTTCAGCATTTTATGGAGAGGGAGCATGGACACACTAAAACAACAGACATAGCCCCACTCCACAAAGGTGGCAGTAAAGCAACTGCAAAAAACTACAGACCGATCGCACTAATATACCATATAAAAATCTTTGAGAGGGTTCTAAGAAGCAAGTTTGCCAACCACCTAGATACCCATCAGTTACACAACCCAGGGCAACACGAGTTTAGAGCAGGTCGCTCCTGCCTGTTCCAGATACTGGACCACTATGACAAGGTCCTGGTTGCTATAGAGGATAAACAAAATACAGATGTAGTATACACAGACTTTGCAAAAAGCTTTCGACAAATGTGACCATGGTGTAATAGCACACAAAATCCGTGATAAAGAAATAACGGGAAAAGTTGGTAGATGGATCTACAACTTCCTGATAAATAGAACACAAAGAGTAATAGTAAACAGAGTTAAGTCCCAGGCAGCCACGGTACAATGCTCTGTTCCACAAGGCACAGTACTTGCTCCCATTCTATTCCTCATCCTCATTTCTGACATAGACAGAGATGTAAGCCGTGTCTTCCCGTGCAGATGACACCCGTATTACAATGGCAGTGATCTCCATCGAAGACACTGTGAGACTCCAAGCGGACATGAACCAAATCTTCGAATGGGCCACTCAAAACAATATGAAGTTCAACGAGGAGAAATTTCAACCACTCATATATGGGAAACTTGAGGAAATTCAAAATGTGTCAGGGTATACGACAAATTCTAACCATACAATAGAGCGGAAAAGTAATGTGAAAGACCTGGGAGTGATAATGTCAGAGGATCTTGCCTTTAAAGTCCACAACGATGTATCTACCTCATCCGCTAGAAAAATGATAGGATGGATAATGCGAACCTTCAAAACTAGGGACGCCAAGTCCATGATGATTCTCTTCAAATCGCTTGTGCTCTCTAGGTTGGACTACTGCTGTACACTAACGGCCCCCTTCAAGGCTGGCGACATTGCAGACCTGGAGAGTGTACAAAGAACTTTCACGGCACACTTACGTACGATAAGGCACCAAAACTACTGGGAACGGTTGAAATTCCTTGATCTGTATTCCCTCGAATGCAGGCGAGAGAGATACATGATAATATACAATTGGAAGGTCCAGGAGGGATTGGCATCAAACTTGCACACGAAAATCACTCCCTATGAAAGCAAAAGACTCGGCAGGAGATGCAACATTTCCCCGATGAAAAGCAGGGGCGTCACGAGTACATTGAGAGACAACTTAATAAGTGTCCAGGGCCCAAGACTGTTCAATTTCCCTCCCAGCATACATAAGGGGGATTACCAATAGACCCCTGGCTATCTTCAAGACGGCACTGGACAGGCACCTAAAGTCAGTACCTGACCAACCGGGCTGTGGCTCATACGTCAGCTTTCGTGCGGCCAGCAGTAACAGCCTGGATGATCAGACCCTGCTCCACCATAAGGCCTGGTCTCAGACCGGGCCGCGGGGCAACGTCCCCGCGGCCCGGTAAGTCAGGGGTTGACATGGACCTGCCCCACATGGCCAGTAGGCCTGCTGTAGTGTTCCTTCTTTCTTATATTCTTATGTTCTTAAAAGAATGGACATATTCAGGCATAAATGACATATAAGAATTAAACAAATACATAAAACAAAATAACACGAAACATAGGCTAGCCTGAATGAGATAAGACACAGGAAAATAAATGAGACACAATAAATAACTAAATAAATAACTGATAGAGCAAAATAGGTATAAAGCTTGGTTAGGCTACAAGTAGAAGACAAATTTCAGCACAAAACACAGTAAGCATAATTAGCAGATTTTTGTGAAAGAGTATTATGAGACAGGTTAGAGACGTTTTAGTTTAGAAATAGAGAGAAAATTGGGGCAGATTACAGGTTGAAGATAAATTACCAGAGAAACAGTTTTACTCCACAACTCTGATAAGTAACAGCAGAAACTAGTAAAGTACTGAAAGGAAAAAAAACTAAAAATAGTTAGGCTAAAATAGGCTGGTACATGGACAGAACTACTGGTAGCGGCTAGTCACATGGTCATATATAAACACATCATTTTACACTGATCTCTGATCTTACAGATGACTTTAATCATACAATATACAAGTATTACTTATACTATAATAAAGCAAGGTACAATTCACACATATATACCAGTGCTGGCAGGATGCTGCATCATCCCCGGTGGTCATTTCACAGCAACACGCCTTTATATTATTACCTGGGCTTTAACTTATACATACATTAACACAGGTTATGAACTCGATAGCAGCAGACAGTGGGTCCTCTACTAGGATAAGCTCCCAAAAAAGGTTAGAGTAATGGGTGTACAGCCTGTCCTCATGTTCCCTCAAGATTTTGAACATCTCCCACATCCTACATCTAAATTCTTTGTAAAAATCCTTAATAATGGCTAACATTACTCACTATACCTTGTTAACACTGGTGTGGAAAATTAAATTTACCTGGATATAACTCATAAGATACATACCAGTAAATGGTAACAAAGATAATTATTCTTTATCAAGGTTACAGGGACAAGTAGGAATTTTAGGAAACCTAGGTCGCAAAAAATGTCCTCCTTCGATACCTACGATAATCTATCTCTCCACAAGTCACTCTGGACCTATATTAATTTCAAATGAAATATACATCACCAGGAATTCTGGTAAAAACATTAATATAAATATGTGGACTGTATATTAAATTTAAAATGTGAATACATATACATTGAGGAGAATTTATAATAATAAGACTCACCAATTAGTCTGGAGATTTCGGTGTGTCATACTCAAAATCCCTGCCTAAATTTATGAAGAAAATACTGGCCAGAATTTCAACACAAAATAGACATGACTTAGCTGGGGTTCTGAAGCTGTCCTGTCCATCTGCTTAATGCTCACGTTATGCAGGACTGCAAATCCAACAATTCTGGCTCCTATTTGAGAGGTTTTAAGCCCAATATAACCCCTAGAGCGACGAAAATTTGTGCACATTTCACTAACGTGCCTGTACCACATTCAAAACAATGGCGTCTCTCCCCCAGCGATGCTCACCCATCGCTGGTTCTTTATTTATTTACAAATTAATTTTTATTACACACAATATATTACACTAATTTACATACAAAATACACTGTATTTTTGGAGAATATACAGTATTTTCCACACATAGTGTACACACAGATAACCCGCACATAGTTTACACACAGATGACCCACACATAGTGCACACACAGATAATGCGCACATAGTGTACACACATAACCCGCACATAGTATACACACAGATAACCCGCACATAGTGTACACACAGATAACTCGCACATAGTGTACACACAGATAACCCACACTGACCCGAAGCTGTTGTACAGCCACATCAGGAGTAAAACAACAGTCAAGGACCAGGTAATCAGACTGAGGAAGGGTGATGGGGAATTCACAAGAAATGACCGAGAGGTATGTGAGGAGCTCAACACGAGATTTAAAGAAGTATTTACAGTGGAAACCAGTAGGACTCCAGGAAATCAGAACAGGGGGGTACACCAGCAAGTGCTGGATGAGGTACATATAACCAAGGAGGAAGTGAAGAAGCTGCTATGCGAACTTGACACCTCAAAGGCGGTGGGACCAGACAACATCTCTCCGTGGGTCCTTAAAGAGGGAGCAGAGATATTGTGTGTGCCATTAACAAAGATCTTCAACACATCATTTGAAACTGGGCAACTCCCTGAGGTATGGAAGATGGCAAATGTAGTCCCAATTTTTAAAAAGGGAGACAGACATGAGGCACTAAACTACAGATCTGTATCACTAACGTGTATAGTATGCAAGTCATGGAGAAGATCGTCAGGAGGAGAGTGGTGGAGCACCTGGAAAGAAACAAGTGTATAATTGACAACCAGCACGGTTTCAGGGAAGGAAAATCCTGTGTCACAAACCTACTGGAGTTTTATGACAAAATGACAGAAGTAAGACAAGAGCGAGAGGGGTGGATCAACTGCATTTTTTTGGACTGCAAGAAGGCCTTCGACACAGTCCCTCAAAAGAGGTTACTGCAAAAGCTAGAGGATCAGGCACACATAACAGGAAAGGCACTGCAATGGATCAGAGAATACCTGACAGGGAGGCAACAACGAGTCATGGTACGTGACGAGGTGTCAGAGTGGGCGCTTGTGACAAGCGGGGTTCCACAGGGGTCAGTCCTAGGACCTGTGCTGTTCTTGGTAAATGTCAACGACATAACGGAAGGGATAGACTCAGAAGTGTCCTTGTTTGCAGATGATGTGAAGTTAATGAGAAGAATCAAATCGGATGAGGATCAGGCAGGACTACAAAGAGACCTGGACAGGCTACAAGCCTGGTCCAGCAACTGGCTCCATGAGTTTAACCCTGCCAAATGCAAAGTCATGAAGATTGGGGAAGGGCAAAGAAGACCGCAGACACAATATAGTTTAGATGGCCAAAGACTGCAAACCTCACTCAAGGAAAAAGATCTGGGGGTGAGTATAACACCGAGCATATCTCCTGAGGCGCACATCAATCAGATAACCTACGGATAGCGTTCCGATACCTCAGTAAGGATGCGTTCAAGACTCTGTATACCATTTACGTCAGGCCCATACTGGAGTATGCAGCACCAGTTTGGAATCCACACCTAGTCAAGCACGTCAAGAAATTAGAGAAAGTGCAAAGGTTTGCAACAAGGCTAGTCCCAGAGCTACGGGGATTGTCCTGCGAAGAAAGGTTGAGGGAAATCGGCCTGACGACACTGGAGGACAGGAGGGTCAGGGGAGACATGATAACGACATATAAAATACTGCGCGAAATAGACAAGGTGGACAAAGACGGGATGTTCCAGAGATGGGACACAGACACAAGAGGTCACAATTGGAAGTTGAAGACTCAGATGAATCAAAGGGATGTTAGGAAGTATTTCTTCAATCATAGAGTAGTCAGACCGTGGAATAGCCTAGAAAGTGACGTAGTGGAGGCGGGAACCATACATAGTTTTAAGGCGAGGTACGATAAAGCTCATGGGGCAGGGGGAGAGAGGACCTAGTAGCAATCAGCGAAGAGGCGGGGCCAGGAGCTATGACTCGATCCCTGCAACCACAAATAGGTGAGTACAAATAGGTGAGTACAGATAACCCACACATAGTGTACACACAGATAACCCACACATAGTGTACACACAGATAACCCACACATAGTGTACACACAGATAACCTGCACATAGTGTACACACAGATAACCCACACATAGTGTACACACAGATAACCCGCAGTGTACACACAGATAAGATTTCGTTCGAATTTTTAACCCAGCAGGGTTAGCCACCCAGGAAAGTCAGTGCGTCATCGAAGACAACAGGTGTAAGGAAACGTGTCGAAATGTTTCCACCCGCCGGGAATCGAACCCGGACCCTCCGTGTGTGAAGTGGGAGCATTAGCCACCGGGCCACCGGGCCACACAACCCGCACATAGTGTACACACAGATAACCCGCACATAGTGTACACACAGATAACCCGCACATAGTGTACACACAGATAACCCGCACATAGTGTACACACAGATAACCCGCACATAGTGTACATTCAAATAACCCGCTCATAGGAGACACACTTGTAAATGGTTCAAGCGGGTTATTTATGTATTGTTCCAGTCACGGTTAGTTTAATATGTTTATTATGCACCCCATACCCATCCTGTGGGCGGTAGTCAAAAGATTACAGAGGTACATAACTGGTCCAGGGACTGGACTCCAAAGTTTTGATAGCTGAGCAAGTTACAGAGGTAATGAACTCACAATTTACAAAGGTAATGAACTCACAATTTACAAAGGTAATGAACTCCAGGTCGGTCTGGTCACAATCATGACAAGTTACAAAGGTATTTACAGATTACAGAGGTACGTAATGGGTCCAGGGACTGGGCCCCAAAGTTTGGATGGCTGAACTAGGTACAAGGTAATGAACTCACAAGTTACAAAGGTAATGAATCCTGTAAGAATGGTTACTTACGTTTATACATGGCTACAATCATGAACAAATTATAGTGTAATGAGCAATTCACACTTCCACACCCGGTCACAACTGTAGTGAGTTATTGGTGCAAATATTGATTGTTGAGACACACATACACACATACACACACACACACACACACACACACACACACATATACAAATTCATACACACACACACACACACACACATATACAAATTCACACACACACACACACACACACACACACACACACACACACACACACACACACACACACACACACACACACACACACACACATACAAATTCATACACACACACACATAAACACACGCACACACACACACACACACGCACATACACAAACTCATACACACACACGCACACACACTCATACACACACACACACACACACTCATACACACACACACACACACACTCATACACATACACACGCACACACAAACACACACACAAACACACACACACACACACACACACACACAGGAGCTTGGACTCGACCCCTGCAATCTCAACTAGGTGAGTGCACACACACACACACAAAAACACACACACACACACACACACACACACACACATACACACACACACACACACACACACACACACACACACACACACACACAGAGTGGGTGCCTGTGACAAGCGGGGTTCCACAGGGGTCAGTCCTAGGACCTGTGCTGTTCTTGGTATATGTGAACGACATAACGGAAGGGATAGACTCAGAAGTGTCCTTGTTTGCAGATGATGTGAAGTTAATGAGAAGAATCAAATCGGACGAGGATCAGGCAGGACTACAAAGAGACCTGGACAGGCTACAAGCCTGGTCCAGCAACTGGCTCCTTGAATTTAACCCTGCCAAATGCAAAGTCATAAAGATTGGGGGAAAGGGCAAAGAAGACCGCAGACACAATATAGTTTAGATGGCCAAAGACTGCAAACCTCACTCAAGGAAAAAGATCTGGGGGTGAGTATAACACCGAGCATATCTCCTGAGGCGCACATCAATCAGATAACTGCTGCAGCATACGGGCGCCTGGCAAACCTACGGATAGCGTTCCGATACCTCAGTAAGGATTCGTTTAAGACTCTGTATACCATCTACGTCAGGCCCATACTGGAGTATGCAGCACCAGTTTGGAATCCACACCTAGTCAAGCACGTCAAGAAATTAGAGAAAGTGCAAAGGTTTGCAACAAGACTAGTCCCAGAGCTATGGGGATTGTCCTATGAAGAAAGGTTGAGGGAAATCGGCCTGACGACACTGGAGGACAGGAGGGTCAGGGGAGACATGATAACGACATATAAAATACTGCACGGAATAGACGAGGTGGACAAAGACGGGATGTTCCAGAGATGGGACACAGACACAAGAGGTCACAATTGGAAGTTGAAGACTCAGATGAATCAAAGGGATGTTAGGAAGTATTTCTTCAGTCATAGAGTAGTCAGGCCATGGAATAGCCTAGAAAGTGATGTAGTGGAGGCAGGAACCATACATAGTTTTAAGGCGAGGTATGATAGAGCTCATGGGGCAGGGAGAGAGAGGACCTAGTAGCAATCAGCGAAGAGGCGGGGCCAGGAGCTGTGACTCGACCCCTGCAACCACAAATAGGTGAGTACAACTAGGTGAGTATACACACACACACACACACACACACACACACACACACACAGAGTAGTCAGGAAGTGGAATAGTTTGGGAAGCGATGTAGTGGAGGCAGGATCCATACATAGCTTTAAGCAGAGGTACGATAAAGCTCATGGTTCAGGGAGAGTGACCTAGTAGCGACCAGTGAAGAGGCGGGGCCAGGAGCTTGGACTCGACCCCTGCAACCTCAACTAGGTGAGTACAACTAGGTGAGTACACACACACACACACACACACACAAATGCAAAGTCATGAAGATTGGGGAGGGGCAAAGAAGACCGCAGACAGAGTATAGGCTAGGTGGACAAAGACTACAGACCTCACTCAGGGAGAAAGACCTTGGGGTGACCATAACACCGAGCACATCACCGGAGGCACACATCAACCAAATAACCGCTGCAGCATACGGGCGCCTGGCAAACCTGAGAATAGCGTTCTGATACCTTAATAAGGAATCGTTCAAGACACTGTACACTGTGTATGTTAGGCCCATACTGGAGTATGCAGCACCAGTCTGGAACCCACACCTGGTCAAGCACGTCAAGAAGTTAGAGAAAGTACAAAGGTTTGCAACAAGGCTAGTCCCAGAGCTCAAGGGAATGTCGTACGAGGAAAGGTTAAGGGAAATCGGACTGACGACATTGGAGGACAGAAGGGTCAGGGGAGACATGATAACGACATACAAGATACTGCGGGGAAAAGACAAGGTGGACAGAGATAGGATGTTCCAGAGAGGGGACACAGGGACAAAGGGGTCACAACTGGAAGCTGAAGACTCAGACGAGTCACAGGGACGTTAGGAAGTATTTCTTCAGTCATAGAGTTGTCAGCAAGTGGAATAACCTAGCAAGTGAAGTAGTGGAGGCAGGAACCATACATAGTTTTAAGAAGAGGTATGACAAAGCTCAGGAAGAAGAGAGAGAGAGGATCCAGTAGCGATCAGTGAAGAGGCGGGGCCAGGAGCTGAGTCTCGACCCCTGCAACCACAATTAGGTGAGTACAATTATGTGAGTACACACACACACACACACACACACACACACACATACGAAGAAAGGTTGAGGGAAATCGGCCTGACGACACTGGAGGCCAGGAGGGTCAGGGGAGACATGATAACGGCATATAAAATACTGCGCGGAATGGACGAGGTGGACAAAGATGGGATGTTCCAGAGATGGGACACAGACACAAGAGGTCACAATTGGAAGTTGAAGACTCAGATGAATCAAAGGGATGTTAGGAAGTATTTCTTCAGTCATAGAGTAGTCAAGCCGTGGAATAGCCTAGAAAGTGAAGTAGTGTAGGCGGGAACCATACATAGTTTTAAGGCGAGGTATGATAAAGCTCATGGAGGAGGGAGAGAGAGGACCTAGTAGCAATCAGTGAAGAGGCAGGGCCAGGAACTATGAATCGACCCCTGTAACCACAAATAGGTGAGTACACACACACACACACACACACACACACACACACACACACACACACACACACACACACACACACACGCGCGCGCGCGCATATACTACAGGCCTAGTGTCTAATCGACATGTGCCTAGGACAAAATGGTAAACCATACCCCCGGCCGGGATTGAACCCGCGGTCATAGAGTCTCAAAACTCCAGCCCGTCGCGTTAGCCACTAGACCAGCTAGCCACAATAAGATTCATCCAACTAGGTATATTTCTACACCATAGGAAAGTTAGCACAGGCACCTCTGTGACCACAAATGCAAGTTTTTACAGACGAATCTCCAGCTAGTGTGGCCGTGACGAACTCTAGCTCAAGTCCCTTCACTGCCGTCAACATGACTTAAGAAATCATAATGACACGATTGCAAATAAACCATACCCCCGGCCGGGATTGAATCCGCGGTCATAGAGTCTCAAAACACACACACACACACACGCATATACTACAGGCCTAGTGTCTAATCGACATGTGCCTAGGACAAAATGGTAACTAACACACACACACACACACACACACACACGTACTCATATACAACAGGCCTAGTGTCTAATCGGCATGTGCCTAGGACAAAATGATAACTAACACACATGCACACATGTGGTAATGCTTTATTTACAGCTAGCAAAGTCAGGGTATTTCTCCAGAATGGTCTGCAATATACCACTGTGGATAAAATACTTTGCCATTTCTTGAACATTTCTGAGTGAGTTGTTTCTAAATTCATTAATTTTATCACACTCCAGTACATAATGACGCAGGGTGTGACAATAGTCCATCTGGCAAAGTTTACATTTCGTTTGGTCTACATCTGGTGGTGGTGATTTAACCTGCCAAAGATACTTGTAACCCAGCCGGAGCCGGGCAGTAGTGACATCCAAGAGTCTGCTTATTTTGTTGGATGCACCATAGACATGTGGCTCCTCCTGCATGATAGAATGATGATAGATGGACTCACTGGTGTCAATCTCCCTGAGCCTTAAGTCCATAAAATTCAGTTGAAATTCTTTTCGTATTATTGTTCTCAAACTACTACCTGACAAGCCAAGATTGTAATCTACTCCCTCTTTGAAAGCATACAGCTTAGCCAATTTATCAGTTCTATCATGCATATGAAGACCAATGTGAGATGGAATCCACAGTATGTGCACTCTGACTCCATGTCCACAATCCTACCATACCTGCGTCTGGCTTCTGACACAAGCATGCCACAATTTATGCTTAATGAGTTGAGAGCATTTATGGATGACAGAGAATCAGTTACAATTAAACTGTCAATCTTTGATACATAGATGCATTTCAGTGCAAGGAGTATGGCAAACAGTTCTGTCTGAAGGGTAGAGGCCCAATTATTGATGCGTGCTCCAATTTCTTTAAGAGAGCCATCACTCTGTACGACAACAGCAGCATTACCAGCTGCACCAGTGGATTGGTGAACAGAACCATCAGCGTAAATAATTTGCGAGAGTGTGTGCTGTGTGACTAAGTTATCAATACAGCTTAAGGCCTCATGTTTGGCTTTAAGGCGAAGTTTTGGTTGTGATTTAAGAAGTAGTTTGGGGGGAAATGGAGGAATGGTAGTTTGGAATGGGGTAATATTCCATGGAGCGGAGAAGTGCCGCTGTTGCCTTACTTGACATAGATCATGTATCTGATTCATGCGGAGGTCGGTTCCAGTGTTTTCGATCCATCTGGAGGAGTGTTCACCAGTGCTGAGGAAAGTTTGGAGGGCTTCTGTGCAGGGGTTTGAATGAGCTTGCCTGAGCATATTAACCCCAATTAGGATATTTCTTTCAGTAACACGATCTCTGATGCTTGGAATATCAAGTTCTTTTTGCATATTTAAAATTTTGGCAGTACGAGGGCATCCTAAAATGATCCTCATTGCTTCGTTCTGCAGTTTTTCCAGCCCTCCAAGCTTCCAGTCAGACACAAGAGCAAGTAGTGGCGCAGCATAATCAACCAATGATCTAATAAAAGCAAGATACATAATTTTCACAATTTTAACATTAGCACCATACCTGGGGTGAAGCCCTGCCACAACTCTAAGTGCTCTTAGTCGTTCTTTGTATTGGCGACAAAGTCTTGTTACAACAGGTCCAAGTAGTGGAACCTCAAAGCCTAGATACCTGTATCTGCTTACATATTCTAGAAGAGACCCATCATGCAACTGGATCTGACGAACTGTGCCTCTCTGTCGAGGAGGACGCCTATTGAGTATCTTTGTTTTATCAGTAGAGATTATCAACCCCAGGTCCTGACACGAGGCTAGTACATGATTAAGAATGTTTTGGGTGTTGGAGAATCCTGTGGTGTGAATCATTATATCATCAGCAAAACTAATCACATAATGATGGGGCTGACTAGGCATAGCATTAAGTAATGCATTAATTAGAATATTGAACAGTGTGGGACTGAGCACACCTCCCTGTGGGGTTCCTAATTCAAAGTCTTTAGTTACACTTCTATGTCCCTGGAACAACACAGACGATTTTCTGTTTCACAGGTAGCCTTTAATCCAGCGGAGAAGCCATCCTCCAACATCCATTCTAGCAAGTTCACTAATGATTACATGTCGGTTGGCTACATCGAAAGCGGTTTAAGGTCAAGGAAGGTAGTGTATGAGCTGTCAGTGTGCAGAGTGAGAAAGGTGGCTATACAATGATGCACGCTCCTTCCATGCATGAAACCATGTAACCGGGGAGACAAAAATTGTTTGATTCTGTACATGAGACGATTAAGAATCATTCTCTCAAATGTTTTACACAAGCAGCTAGTAAGAGATATTGGGCGAAATGCATTTTGTTGATTGGGCTTAGGAATTGGAATGATGAGGCTGTTGGTCCAAGATTGAGGGAGCTCCCCAGTTACATAGCTCATGTTATATAATTCAAGTAATGGATTACCTGGTACTCGACACAGCAATCTGAGTATGTTGTAAGTAATACCATCTTCACCAGGCGACGTGGAGTTGCCCTTAGTGCTGCATCAAGTTCATAATTAGTGAAAGGAATGTTGCAATCATCTGCCTTGCTGAGCATAAAGCAAACAAGTCTCTCCCTTGCATCATATTTGTCATTTAATTTTGCCTGTGTGGTACTGGGAAGATTGTCATAGCTAGATGTAGCAGCCCAAGCACTGACTAACTCATTCGCCCTATGTAAGGGATGAGGGTGCGCGATCTGCCCAGTTCTGTTACCCTTAATTCTATTTATGTCCCTCCATGCCCGGCTAAGTGGGGTGTGAGCATTAAGACCGTTGACAAATTTTTCCCAGTCTGCCGCAGCTCTGTCATACGCTCTCTGGCAGCAGCAAGGGCAGTTTGGAAGAGCCTCAGCGTTCCAGTGGTACGATGTTTTCTATAGGCTAGGCCTAGTCTGCGAACAGTACGTTTCAGTGTACGAAGTTTAGAATCATTGTAATAAGTACGGTTTTTGAAGGAGGTATGATTATTATGGAAGTTTGTTGGGTTTAGAGTACCAAGAGGCTTCAGTGGCGGCTCTAAGTAGTTCTGAATACTGCTCACAAGATCATTGTTAAAGGTATCTACTGAGGAACACTCATAGGAATTATACCAGTCAGTCACATGTGCAACAAAGTCATCATGCTGATCAGTGGGAACATTAAAACGTTTCCGTTTGAATATCCCACCAGGAAGGATAGTATTACCAATATCTAGTGAGGTTAGCCTAGGGAAATGATCAGACGCTATATCTGTTACAATGGAAGACTCACAGCTGGCAGAAGTAATGTTGAAGCCCAGGCACAGATCAAGGACGCCTCCATAGATATGTGTGGGTTCAAGGTCACCTACAATTTGGACATTATCATGACTGTTTAAGAGTGACAACAGTTGATTACCATTACGATTACCAAACTGTGAGTTTCCAATGCTTTTGTGTCTCGCATTGTAATCGCCAATAATAAGAGTAGGCTCAGAATGAGCACAAGTTGGGAGCTCCAAGTAATTAAATTTATCAGCAGGAGCATACAAGTTAAATATGTTGAGAGCAGAGTTCCCTATATAAATCCTAACACCGTGATATTGTAGCCCCTCTGTTTTCTTGTGTGCAAGAAGGTGATGGGGAAGCGATTTTTTAATATATAGAACACAAGAGTTAGTAGATTTGAGGTTATATGCAACAAATGATGGTAATTTAGGGGGTTGGGATTTTTCAGGGACTCTGCACTCTTGTAGACACACAACATCAATGGGTTCGGTGGTTACTTTATGATGAAGGTCAGGAAGTCTTTTTCTAAGTGATGCAATATTCCAGCTTAATATAGAAAGTTTATACGAGTTTTGATCCATTATAGTAGTCCTGGGATCATCTTGAGTTTCTCAGCATAATGAAAAAATTGTTCATATAAATAGCAGACCTTATCAATGTCAACAGTGCAACCCTTGTCCATGAGTTTTGTTAAGTGCACTTCCAGTTGTAAGGCCTCGTGGGAGTCTTCGTAAACCCAGAGCACGACGCTGTTTATGTGTGAATGTATGATAGGTGACACCACCACTCACATTCCCTCCTCCACTAACATTACACGCAACACTATAACTGTCATCACCAACGCCACTACCAACATTGTGTTCATTACATTTATCAACAGTATTGTATTCAACATTAATGTCTATGTGGTTAACCTCATCACACTCTGCACCACCACTTATATTACGCTCATCACTATTACTAACATTATAGACACCACCGCTCTCATCACACTCTTCACCACCACTTATATTACGCTCATCACTATTACTAACATTATAGACACCACCACTCTCATCACACTCTTCACCACCACTTATATTACGCTATCACTATTACTAACATATAGACACCATTGCTCATTCTTCATTATATTACGTGATGCTCACTATAGTTATCAACACAAGTATTATATTCGTCATTACTGTAATTAAGAACACCACCACCACCTTGTTCAGCAACCTTATACTTGCTTTCACAAATTGTGACAATCTTGTTATTGGTACACTCTACACATCTTTCCTTGTGTTGTTCAAGTTGTTGTTTCAGGAGAAATTGTTGTGTTTCCAGTACTTTTATGCGCGACATCAGGTTGTATACCACAGGAGCAAGACTTGGAACATCTGGAGACGTGAAGTCCCGGTCAGCTGAGCTCGTTGGCTGACTGTCAGCTGACTCAGCTAGGCTGGTATTGACAGCCGACGTGATGGGGGTCTGTTGACGTGCTCCCCAGGTGAGGTGCTCAACCCCATTGTCTGAGGGCAGGCATGAGCCAGTATTCAGACCCGAGGTACCTGGTAGTCCTGGGGGGTCATTATGAGGGGGACAGGGTGAAGTGCGGTTGGCTGCGATGCGATCAGCCCTCACACTGCAGTCAGCATGAGCTGCTGTGACTCCTGAGGTCTTACAATTGATACATTGTTTAGCAACAGTCTGTTGCTGTTTGATCATATCATAACACCGTTCAGAAGGATGAGCATTGGCACACACTGCACACCAGTGTGACTTAGATGGGCATTTCCTGGCAATGTGGCCACAGCGTTGACACTTATAACATCGACGTTGAGGAGGTCTGTACAATGCAATGTAATAGCGTCTGTTGAGGGCTGCGCGGGAGTGAATATAGCATGGCAGAGTCCCCTGGCCAGTCCACTCAGCTAATATCAGACCGTTGGAAAGTCGACGAGGGCTTGCAACTTGCTCTGACGCCAGATATTGAGGATTCAAGTGCTTGTTGACGTTGTAGATGACAATAAGCACTTTATGTGCCCTTGGTGGGGCAGCTCGGAGTTTGATGTTGGCATATTCGCCAGTGAGAAGTTTGTCTATAAATGCTGATTCATTAGGCACAAAGACGTAGTTATCCTCATCGTGGACAAACTTGATCGTTTTCTCTAGGTTGTCTATACTAGCTTCGAAAAACCAGTTACACTTGGTCTCTTGATCAGTGTTGTTAGGGAAATCTAACCTGACAGCTTTGGGAGGGTGTGCGCCCACTGTATTGCTTTCAGCAAGCTTTCTCTGGAAGCCTCGTTCTTTTTTCCGAGCCTGTTTACTAAAATATGTTTCAAATCTGCCTTCACCATCATCTACGTCAACACCATCAGCTATACTCATAGCTGACAGGAGTTTCACACTGGCGATGGGCTAAAGGATACCGGTGAATAGAAGGGACAAGGAAGGGATATTCACCTCGCTAGACACAGGCAATATGGGTGTAGTGGCCTGCGGGTCGCAGTGCGATTTTCAAGGTCATTCACGGGGCCACAGTCGTCTCGAGAGTTACCAATATTGCACTACTCGTTAATTACTCCAAACCCGCAGCACTTAACACAGCTAGCACACGTGTCTAGGAATGACAGACAAATTTTCACTCTGTGGACAAACAAATCAGCACAAACTTAATATGTTTATAGATGAACCTCTGGCTTGTTTTTTTATAGTTTGCCACCGAAGTGGCTAGTTTATTGTGCACCCCATATCCATCCTGTGGACGGTAGCGCGAGAGCATATGGATACACAAAAGGCCTAGGAACTAGGCCCCAAAGGGTTAACAGGAATACATATGGATTTATATCTACATATCTATAGTTCACTTATCTGTTACAAGCAAATTTAGGAAATTTGCTTAGTATATCTGGTATCTTATTTTCATTAATAAGATATCTTGACATGTCACATAGGTTATTATACTGTCTGTCTCTGTATTCCTCAATAAGTGGACAATTAAGCACATAGTGTTCAAGAGAGTGACCATATGCCTGATCACATAATTTACATTTAGTTTGATCATCATCTGTGTGCCTCCCAAACTGCCAGAAATACTTGTAACCAAGCCTAAGCCTGGCCACTACAACATCAGTCAGTCTGTTCACATTGCAAGTTGCTCCATAAACATACTTATCTACGTTCATGTTATCATAGTGGGTTATAGATCTACTCAGGCTTCTAACTGCATTCCTATAACAATCATTTTCATTATTTACTTCTCTCCTAATATTATTCCTAATGCTAGACACAGTTATACCAAAGTTATATTCTACATTCTCCTTCTGGATACTCTTCTTGGCTAACATATCAACTTTATCATGAAGGAGTAATCCAATGTGTGATGGGATCCATAGCAATTGTACATTAATTCCTTTGTCCCTAATTTTTGAGTATCTATACCTGGCTTCCCCAATGAGCATGTTGTTGGAGTCATTATATGAGCCAAGAGCCTTCAATGATGACATAGAATCAGTAATGATGATAGAGTCAAGCTCAGTGTCATAGGTTAGCTTTAGCGCCATTAGGATTGCAAACAATTCAGTTTGCAGTGTAGACGCCCAGTTGTTAATTCTTATGCCTAACTCAACAAATTTATTATCGTTCTTAACTAGGGAGGTGGCAACAAGAGCAGATGCAGCCCTGCCAGAAGACTCCTGTTTAGATCCATCAGTGTATATAACTTGTGATAACTTGTTACTACCAGCTAGGTGAGAAATTTCTTCTTGAGCAGTTGCTCTAACAAGAGATTTAAGGAAGGGATTACTAGCAATGAGCTTCTTGGAAGGGACTTGTAGGTATGTGATATTAAATGAACACATCTTCCATGGAGGGGTGAAATGCTCTTGTTGCCTACAGTGATACAGTTCATGCAGGTTATAAAACTTAATGCAATTGCACGTTTTCACAATCCATTTAGATCTGTGTGTATTTACCTCTAGACACTTGGTAAGATTCACTGTGACAGTGTCTGGTTCGTTTCTCAACATTCTAATACCGAGTACAGTGTTAATTTCAACAATCCTATCACTGATACTAGAAATACCAAGCTCCTTCCTCATGTTAAGAACTTTTGTAGATCTGGGACAGCCAAGAATAATCCTGAGAGCTTCATTTTGCATTAACTCCAAGGGTCGGAGAGAACTTTCTCTAGCTAATATCAACATGGGAGCAGCATAATCAATTAAGGACCTAACATAGAATATGTGGAGAAATTTTCTCCAGGAGGGGGGTATCAGCCCCCTTCAGCCCCTTCAGCCCTTTCAGCCCTGAGGGGCCCAGCCCTCTCAGAAGGGGCAAGCGTCTTGTTTACTGCTACAGTGAGTAATTGATCACAGATGCCGTACGAGTATCTGACGTGGTCAAGTGACCGATGCTCCTTGCAGTCCAGTGTTGCAAAGTGTATTTTAATAAGAGACAGTACATCTCTTACTTTAGCAGGACAATTAAGGAAAATCCTGCTCCCACTTTATTACCATGGTAAAGATAGTGGACATTGTTGTCTATGCTTAAGACAGCAAGATTCAAACATTCTGCTTTGCTTCATCGAGGAAGTGGCAAGGAAGCAAAGGTACTAGGTCAGCATTTGTGCTTGGGGAGTGGCGGCATGGGGCGCTGTGGCATCTTCAGATTACTTTTGACTCTACTGAGAGTGACACTGACGCCAGGATAACCAGCAAAGAACACTGATCTGTGCGTTAGTGTGAACAAAGTGTCTCATAAAAGACAATAAACACTTAAGAGAAGTGTGATCAGCTTCTCTTGTGATAAGATTGTGAACAATAAAGACAAATCTTGTGGAACATAGTGTACCAGTGTGCGTTTTCTAGACAATGGAAGACGTGGACATCCAAGGACACTTCAGCTTCTATCAAGTCACCGATACCTGTCGAAGGTGTGAAGAACACCATAGCTCACGCTACAAGAGCAAGGTATGTTACGAATTTCTTGTAGAACGGGGGACTGCGCAGTTCTTGAGTCGCAAGGAGTTTGTAATCAACCTATAGTCGGCAGTAAGGTGTGGACTTTTGAGTCCAAACAAGTATGTATTTTGTCAGCCATCAGTGAATGAAATATGCTGACATAACACCCCCTAGGGGTAATTTATAATCTTACAAATTATAAATCTTTACAGCCCGTTGAAAGATGGTTTCGACAGCTTCTAGACCTCGTCTGCAGGGGCGGCTGTGTAGACGATTTGCTGTCTTTTATCAGCTAAGTGTTCACTATATTTATATTTATAATATATCTTAGCTGGTAAAGCCATTTCTCAACATATTTGGTCGTGCTCGAACCGGATAAAGGCCACACTGTGGTCCAAATATGTTGTACTGCAGTGTACAAATAACCTATGAGCCAAGGTCCTTCGAAAAAAGCTGTAAAACTAGTGTTTTACAATATAAACCAGTATAAATGAGTCCCTCCAGACTCAATCACAGAGAATGGGCAGCCAAAAGAAAACGGGCGCTCACCCAGCGTTCACCCAAAGAAAACGGGAGCTGGGTGACTCACCCAACAAGAAAACGCTGGCACCCGGCATCCACTGCTCCAATCTCGAAAATTGCTGATTAAGACAACAACAACCCAAGTGATGTTCAGTTTGTCTGAGTGTATATACACATAGTGTTTATAATGTTTATAGACAGAAATTAAGAGACAAGATTGTGTTAAAGTTTGTTTCTTATAGATCTACCTGTTATATTAAAGGAACTTATATATAAAGTGTAAGCTTTCAAATACATATTAACAGTGACATTTATATATGTGTAAGTAATATTCACGTGTGATTTACAGTTATACAGTGACATTTATAGTGTATAGTGAATGAAGTGTATAACATCGTTATTTACGATTAATCATCGTGGTCAGGCTGACACAGCAAACTCAAGCCATAAACACCAGCCACATGTACTGTGTACCCTTCATGGTCATTGACCCTGAGGTTAAGCTTAGTGGGTCAGTAGTGTCTGACTCGATTATTGCTGACTTAAGCATAACAAAAACTCAGCTGTTTATAGCAGTACAGTGTTTTTTAAACACTCTAAGTGTGGTGCTAGAATTTTCAGTATACCATTAAAATGGCTTGTTTGAAAACTCAGTTTCAGTCTTTACAGACTAAGATTACACAATTAGAAAATCTAATTTCAGTCTGTATAGGATTAACTCAAGATACAAACATAGATTTTGATGATCTTGAGGTCAAATTCGAATTATTTACACAACGTCTGGAAATAATTAATTCAGACTATACACATTATGAAAATAAATTTCTTGAATCAGATCCATCTGAGGATGAAATTAAAAATGTTTTGGATACTTTTAGTAATCAACAATTAAGGTGGACAGGAGTACAGGCTATCTGCCGCAAAACTCTGTCACAGAGACCTACTGTAACTAGTGGTCAAACACCTGTTACACCTGTAACAACAACAAGTGTCCCATTACCAAGCTTACCTACATTGTCATTACCTATTTTCCAAGGTCATAATTATGAAGAATTCATTAGTGGGTTTCAATCCATAGTAAATTCACGAACTGACATAGATGAGATTGCTAAGTTCAATTACCTTAAATGTCTTGTGAAGGGAGAACCCTATGAACTGATTAAGTCATTTCCGGTGGTTAAAGGCAATTATCAAATAGCCTTACGTGTCTTAGCAGACAATTACTTTGATGCTGACAAGGCCAGAGTTAGACATGCAGTCTTAATATCAAGCTTGAAGCCACCCAAACATTGTTTTTCAGACTTACAGGCATTTAGAATCACATTAGACAATAGTCTCAGATCTCTAGGTGCTAAATATGACCTAAGGCAATGTGATTGGTTTATCAGTGGTATTGTACAAGATAAGTTGTCACCACAAACTATTGAACGATTAAATATTATGTTCAATAAACGCTATTTCACTTGTGAAGAAATTAGCAATGGTTTACAAACAATAGTTTCATGCATGCAAGCAACGAGACAAGATGAAAAATCCACAAATCCCGTGGATAACAAACCTTCTACTCAGTATAAAAAGAGTATACCTACTCCCACTAAACCACATAATGGGAAATCCCATATAGGCATTTATCAAGCTGTGAATACCACAGACAGTAAACAAACTGTCGCACATAAACGTACTCCAAAATGTGTACTTTGTGATGGAACACATTGGGCACAGTATTGTATTCAATACACATCAATGGAGGCACGTAAACAACGTGTTCATCAGCTGAAAAGGTGCATCAAGTGTTTAGGTGAACACAAGGGAGGTAAATGCTCACTGAAGAAGTGTTTTAAATGCAAGGGTATGCATCATACAGCATTATGCCCAAATACTTTTGCTGAACAGCAGCAGACTTCCACAGAATCAGGAAGTCAACAAGCAACAGCATTAAATGTGAGAGATAAGTTTAAAGCAACTGCTCTCCCGATAGCTCGAGTTGAGTTATCTAATAAATTACACAAAACCAATGTGCTAACACTATTTGATCAAGGCTCACAAAGGTCCTTCATAAGAAGAACAGTGTTGCAGAAACTGAATAAACAACCCTATGCCAAAATACAGTTAGATATAGCTGGTTTTTTCCACAATTCTGGTAAACAGACATATGACCTAGCCAGAATCACTGTTGGTCTAGGAAACAGGAAAAAGACAGTAGAAGCTGTGGTAGTAGATGATTTGCCTAAGTCTGTGCAGATCCAGGGATTAAAAGAAACAGTTGCAGCACTGAAAGCAGCTAAGGTCAAGTTAGCCTGTCCTGACATACAGACGGACACAATTAGTCCAATTGATTTAATCATTGGAAGTGATTATTATCACTGTTTTGTGCAAAATATAGTAAGTAAACATGATGTTCACTTGCTGAAAACAGCAGGAGGCCACATGATATGTGGTCCCATTCCCTCTCAAAGTGGGAAAGAAGCTGATATTGATTCAGTGGAAAATGTACTAGTTACGAGAATAACCGCTGATCATGTACCACAGCAAAAATTATCATTACTGGAAGAAATGAATGAACCAGTTGATAAGTTGTGGGATTTAGATGCGATAGGTATTGATGTAAATAAACCAAGCCCACAAGAGTCTCAGACTTATAACCAATATTTGGACACTGTCAAATATAAAGATGGACAGTATTGGGTTAGGTTACCATGGAAATTAAATCCACCACATCTGCCTAGCAATTATCGCATGGCTTTCGGACAAATGAAAGCACAAATACATGAGCTCAGGAAGAATCCAGAGCTACTGACTGTTTATGATAATATCATACAAGAACAGTTGGACAATAAATTCATTGAGGAAATAGTCGAAGATAAGTTGAAGACAGACGCTCATTATCTCCCGCACCATGGAGTCAGAAAAGATTCTGAAACCACTCCACTACGTGTTGTATATAATTGCAGCGCACGTGCAAATAAAGATGTAGCAAGTCTTAATGACTGTCTAATGACCGGACCCTCACTAACTGAGAAGCTTGGAGACGTGCTTATGAAATTTCGCACAAACCCATATGCCTACACGGCTGATATTTCCAAAGCTTTCTTAAGAGTAGGACTACAAGAAATAGATAGAGATTATACTCGATTCTTGTGGCCTGAAAATCCACATGATCCTCAAAGTCCTGTGAAAACTTATCGTTTCAAATCAGTATTATTTGGTGCAACATCCTCTCCATTCTTACTAGAAGCTACTCTAAATACACATTTGAAGAAATCTGAAAGTCCCTTCAAAGAAATCTTAAAGAAAAGTTTCTATGTGGACAATCTTCAAGGTACTGTGAATAAAGAGGAGGATTTGAAATCCTTATACAGAGAAGCTAACAAGGAGATGAAAGAAGCAAATATGCCTCTAAGGATGTGGAATACAAATTCAAAGCAATTAAGGGAACTTATCAAAGAAGATTTCCCTGAAACTGAAATTCCTGATTGCAACAATATGCTGGGACTTAATTGGAACACACAGGAAGATACTTTGAGTCTCAAAAGGATAAACAATAAATCATGCAGTACACTCACTAAACGTAGTTTACTGTCAGAGGTATCACAATGTTTTGATCCTCTAGGACTCGTCTCACCAATTACCATAAAGGGTAAAATGCTTATGCAAGATGCATGGAAGCTCAAAATTGGATGGGATGAGAACTTGCCTCTAGAAATGAGTCAAGCATGGGATGAAATATCCAAGGAGTTTAAACAACTTCATCAAATTAAACTTCCCAGACAAATAGGTCAAGAGGGAAACAAGTACACATTACATGTGTTCTGTGATGCGTCAACCAGAGGTTATGGCGCTGTAGCTTACATGAGTAATGCTGAAGGAAGTACACTAATTACTTCAAAGGCCAGGGTAGCACCCTTGAAGGTCAGAACAGTACCACAATTGGAACTGACAGCACTCTATGTAGGTACAAAATTAGCTGTCTATCTCAACAAAGTACTTGATCATCTCACTATTGAAAAAACCGTGATCTGGAGTGATAATGAAGCAGTTCTCCAGTGGTTAAGAAATAATAAGAGTAAGTTGGTCTATGTACAGAACAGAGTAGCAGAAATAAAAGAGATGCAGAGAGATTATCACTTTCTTCACGTCTCTACCCAAGAGAATCCAGCTGACATGTTGTCACGTGGTGTCCCACTTAAGAAATTTGTGGATAATAAATTATGGCTCCACGGACCGAACTGGCTCTCTAATGAAAATAACTGGCCTCAGCAAAAAGCTCACATTATGCCAGAAGAAACAGTCTGCTTGAACACAGCAGAAATAAGTTGTGTAAATACTGCAGACACAACAGAAATAGTCATTGATGGATCTAAATACTCATCTTTGGGTAAACTCTTAAGAGTTACAGCTCTTGTCTTTAAATTCATTAAAGGAATAAAACCTGATTATGAATGTCTTGAACCCATTAAATACTGGGTGAAACTAATACAGAAAGATGTTTTCTCTACAGAATATAAATTTCTAGAAACACAAGATAAATCCCCAAAGAAACCTGTCATGATTAATTCTTTAGGACTTTATCTCGACTCAGAAAAGATTATAAGATGTCGAGGAAGAATTCATAATTCTTCACTACCTAAAAAAGCCATACATCCAATATTGATCCCCAAGAATCATTGGCTAACAAAACTGATTGTGCAAAACGCCCACAGTAACGTGTTACATGGTGGGGTAGCTGACACACTTTGTCATATACGACAATCCTACTGGATACCTCAAGGTCGACAAAGTGTGAAAAAACAAATAAAGGACTGTATTACTTGTCGTCACTACGATATGCGAGTATGTCAGTATCCAGGTCCACCTCCATATCCCTCTGAAAGAGTTTGTCATATCACTTCATTTGAGGTGACAGGTGTAGATTACACTGGACCAATAATTTTAACCAAAACAGTTGACAAAGTTCCCATCAAGGTGTACATCTGTTTGTTCACTTGTGCTACGACTAGAGCAGTACATCTAGAAGTAGCCACTGACATGTCTGCTGAAACCTTTATCAACTTATTCAGAAGGTTTGCAGCCAGAAGGGCATGTACCAGACTGATGATTTCAGATAATGCAACGAACTTTGTTGCTGGCGATGCTTATATAAGCAAGATCTTTGATCAACCAGAAGTACAACAGATGCTGAATCAACGCAGGTGTCGTTGGAGATACATTCCTCCTAAATCACCATGGCACGGCGGATTTTATGAAAGAATGATCGGCATTGTAAAACGTTGTTTAAGGAAGACTCTTCATCGTCAAAGAATCGACTTAGAAGAATTCCGTACAGTTGTGACAGAAATAGAAAATAGAATCAACAACAGACCTCTAACTTATGTTACCGATGATCTGGACAATTTAGAAGTGTTAAGTCCATCTCATTTACTCCATGGCAGAAGGCTCGAACCTGTTCCTCCCATGAATGATAAAGAAATCATAGAGGATCCTACTTATTTCGAACCTGAGCAACTCAGACGTAAATTCAAACACCTTAATAAAGTGATTGAACGTTGGGAGAAAATTTGGCGAGAAGACTATCTCACCTCATTGAGAGAACACTTCTATGGAGCTGGTGTTCCTGAAAATCATAAGTCCTTAAGACCTGGTGACATAGTGATTATTGACAATGATGGTCCGAGGTCCCAATGGCCACTTGGAAAAATTGTGACCATATATCCTGATGCAAATGGAATCGTCAGGACAGTTGATGTTTTGAGCAAAGGTGTAGTGAATAAGCGGACAATAAATAAACTAGTACCGTTAGAATTACACAGTGTTGAAAACAAAATTAGTGATTCTCCAGAAACCATGCAGACTAAAGCTGTTCAGAAAAGACAAGCAGCAGTGGTGGCGAGTGAGAAAATTAAATTAATGTTAAGTGATGAATAGTTCACCTGCAGCGAACCTCTGCCGCCCCCCAGTGTGGAGAAATTTTCTCCAGGAGGGGGGTATCAGCCCCCTTCAGCCCCTTCAGCCCTTTCAGCCTTGAGGGGCCCAGCCCTCTCAGAAGGGGCAAGCGTCTTGTTTACTGCTTCTGTGAGTAATTGATCACAGATGCCATACGAGTATCTGACGTGGTCAAGTGACTGATGCTCCTTGCAGTCCAGTGTTGCAAAGTGTATTTTAATAAGAGACAGTACATCTCTTACTTTAGCAGGACAATTAAGGAAAATCCTGCTCCCACTTTATTACCATGGTAAAGATAGTGGACATTGTTGTCTATGCTTAAGACAGCAAGATTCAAACATTCTGCTTTGCTTCATCGAGGAAGTGGCAAGGAAGCAAAGGTGCTAGGTCAGCATTTTCTTTGTGCTAGGGGAGTGGCGGCATGGGGCACTGTGGCGTCTTCAGATTACTTTTGACTCTACTGAGAGTGACACTGACGCCAGGATAACCAACAAAGAACACTGATCTGTGCGTTAGTGTGAACAAAGTGTCTCATAAAACACAATAAACACTTAAGAGAAGTGTGATCAGCTTCTCTTGTGATAAGATTGTGAACAATAAAGACAAATCTTGTGGAACATAGTGTACCAGAGTGCGTTTTCTAGACAATGGAAGACGTGGACATCCAAGGACACTTCAGCTTCTATTAAGTCACCGATACCTGTCGAAGGTGTGAAGAACACCATAGCTCATGCTACAAGAGCAAGGTATGTTACGAATTTCTTGTAGAACGGGGGACTGCGCAGTTCTTGAGTCACAAGGAGTTTGTAATCAACCTATAGTCGGCAGTAAGGTGTGGACTTTTGAGTCCAAACAAGTATGTATTTTCTCAGCCATCAGTGAATGAAATATGCTGACATAACACCCCCTAGGGGTAATTTATAATCTTACAAATTATATTTCTTGACAGCCCGTTGAAAAATGGTTTCGACAGCTTCTAGACCTCGTCTGCAGGGGCGGCTGTGTAGACGATTTGCTGTCTTTTATCAGCTAAGTGTTCACTATATTTATATTTATAAATATCTTAGCTGGTAAAGCCATTTCTCAACAGCTATGTACATCATTCTCACGATTCTCACATTAGCACCATATTTGGGATTGTAGCCAGCAACAGCTTTGAGAGCATTTAGCCTAGCTTTACACTTCTTGTTTAGTTGTGGTATAGTGGATTTGTTAAAGGGTACATCTACACCAAGATATCTGTAAGTTTTAACATAGCTAATGATTTCACCCTGCAAATAGATGGGTGGGGGATGTCGTTTGCTTGTTAATATCTTAGTTTTAGAGGAAGATATTATGAGGCCTAGTCGATTACAAATTGCTTGAACTTCATTAAGAATGGTATTCATCTTCTTATGCCCTGTTGTATGGATCATGATATCATCAGCATAGCTTATAGCTATATGTTTAGGTGAGGCAGGTAGAGCATTTAGGAGAGCATTAATCAGAATATTAAATAGCATGGGACTAAGAACTCCTCCCTGCGGTGTACCTAAAGACATTTCTTTAGAATCACTTCTGAAGCCTTGGTAAAGGACAGAGGATTCTCTATTTGACAAGTATCCTATTATCCAGCAGAGTAAGCTACCACCAATATTCATTTTGGCTAGTTCATGTAGTATAACGGTTCTGTTCGCAATATCAAATGCAGATTTTAGATCAAGAAAAGTGGTAAAACTAGTAGAGGTGTGTGCAGCGAGAAAGGTGGAAATACAGTTCTGCACACTTTTACCTTTCATGAACCCATAGAGGTAGGGGGAAAGTTGGTGTCTGATTCTGTAGTACAGTCTGTTAAGCATCATTCTTTCAAAAGTTTTACAAAGACAACTAGTTAAGGAGATCGGCCTAAATGTATCAGGCTGTTGGGGCTTAGGGATAGGCACAATGAGACTATTGGTCCAGGAAGTAGGAAGAACGCCCTCAATGTAACTGAGATTATACAGTGCCAACAAAGGATTATCAGGCACGTGCCTTAGAGTTCTGAGAATATCATAGGTTATACCATCCTCTCCAGGAGCAGTTGATCGACCTTTGGTTAATGCATTATCTAATTCATACTCGGTAAAGAGGCAATCACTCTCATCAATATTTTGGCTCATAAAATTAATCAGTTTCAACATTTCTTCAGAAGTACTCTCTAAATTTTTTTCTAATATGAGATGGAAGGCTTTCATGCCTGGATGTTTTGGACCAGTCATTTATGAGGTCATTTGCTTTTTCAAGAGGAAAGTTATGAGCAACATTGCCAGTCTTTTTCCTGGTTATTTTATTTATACCTTTCCAAGCCAAACTCAAAGGGGTGGACCTATTTAATCCACTAACAAACTGTTCCCATTCCTGTTGCCTAAGTTCTTCCTTTCTATTCCTTGCATTTGTTAGTGCAGCTTGGAACGTTCTGAGCAGGTCTGGGGTTCTACATTCACGGTATGCTTTACCAATCCTCCTAGCTGCATGTGTTAGATTGCGCAGCTGTGGATCATTATAGTATTTACATTGGTTTTTATTGTTATTTATAGTGGAGGGTCTTTGTTTCCTATTCCTGCCCACTTGATCTGTGAGAACACTCTCAATAGTGGTAATTAAATCATCATTAAATTTTTGTGTGCCAATGGGCTCGTAATTCTTATACCATTGATCCAAGTGGTTAATAAAGTTGTCTCTGTGTTCTGGTTTGAGAATAAGTTTCCTCCTTCTGTATTTAGCTCCTTGATTGCTGGAGATGTGATCAAGATTGACAGTTGTTAGTCTTGGAAAGTGATCAGATAGACGATCATCAACTATGACAGAGTCATGCATCGTATATGATGTATTAAATCCAAGACACAGATCTAGTATGCCACCATATATGTGAGTAGGCTCAGTAGTGCCCACAATTCGAACATTATCATGCTCATTTAGCAATCTCACTAGTTTAGTTCCATTGGTGTTTGTTATAGACCCACCAATATTCTTATGTCTGGCATTAAAATCTCCAAGAATGATGGTAGGTTCACTATTGATGCGATCTGGTAAAGCATCAGGTCGAAGCTGGTTCGCTGGGGCATAGAGATTAAAAATGTTTATGGAAAAATCGCCTGCATATACTTTGACACCATGATACTGCATGTTAACTCGACTCTGCAAGGAAAGGAGTGAATGTGGCAAGTTCTTTCTGACATACATCACACAACAGTTGGTTGACCTTAGGTTATAAGCTGCATATCCAGGCAAGTTTGCTGGAGGTGCTCCATCTTTCAATCTACATTCCTGCAAACAGATGACATCAATATTCTTGGTTGCACTAATATGATGTAAGTCAGGCAACCGCTTCCTGATGGAAGCAATGTTCCATGAAAAGATTTGTAATTTATCCATTGTAGTGAGTTATTACAATCTCTTGCTCATAAGATGGTAAAACTATTATGTTTTGACTACAGTGTGCAGACACTTAAGAGCAAATAGCATAGTTTGTACGTCTTTATCTTCAGGACCTTTATTTTTAAGCATTTTTCGGCATCTTGGCAGCCAGTAGAAAGGCAAGTCTTGAAGGCAAGAGTTATGGGCTTCTTTCTCACAAATTGCTGGAAGCTGAACGGAGATTGCTGCACTTTTGACATCATCACCATGCTCAAGAGCATCATCCTGATTACATATATTTATTAAACTTGTCAGGATCTGTTCAAGATGCTCAATTTTTTTCTGGAAATTTGTTATAATATGAGGAAGGTCAGGCGAATCCAATGCCTCTCCGGAGGATGGCACTTCTGGGTTAGTGCTTTCTTTAACACCTATCACCTTAACAGGTACCATGGTTACATTAGTGTTCTCTGTTTCATCATTCATTGCAGGTAGGTCCTGTGCATCTGACTCATCTCCAATTTCCAGGGGGGTTACCTGTGTGGTGTCCGTCTGACTGTTGTAGTTGTGTGTATTGGGAGAAATGACAAACTCATCCCCATATTCAGGTGTAGCCATAGGTATCTGTAGTGGCAGATCAGTAGTTCCATATGTGCTAGCAGGGATGGCTAGCTCCTCCACAGCTGGTGTGTGTGATGGCATTCTGGTATCACCAGAATCCTTTGCAGTGAGGTGGGGTTCTTGCACACTTTGCAGAGGTTCAGTCTCAGATCTGGCTGTGGTAGACTGGATGGCCCCATCCTCAGTTACCATTAACGGACTGTTATCAGGTTTACATCGAAGGTTGTTTGGGTTCTGACTGCAGTCCTTGTGGGAAACTGTAACCCCAACTTCTTTACAGTTAATACACTTAAATTTTCGGCTGTCAGGGCCTACTGTGCATTCTCTAGTGGAATGTATCCCAGCACACTTACCACACCAAGAATGTAGTATTCCACAGTCTATTGCAACATGGCCATAGTGCTGGCATTTGTAACACCTACGTTTAGGGGGTAGGTACACTTCGATGTTTAGGAAACGTAAACCATGCACCCAGATATTCCGGGGGAGGGGCACAGGACCCACCCAACTGGCAATAATTTGGGATTTTCCTTTAAGTCTTTTAGGCTTGATGATATGCTCACTTAGAGTCAGATGGGATGGGTCCATGCAGAGAGGGTATCCAAAGATTATGATACTGACCCATTTTTTAAAGTGGTGAGTGTCTGATGGAGGTCGGAGCAGCTTAATATCCCCATAAGGTGTACTAAGTAGATCATTGATCAGCTCTTTATTCTGTTCCACAAACACAAAGTTGTGTGTGTTTTTCCTAAATTGGATCCTTGAGTTAGGATGCTTGTTTACAGCTTCCATTAGCCATGCACACTTAGCAGGCAGCGGGGTGTTGTCAGGGAAGTTCAGCTTAACACATTCTTCCTTTGAAGAAAGACTTCTTGCAGCCTCTGTGCACCAAGGACGTTTAGTATCACATTGTGTACGAGTCAAGTGAGTCTGACTACGTCGACGCTCTAGCCCTTTCTCACTTTTTCTCTTTTGTTTACTTTTAAAGGTCTGGAAGCTATCATCATTTCCATCACCTGCAGAAATAGGTTCCTCTATGACAGTTGCCATGTTTGCCAGTGATGATATCTGGTGTAAGACTCACAACACAAGAATTCCTCGCTTATCTTTCCCTTAAAGCTTATGCAAGAGCAAATATTCACTACAAAGTCAGAAGTCCAAAATAGATCACAAGACACAAGTGCTCAAGTTCAATGAACACCTCCAACCATACTCAACCCAGACCACCACCACTCAATACGACACACACCCCACCAAAAACACACTCAGAGACCTCTTGTATGTGTGTTAATAATATGGTACATATAATGATATAATGGATGGTACAGGCGAGGTCTTACACCATATCACAAATTACAAAGATGAACAGAGAGAGAGAGAGAGAGAGAGAGAGAGAGAGAGAGAGAGAGAGAGAGAGAGAGAGAGAGAGAGAGAGAGAGAGAGAGACAAAGTAGGTAATATTGAGCATAAAATTAGAATTCTGACATACATCACATTAAACATGAGGTTCAAATTCAATGATAACTTCCACTTGAGTTAGTTCAGGCTACTGCCACCTAATGTAAGTCACTGAAATAATAATATAGCAGACATCACAATGAATGCTGAAGACAACCTCTTACCCCAACCATAGATTGTAAACAGTATTACTAAAAAAAAAAAAAAAAAAAAAAAAAAAAAATAAGTAATATTACAATGATAATGAGATAAATCACTCTGGTGGACTTCCTTGGTCCATCCTGGGTAACTCACACGTTACTATGTTATATATGTATGCAAGCATAAGTGTGCAGCTGTAGATAGATGAACCAGTACCTAAACAATCTCACTTACACACGCGTTACTATGTATGACAAGTGTTACCAAGTACACCAAGTGTACACTTTATCACTTAGAATACACTTTTGTTGATGTAAATATAGGTGAGAGTGGTACACCGCTGGTCGTAGTAAACACACTCAACTTCTCAAAGTCACACACTAGGCCCAGCTTCTGTAGAGGTACCAGCGTTTTAATGTGTTTATTATGTGTCAGTGCGTGTCTGCAGTCATTAAATTGGTGTATCAGAAGTTAAACACTACAATCCAGTTGATCAAATAGTCTAAAACAATTTACACAATGTATAACTAGAAGTATAATGACTGCAAATTGTTACTATTACAATTTTAACTAGGCGCTAGACCCACTAGATGAGATGGCAAGGAACATAGATGTTAACAGGCTGACTCTTGCTTAACACAGTTGAAAGGTAACCGAATTACTCAAGTAAGAAAGTATTCATGAAACTGAACATTATGCAGCAGTAAGCTTGTTCACAGTAAAAATACAAAGCATAAGTTACACACTCACACCACAGATGAACACTGCAATTTGAAATATTACTGGGAATTTAGCAGTAAAGTTTCAGTCTGAACGAGAAAATGTATTAGAAAACACAGCAATGACACTAGGACAAGCAACTTAATTATGTAACCGTATTTAATAGTTCAGTTACACTGAGCAGAGCATGTATTACACTGATTTATCAAATGTAAGGAGTCACTACACTGAAGTACACTCTGAGCCTTTTAAAGTCTTAATACAGGCTTACAAATGACAATTAACTGTTGGGGAAAGCAGCACTTAACACTTCTAGCACAAGTATGACAGATGAATGTTCACTGTGTACAAGCAAATCACCACAAACTTACTATGTTTATAAGTGAACCTCTGGCATGCCCCACTCAAAATGTCAGCACTGCAATGCTCGTCAAATTGTTCTCAAGCCACTACAGGAAACAATGGTATGCCAGCAGCACTGCAGAACGTATACACAGACATGCTGGGCCCTAGGACAGCTATAACTGCAGGCTGCCTTAGCTTGTTCTGGCTAGCTTTTAGTGCTGCCCTCAAGCTTGCTTGACTGTGCTCGCCAAGCCCGCGCCAACCACCCGGACACCTGCTTGCAGCAGGCAGGCAGGCACACAGGAGACACTCACAAGATGAGCGGAGTGCGGCACAGAGGACACGGGCACTCAAGCACCCATGTGGTCTGGCAAAAAACCGCCTCTAGACCACAAGCAAATAGAGGCGAACGGCTGAGTTCCAAATCGAGGAAGGAGAAGGGACAAGGAAGGGATATTCACCTCGCTAGACACAGGCAATATGGGTGTAGTGGCCTGCAGGTCGCAGTGCAATTTTCAAGGTCATTCACTGGGCCCACAGTCGTCTCGAGAGTTACCAACCCTGTACTACTTGTTAATTACTCCAAACCCGCAGCACTTAACACATCTAGCACACGTGTCTTGGAATGACAGACAAATTTTCCCTACATAAGAACTAGTTCTCACAACATCGAAGGTGCAGCCGGAACACTGTAGAACGTTCACAAAGGCATTCTGGGATTTAGAACAGATGTAGCCTTGTGTTACACCCTTTTGTTCATTTTAAGTACTGTTTATCACAATGGTATACTTTTACATGTTATTTTTGCTATTTCATTTAATATTATATTCAGGAGTAATTCCATTAGTAGCTAAAATGGATTTACTCGACTTTATAATATTATCTGGTCGTATTACTTAGCTTTGTATTTAGGTAGGTCGTTTAATTAGTGTCAACTGTTGGTGACCTGGCCAAGCACCAGTAGGTGTTTCGAGCTGCTCAACCCCTGTTCCGACCGAGACAAAGTGGGCTGGTAAAGCCTCACAGAGTTCAGTTCATACCTTCCTTTGGACCAGGAAGGGTCGAGGGAAGTATCCACCTCTAAACCACCATTTGCCTCCCTAGAAAATCCCAGGAATTTTCGGGAGCTTACTGCTAAGACTTATCTCGGTTGGAGAAGGCGGTTGAGAAGCTCTTAGAGAAAGTGAAGCCAAGTGAGCAAGCCTCTGTAGTGTATGAGGACTTATTGTAAAGTGAACCCTATCATAAGAAATCTATTAATGTGTTAGAGTTTTTAGGCAATGCCTGTGCATGTGCCTATACTAATATTTCGTGACTCACTCAGAGCCATTTGTAAATACTAAACCCAGTACTGTGTTGTTTTAATGAGGAATGGCAAAGTATTCTACTCATAGTGCAAAATATGAGAAGGTGAATTTAAGTGATTATTATGATTATTAATAAATTAAATAGAAACTAAGAAAATTCCTTTTCCTCTGAAGTGAGTACCTAGACGTACTAAGTTTTTGTTACGAAAAGCACTATAACTCAGGGACCAACTGACTATGTTCGTAACAAAGTGGGGGCCCGTCCGCGATTCGCTCTCTGATCCAAGTGCCAATCCCATGAAAGTGAGCTGCTGTTCAGGTACCCATAAAATTAACTATGGAGGCTCAAATACAACAGTTAATATGTAAGTTAACCTTGGAAGATTTGAAGTCTTTAAAACTTCAGAAGTGCTGGCAAATTGCCGTACGCCTAGGAGTGAAGTATAACAAATATTACACCGCCGAGACCACTCGATCTATTTTGAGCAACATGCTGTTTCCGGAACAAGGGGAGGTGGATGACATTGACGATACTGATGAGGCAAGTCTAATATCTCAATTTGAACACTTGGACCGACCGCTTGGAGCACAAGGACTTGATCTTGGTGTCCTTCCAACTTCCCTACCCTCTGGTGATGTGGCTAAGCCAGAATCAAAGGGAGCTGCTGGTGAGCGGACATCTCTGGGAGAGGTGCCTGAAATTGGGGTATCTAATCGCCCAGTTTCCGACCCTGGTTCACAAGAAGCACCCAGCGCAGGTGCTCGACCCAAGGAAAGACGGGAAAACTTGTATCCTCCAACTCCTCCGCTACCTATTGGGCCCATATCACAGAGCCAGTTCGAAAGAATGGAGCGCCTTATTACTTTACAAATGGCCCAAATAGAAGCCCAAAGGAGGCTGAATGCAGAAGAGTTCGAGAGGGACACCATACTCTACGAACGTCAGCGGTAAAGGGAAGGAGTTGTGAGGCCCGAGGCCCCCAGAAATATTTTCGACATTCATAAAGCAGCATCTTTGGTGCCCAAGTTTTGCGAGTCTGATCTGGACACGTACTTCGATACGTTCGAAAATCAGGCTCGAGCCATGCAGTGGCCCCAAAATTTCTGGGCTGTCTTGTTGCATACGACGCTGACTGGTAAAGCTCGAGAATGTACCGCGGCTTTGCCTTACGAAAAGTACATACAATATGACTCCGTCAAAAAGGTCATACTGGAGACCTATGATCTACTCCCTTTGAGCTACCAGCAAGCCTTCCGTACTCTGCAAAGGTTACCAGGGCAAACTTGGGTGGACTTCGCCAGGCAGAAGAAGGTAGCTTTCGAGAGGTGGCAAAGAGCCTCACAAAGCAACACCGTAAGCAGCTTAACCCAATTAATACTACAAGAGGACTTCTATAATTCTATATCTGGAGATTTGCGGAAGTTCCTGATCGACCGTCCAACACCTGATGTGATGGAGACCGCTGCACTGGCCGATCGCTACGAGATCTCCAGCCAGCTGATCCGTGATAGAACATCCAGAGAAGAAGCAGTAAAATTGGGCCAGAAGGTTCGACCAGTTAAGTCCAGAACAGAACCTCGCCAAAAGTTTCCTTCAGAAGCAGTGACCTCTCGAACCCTGGATAAGCCATGCAATGGTGACCGGTTTCAACCACGACAGAACCAGGAGGTGTATAAAGTCAAGAAGAATTTGTCCTGTTCATATTGCCAAAAGAGAGGTCATGTGAGAAACCAATGTTATCAGCTGGAAAGGGATAGGAAATATAAGTATCGAGAAGGTGCTCCTGTGCAGATGGTGTCTTCAGTAGCCCACACGCAGGGATGTTTACAGGCGGATCTAGAGCCGGCAGGACCGAAGACTGCTTCACTGAGATGACCAGAGACGAGGGCCATCTCGGGGCAAGAAATTGAAAAGGCAATGAGCCCATATTTTTCAAAAGGAAAAGCTGGTATTGACGAGTGCCAAGTGGTGCCTGTTAAAACCTATAGGGATACGGGGAGTTACTTGACATTGTTAAAAAAGGGAATCCTCTCTTTGTCTGACCGCACTTACACCAAGATAGATGCACTTCTGGAGGCTTATGGAGGAGCCGTTTCTAGAGTTCCCCTCCATAGGATATACCTAGACCTGGGTTGCTATAAAGGATATGCGACTGTCGGTATATCAGATGAAGGATTTCCTATTAAGTCTGCTGACCTACTGATAGGAAATAACCTAAGCTACGAAGGAATCAAGAAAGAACCTCTGGTGATAGAAAATACCTCGGGAGAGGATTACGTGATTGAGGCTCATAGGAAGGACCTATCATTATTTCCGCTGGGAGTTGTCACTAGGTCCATGGCAACGACCAGGTTAACTCCTGAATCAACAGAGGAGGAAGAGGACAAAGCTGATCTGGGTTTGAACCTATTGTTTAGTGCGACCCACTGGCCCAATGATGCGACGTCTGTGTCTGCAGGGCTAGAATCAACTTTAGATTCTTTAGGTGCTAAGAAGTTTAGACCTGAAGATCTAATCCAAGCACAGATGGAAGACCCCTCGTTGGAGAAAGTAAGAAAGCTGTTGATAACAGAAGAAGAGGCCGAGAAACTAGAGGACTGTGTTTATTCTAGTAGGGGTATACTTATGAAGAAATCCACCAGAAGACATTCTCTAGGGGCACCTTTTGCCAAGGCCAAGCATGTATTAATCCTGCCTAGGATTTATCGTGAGCTTGCATTGAAGGTCGCCCATAATAGTCCAATGGGAGGACATCTAGGAGTAAGGAAAACTATGGTAAAGTTGTCAAAATACTTTTTTTTGGCCTAGAATGCGGGAAACCGTGGTGGAACATCTTTGCAGTTGCCGGGTCTGTCAGACCAACGGTAAACCTGCTCATACCCCACCTCCAGCTCCTCTCTGTCCTATCACCTCAGATGGCAAGCCTTTCTCCCGTTTAATCATCGATTGCGTAGGTCCACTTCCCAGGACCAAGGCGGGGAATCAGTACCTATTCACTATAATGGATTCTGCCACCCGTTACCCCGAGGCCATTCCCATGAGGAAAATAAATGCTCGCGCAATAGTCCACGCTTTAATAAAGTTTTTCTCACAGGTTGGGCTGCCTCGTGAGATCCAGTCTGATCAAGGATCAAACTTCACTTCAAAAATCTTCAAGGAGGCCATGTCACGCCTTGGTGTAAGATCTATCCTCGCTACGAGCTATAGGCCCCAGTCCCAAGGAGCATTGGAACGGTTTCATCAAACATTGAAGGTGATGATGCGTTCCTACTGTGAACAATTCAGTAAAGACTGGGACGAGGGCATTCCTTCCCTTCTCCTGGCCGTAAGGGAAAGCGAGCAGGAAAGTCTAGGGTATAGCCCTTTTGAGTTGATATATAGTTATACGGTACGTGGACCCCTCGCAGTATTGAAAGATGTATGGACCGGAAGACTTACTCCGTCAGTTCAGGTATGCCCGGCTTTGATGCAGGAACACCTCACTTTCACGAGGAACCTAGCCGCAGAGAACTTGAAGAAAGCCCAGGCTAAAATGAAACTACGACATGATGAACATGCGGCCTCTCGCTCTTTCAACATCGGAGATAAAGTATTGGCTCAAAAATTCATGCCCGGACATGCACTGAAACCAAGATATGAGGGACCTTTGGAAGTCATTAAAAAACTAAGTGAAGTGAATTACCTTGTTCGTACCCCAGGGAAAAAGAAATCAGACCATACATACCATGTTAACCAATTGAAGAAATATTATGGAGGGTTAGCCCCGACCGCTGCCATTCTTCTAGAGTCCCAGCAAGAAGCAGAGGATAAATTAGACACATATGCAACTCTTGGGTATCTTTATTGAGGAAACGTTTCGCCACACAGTGGCTTCATCAGTCCATACGAAGGAGAAACTTGAAGACCAGGAGGAGAATGAGGTAATCAGTCCCTCAACCTTGAGTCGATGTGTTCAGTCCATCAATCTTGAATAGAATACGGCATATCAGCGGAGAAGCAGCTTATAAACCGTATGGCAGGAGAGGTGCAGCAGTCATAGGTCGTGTTACATTTGTTCAATGTGGAAGGAGGTCGTGCCCAAGAATTAGGCAAGCGAAGAATTCCTAAGTATTAAGATCCCAAGAATTCTTCGCTTGCCTAATTCTTGGGCACGACCTACTTCCACATTGAACAAATGTAACACGACCTATGACTGCTGCACCTCTCCTGCCATACGGTTTATTTTATAAGCTGCTTCTCCGCTGATATGCCGTATTCTATTCAAGATTGATGGACTGAACACATCGACTCAAGGTTGAGGGACTGATTACCTCATTCTCCTCCTGGTCTTCAAGTTTCTCCTTCTTATGGACTGATGAAGCCACTGTGTGGCGAAACGTTTCCTCAATAAAGATACCCAAGAGTTGCATATGTGTCTAATTTATCAACATGTCGGTTCTCTTAACCATTCATCTACAAGAAGCAGAGGATTTGGAGGACTGCTCCAAAGGAATAGAAGTCCGTCTTAGAAACACTCAAGTTCTACGATCCCTGGACGATTTTTTAAAAGATCTGGCCTGTGACAGAGCCAAAGAAGTGAAAAATGTGATTTTGAAGTACCCATCATTGTTTGGCGATATACCTAAGCGTTGCACGTTGGGGACACACGACGTGGATGTCCAAGGAGCTGCACCCATCAAGCAGTCCCCTTATCGCTTAAGCCCTATTAAACACCAAGCTCTAAAGGAGGAAATCGACTTTTTGCTGACCCATGGACTAATTGAACGAAGCAAAAGCCCATGGGCCTCACCTTGTGTGTTAGTCCCAAAGTCAGATGGAACCTATCGTATGTGTACGGATTATAGAAAGGTGAATTCCGTCACAGTTCCTGTGATGATTTAATCGATATGGTTGCCGGAGCCAAGTATGTGAGCCGGCTGGACTTACTGCGAGGCTACTATCAAGTGCCCCTGACGGACCGAGCTCAGGACATATCAGCATTTACAGTGCATGGAGGCTTGTTCAACTACTTGGTTACCCCATTCGGGTTGTGCAACGCAGCATCCACGTTCCAGCGACTTATGAATGACCTTACTTATAACCTTGAGGGGGTTGAAGCCTACCTCGACGACCTAGTAGTCTTTAGTGAAGAGTGGAGTTCACATTTAGTCCGTCTGGAGGCTCTTTTTAAGAAATTAGATGCTTATAATTTTACAATCAATTTGTCCAAATGCAAATTTGGACAAGCAATGATTAAGTATTTGGGCTTCAATATAGGTCAGGGGACGGTGGCACCCATCAGTGCAAAAGTGAGAGCCATTGTAGACTTTCCTATATCAAGAGACAGAAAAGGGGTGCACAGATTTTTGGGAATGGCTGGGTATTATAGACGATTCTGCCCTAACTTTTCACACATAGCCGCCCCCCTTTTCGCGCTAACTAGTTCTAAAATTAAATTCGCTTGGTCTGAGGAATGTAATATGGCTTTTAATAGGTTAAAGCGATTATTGAACTCTTCTCCAGTATTGAAAAGCCCTGATTTTAACTTTCCCTTCCTGTAATATATAGATGCCAGCAGTTATGCTGTTGGATCAGTACTACTGCAGTCCTCCCACTCCTCTGATATTCTACATCCGATATGTTATTATTCCTCCACCTTAAAGCCACACCAAAAGAATTATGCAACCGTAGAAAAAGAAGCTCTAGCCCTGGTTATCTCTCTCGAGCATTTTGAAGTTTACTTGGGAACATCACCTCATCAGATTACAGTATACTCAGATCACAACCCTTTGACGTTCATTAATACCATGAAGGCTAAGAATGCCAGAATACAGAGGTGGGCCCTTAGAATTCAACCTTTTTCTATTAAAATCCTACATATAAAGGGCAAACATAATGTAATTGCGGATGCTTTGTCCCGCCCTTAAACCAGTTGCACCAATATGCCCTTGTTCTAACTTACACCTAATATTTCCTTTTTTGCCTACAGTTATGTGAATGAGTGGTACTGTTTACAGTTTAGTTATGGAGGATGAAGCTTGGAGACCAGTTGCTGTGTCCTTACATTTTACTTGAGAGACAGCATTCGTGTCACCCAAGGCCAAGAGAGAAAACCCAATTCTGTTGAGGCAGATGTCTGTCGTCTCAACAATATCCTCCTTGAATACCTTCAGAACACAAGAAGATTGTCTGGGACAAATTGGCGGTGAAATGTATCAGTCTTGCTATATTGGTATTTCAGTTCTTCTACTGTATCTAAAAGATTCAGGATTATTTTTGTCCTATTGTCAGTGCGACATTTGGTCGTGGGGAGGGGATGTTACACATTTGGTCCATTTTAAGTACTGTTTATCACAATGGTATACTTTTACATGTTATTTTTGCTATTTCATTTAATATTATATTCAGGAGTAATTCCATTAGTAGCTAAAATGGATTTACTCGACTTTATAATATTATCTGGTCGTATTACTTAGCTTTGTATTTAGGTAGGTCGTTTAATTAGTGTCAACTGCTGGTGACCTGGCCAAGCACCAGTAGGTGTTTCGAGCTGCTCAACCCCTGTTCCGACCGAGACAAAGTGGGCTGGTAAAGCCTCACAGAGTTCAGTTCATACCTTCCTTTGGACCAGGAAGGGTCGAGGGAAGTATCCACCTCTAAACCACCATTTGCCTTCCTAGGAAATCCCAGGAATTTTCGGGAGCTTACTGCTAAGACTTATCTCGGTTGGAGAAGGCGGTTGAGAAGCTCTTAGAGAAAGTGAAGCCAAGTGAGCAAGCCTCCGTAGTGTATGAGGACTTATTGTAAAGTGAACCCTATCATAAGAAATCTATTAATGTGTTAGAGTTTTTAGGCAACGCCTGTGCATGTGCCTATACTAATATTTCGTGACTCACTCAGAGCCATTTGTAAATACTAAACCCAGTACTGTGTTGTTTTAATGAGGAATGGCAAAGTATTCTACTCATAGTGCAAAATATGAGAAGGTGAATTTAAGTGATTATTATGATTATTAATAAATTAAATAGAAACTAAGAAAATTCCTTTTCCTCTGAAGTGAGTACCTAGATGTACTAAGTTTTTGTTACGAAAAGCACTATAACTCAGGGACCAACTGACTATGTTCGTAACACCTTGGCCTTCACTGGCTGGCTTGGAGCGCTGTTTGGCCTGGATCAGCTAAACTCGCCCTTATCCCATATGTAGATAATGGCGACGAGTTAAGGGATACCGGTGAATAGGAAAGTCGAGGAAGGGACATTCACCTCACTAGACACACGCAACATGGGTGTAAGTGGCATGCAGGTCTTATAGTGCCATTTTCAAGGTCACCCATCAGGCCAGACATTCCTCACTCACTTTAAGCCTACGTAGGTACTGATGGTAGCACAATGTCCTAAGTCAGCGTAATCCACTCATGCAAATAGTTACAACAAATCTGCAGCACTTGCGGAACTCACATATTCGAGTACCAGCGGGGCAGCAAAATACACCTCTGCACTGCACGTCGTTGATAGAGGCGAACGGCTGAGTTTAAAGGTGGAGAGTTGGGGATACAGGAGAACAGCAGGGGTAACTGAGCACGCACATTCGCCTTTCTTCACATAGTCAATATGGGCGAAAGTCTCAGGCAGGTAATGCAGTGCCTCGCTCAAAAAGGAAAACTATTTCCAGTGTTTCAGCGTGCCTCGTTGTGCTCCCGGCTTTCTCGTGTTTTCACGGTCGCTCTTACGTGCTAGAACTTTAATTTGTGTCATCAATCCTATACGATACATCCCTCTAGCGCCTGGAACCAATCTTGGGCGGAAAACATTATATACTGAGTCAAAAAAGGAGAATTAGTGTGCACTGCGTAGCAGAGTTTACTGCCAGAGGGGAATCATAGGCCTGTCCCGTGTGGAAAAAATAATAATAATTGAACTTTTCATGTCAGAGGAAAGAAAGTCTCCCTGATATCATTGAGTATACATAGTGTATAGTGTATACTACAGTGGCTCCCTAGTATATTGATGATAAAGGCTAAAGTGTCATTTGAAAACAGGTGAATTTGTAAATGAAGTGATAAGCCTATAGAGGAAGGTGCCAGAAGTCGCCAGAAACTTACCACAGGTCAGCTGTTTTTAATAATCTTCCTGGCCTGCTAGTGTACTCGCATATAATCTAGTGATACCAGTGAATAGCAGAATACAGTGTTGTAGTAGCAACTAACCAGTATTATAATGGTACTTAGTGGAGTGGAGTGACTTTCATTAGTTTCTTTTCTTGAAATACGAGACGTTACTGTGAATTTCATATAACCTGTAGTTACCAGCGGTCGCAATATACACAACGAGAAGCAATTATTACTACAGAAAAAGCGTCCTTCCTCCAAAATTTGCACCAGTCAACTATAGTGATAATATAGCATTTATTGCGGTGGAGACGGAAAAAAAAAAAAAAAAATAGAAAAGCCAGATACAGCGATTGATAAACAAGGAGGTGACCGTTCGTCATTGTAGGAGCTGCCAGATATCACCGGCTCTTCAACACGCAAGTTATACTTTTGTATCAGTCAAATCACATATTACTCGGGTAGATAATTTCCAGTAGATCCTTCATGTGTTAGCTCAAATCACCGACCAGTATGTTTTAAATAAGTGACCCACTGATCAGAGCAGATCGACTGGTCCGGACCCTTGACTGGTCCGAACCCTTGACTGGTCCGAACCCTTGACTGGTCCGAACCCGGGACTGGTTTCAAACAGTTTCGTTGGACAATAAAGCAGACTGTAAACGGATGGGGTTGTAGGGCCCTTATAAACACAAACATTAAAAATCAGGAACGTGACGGTAAGCTGTCCAATATACAAAAAGAGTTAGAAACAGAAATACAAATAGCTAGAGCTTCATTTAAGGTTATTAATATAATATTCAAGAGGTTGCTAGTAGAATTGCAGTAAATCAACCATTCAAATCATTATGAAGCTGTGTGTAGTCTGTGGTCAGTCAAACAAACGGGCTTCCACATGGATAAATTGTCATTTTTGTGGAAATTGGTGTCACGCCCCTTGTGCAGATATCCCAGAACTAGCTACAAGCAGTATTAAAACAGAGAAGTGTTTCTGGGTATGCCCAAATGAGGAAAATCTGTGGACTAAAATCACAAGGGTATTAAAAGAGGACAACATCAAAGCTGCTTTCATAGAAAACCTGGAAGCTTTCTACAACAGATGGGAACATAAAAAGTCTGGGCTGAATGGTACTGCCCTTGATACTGGCCATGTAGTCACAAACTGTAAGGCTGGAGGTGATGTCCTGGGAGACAGTAATAGTAAAGCTGGAGGTGCTGTCCTGGGAGACAGTAATGGTGAAGCTGGAGGTGCTGTCCTGGGAGACAGAAATGGTGAAGCTGGAGATACTGTCCTGGGAGACAGTAATGGTGAAGCTGGAGATTTTGTCCAGGTAGTCGGGAATTATACGCAGGAAGGAATACATATAAATGACCTCATAGGGGACAGGAGCCATAGTAGGGAAACAAGTGTAGTCAAAGATAAGATAAAACCAATATTGCAAACTAGAAATACCGCAGGAAATAGCAAACAAGAGGACTCCAATAGCAATAGTGAGGATAAATTACCAAAAACAACTGGTGGGAGCTCCATTGTTGGTGCTAGGGAGGATAGAAGTAAGACAGGGAAACATGCACCAACAGGGAATACAGTCACAGAAACCCAAGGCAAGCGGAAACCAAGCCTGTGCACATACTATGCACTTGGTATCTGCTGGCATGGGAAATCTGGAAAAACAGATGGGACGTGCAACTATGACCACCCTAGAAAATGCCATGCCCATATGACAACAGGAAAATGCAAACTCCCTTCCTGTAAGCTTTTTCACCCTGAAATGTGTACCTCTTCAGTACAGGAAAGACTGTGCTATAACTTAAATTGCCAGGCATACCATCTAAAGGGGACAAAAAGATACAAAACATCCAGGCCATGGGAAAACCTGGGTAGCCACAGCCACTCAAGAGGGAGAGGTTTTTTAGTGCCAGGAAGGAAAAAAAACTGGCAGGAAATGGCAGAAATCGTACACCAAATCCAGTCATTCCTGGAGTGGAACCACAGTCGATGGCCTCCACTCCAAACCAACAGATACAGATACTAATGCCGGAAAAAAAATCCCCCCCCAGTACCAACAATACCACCAGTCCGATAACATTCTTCTTTGCAAATATACAGGGTCTAAAGCCAGCAACAAACAACAAAATACCTTTCATCCGTGGACTGCTTGCAGAGGCAAAGGCAATGTTCGCGGCTTTCACTGAGACCCACATAAAGGATCACTTGGACAATGAAATATGGATCCCAGGTTACAACCTATACAGATGTGACAGAGTGAACAGGCAAAAGGGGGGGGTTGGCCTGTACATTGCAGAGTCACTTGTTTGCACAGAACTGCTTAATGCCTCAAATGACGTAGTGGAAGTTTTAGCAGTAAAGGTCGAGAACCAAAACCTAGTCATTGTGGTAGTCTACAAGCCTCCGGATGCAACATCCCAGCAATTCCAGGAACAGCTGTTAAAAATTGACCACTGTCTGGAAAATCTTCCAGCTCCTGCACCCAACATCTTGCTCCTGGGGGATTTCAACTTAAGGCACCTAAAATGGAGGAATATAGCAAATAATATTGTTGCAGTAATAACACCAGGAGGCAGCTCTGATGAAAACTCACACTCACACGAGCTTTTAAATCTCTGCACAAAATTCAATTTAAACCAGCAAATAATAGAGCCTACTAGACTGGAGAATACACTAGACCTCATATTCACTAACAATGATGATCTGATAAGAAATGTCACCATATCAAAAACAATATACTCAGATCACAACATAATTGAGGTTCAGACATGTATGCGAGGAGCCCCAGACCGACAAAATGAGACTAGTCACGAGGGAGCATTCACCAAATTCAACTTCAATAACAAAAACATAAAGTGGGACCAAGTAAACCAAGTCCTAACCGATATAAGCTGGGAAGATATACTAAGCAACACAGACCCAAACTTATGCCTAGAACAGATTAACTCGGTGGCACTCGATGTATGCACAAGGCTTATTCCTCTAAGAAAAAGGAGGAGTAGATGTAAAATAGAAAGAGACAGGCGCTCCCTTTACAGGCGACGGAAAAGAATAACAGAGCGGCTAAAAGAGGTCAATATATCTGAAATGCGCAGGGAGACACTGGTCAGAGAAATAGCAAGCATCGAACTTAAGCTAAAAGAATCCTTTAGGAGTCAGGAATCGCGGGAAGAACTAAAAGCTATAAATGAAATCGAAAGAAACCCAAAGTATTTCTTCTCCTATGCCAAATCAAAATCGAGAACAACGCCCAGTATTGGGCCCCTACTTAAACAAGATGGGTCCTACACAGATGACAGCAAGGAAATGAGTGAGCTACTCAAGTCCCAATATGACTCAGTTTTTAGCAAGCCGCTAACCAGACTGAGAGTCGAAGATCAAAATGAATTTTTTATGAGAGAGCCACAAAATTTGATTAACACAAGCCTATCCGATGTTATCCTGACGCCAAATGACTTCGAACAGGCGATAAATGACATGCCCATGCACTCTGCCCCAGGGCCAGACTCATGGAACTCTGTGTTCATCAAGAACTGCAAGAAGCCCCTATCACGAGCCTTTTCCATCCTATGGAGAGGGAGCATGGACACGGGGGTCGTCCCTCAGTTACTAAAAACAACAGACATAGCCCCACTCCACAAAGGGGGCAGTAAAGCAACAGCAAAGAACTACAGACCAATAGCACTAACATCCCATATCATAAAAATCTTTGAAAGGGTCCTAAGAAGCAAGATCACCACCCATCTAGAAACCCATCAGTTACACAACCCAGGGCAACATGGGTTTAGAACAGGTCGCTCCTGTCTGTCTCAACTACTGGATCACTACGACAAGGTCCTAAATGCACTAGAAGACAAAAAGAATGCAGATGTAATATATACAGACTTTGCAAAAGCCTTCGACAAGTGTGACCATGGCGTAATAGCGCACAAAATGCGCGCTAAAGGAATAACAGGAAAAGTCGGTCGATGGATCTATAATTTCCTCACTAACAGAACACAGAGAGTAGTCGTCAACAGAGTAAAGTCCGAGGCAGCTACGGTGAAAAGCTCTGTTCCACAAGGCACAGTACTAGCTCCCATCTTGTTCCTCATCCTCATATCCGACATAGACAAGGATGTCAGCCACAGCACCGTGTCTTCCTTTGCAGATGACACCCGAATCTGCATGACAGTGTCTTCCATTGCAGACACTGCAAGGCTCCAGGCGGACATCAACCAAATCTTTCAGTGGGCTGCAGAAAACAATATGAAGTTCAACGATGAGAAATTTCAATTACTCAGATATGGTAAACATGAGGAAATTAAATCTTCATCAGAGTACAAAACAAATTCTGGCCACGAAATAGAGCGAAACACCAACGTCAAAGACCTGGGAGTGATTATGTCGGAGGATCTCACCTTCAAGGACCATAACATTGTATCAATCGCATCTGCTAGAAAAATGACAGGATGGATAATGAGAACCTTCAAAACTAGGGAGGCCAAGCCCATGATGACACTCTTCAGGTCACTTGTTCTATCTAGGCTGGAATATTGCTGCACTCTAACAGCACCTTTCAAGGCAGGTGAAATTGCCGACCTAGAAAATGTACAGAGAACTTTCACGGCGCGCATAACGGAGATAAAACACCTCAATTACTGGGAGCGCTTGAGGTTCCTAAACCTGTATTCCCTGGAACGCAGGCGGGAGAGATACATGATTATATACACCTGGAAAATCCTAGAGGGACTAGTACCGAACTTGCACACGAAAATCACTCACTACGAAAGCAAAAGACTTGGCAGACGATGCACCATCCCCCCAATGAAAAGCAGGGGTGTCACTAGCACGTTAAGAGACCATACAATAAGTGTCAGGGGCCCGAGACTGTTCAACTGCCTCCCAGCACACATAAGGGGGATTACCAACAGACCCCTGGCAGTCTTCAAGCTGGCACTGGACAAGCACCTAAAGTCAGTTCCTGATCAGCCGGGCTGTGGCTCGTACGTTGGTTTGCGTGCAGCCAGCAGCAACAGCCTGGTTGATCAGCTGCTGATCCACCAGGAGGCCTGGTCACAGACCGGGCCGCGGGGGCGTTGACCCCCGGAACTCTCTCCAGGTAAACTCCAGGGAAGTCGAGGAAGGGACATTCACCTCACTAGACACACGCAGTATGGGTGTAAGTGGCATGCGGGTCTTATAGTGCCATTTTCAAGGTCACCCAGCAGGCCATACATTCCTCACTCATTTTAAGCCTGAGTAGGTACTGATGGTAGCACAATGTCCTAAGTCAGTGAAATCCACTTTTGCGAATAGTTACAACAAACCTGCAGCACTTAACACTTCTAGCATACGTATGACAGACGAATGTTCACTCTGTGGTGAATGCACTTAGCACAAACTTACTATGTTTATAGGTGAACCACTGGCATGTCCCACTTAAAAAGTTAGTACTGCAATGCTCATTAAATTGTTCTTAACTAAGCCACTACAGGAAACACTGGTATGCCAGCAGCACTGTAGAACGTATACGTAGACATGCTGGGGGTCAGGAGCTGTAACTGCAGGCTGCCTTAGCTTGTCCTGGCTAGCTTGGAGTGCTGCTTTCAAGCTTGCTTGAATGTGCTTGCTAAGCCCGTGTCAACCACTTGGATATTTGATTGTAGCAGGCAGGTAGGCACACAGGAGACATATTCGTAAGATGAGTGGAGTGCGGCACAGAGAACTGACACGGGCACTCAAGCATTTACGTGGTCTGGCAAAAACCGCCTCTAGACCATAAGTAAATAGAGGCGAATGGCTGAGTTCCAAATCGAGGAAGGAGGGGAGGTAGGCGAGGGGGGAGTGAAGGAAGGCCTCCTACAGCCACTTCAAATCAACGTTTGTGTTTCACTAGGTATATCACTGGTCACAGTTCACACATAAGAGTTCCAGCAGCAATTCAGCTGCGCTCCAACGATATTTGTTGCATGATGAGTTATCAGTCGGGTGAGATAAGCAGTTCTGATATAGAAGGCCTAGGACCTCACTCAACACACACGTCCTCTCCCCTCAACCACTCGTCCAGTCACGGTATTGTGCCGTTTTGTTCTTAGTGTTATATATTTAGTTTCTCCTCTCCTGCTACGTTGATTGTTTTCTTTAGTATCATATTTAAAGAAAATAATTTTTGCAATGGCCAACTAAAGTAAATTTTACTCATGGTTTTTATTATTTATTTTATAGTTAATATTCTTTGTTTATCGGGTTATTTATTGCTTATTGAAAAAGTTTATAAACATATGCACAACATTTAACATTTATCCTATATCATGAGCAACCGAGGCCACTAGTTTAGTCCAGCAGGAGACAGAAGGAACAGAAGAGGAGAGATAAGGAGGAAGACAAGAAGTAGAGACAGACATGAATGAAATGTATCTCTTATTTCCATTGATGTCTCTCGATCCTCTTTTCCCATAATGTGACCCACAACATTTGGATAATACCCAGGAACCTATGTACTACTTAGTGATTATAGACAACAGGTAAAATTAAAAATGTCACATGTTTACACTAATGTTGGAATCAAACTTAGGTTCTTCAGGTGCGAGCCAAGACACCGAAATGTGCAAGTCTGAGAATTTAATTTAATCCATATTTTTAGCGAACTGATGGTGTTGATCAAGTGGTGAGCAGGTTACAAGCAACCTTTATGATCTTCGTGTAATCGCTATCTCAAACCCAATTTTCCAAATTAAGGAGAAAAAGGAAGAACTCAGCTCTAAGAAGTAATGTAGTGAGAAGATAAGAGAGTAAATAAAAGAACACAAAAACAGAAAACATGAAAGCATAGCTTACGTCACCACTGTTTATGAGGAAAGGTTAATATACCTCAAGCTCCAGTGAACTTATTTTTCAGTGTCATTTGAAAATAATAAACAAATCACTCAGAACATCATTAGTGATATTTTATGTATCCAATATTACAAAAACACAAGACCTTGTCAAGATTATTCTTAGGAATATTAATATGAGAATTAAATTACCTCCATGAACCTCACTATTGCGTTCATATAAGTAATTTGATTAGAAGGCAATCAAAATACATTACTTACATTTAGTTGCACCTCTAAAGTATGTGGGAAATTTTGAGACACTCTGGGTCACAAGGAGAATGTCTCCCTCCAACACCCACAACCCTCACACACTCACATAATCCCGGACCGAAAATTAACCATTACATTTAAGGAACCAGTAGTTCTGGCAAAATTTAAATTAAAGTGGACTGTATGGGTTTCTTGACTGACTGAAGGACAAACACAATGGGGTCCACTGTATAGTAATATTATTCTAGTAAATATTGACCATATGAAATAATATTATAATAATTAACACATGAATTGTTATAATTAAAGAGCTTTATGCTACCACTTACCAAATTTCTCTGGAGGTCACTTGAAGCAGCTGGATCACCCACATCCTTCCTTAATACATATACTAAACTGGCCAGCTAGCTAGCTATATGAAAAGACAGTTACACCTAGCTGTGAGTATGAAGACTGCATCCTTTATCTTGCCCCATTCACGCCAATTCTTGCTGTCCTGTCAAGTTCTGGTCATGATTACTCTGAGAACGACTATAATTTTAAATATCCATCACCATTTTTGAGACCAATTCCCCATTAAGCCTCAGAGAATGCTGAAATTATGACAAATTCCAATATGATCCCGCAGTTGAATTTAATATGGCGTCTTCTCCCCACCTTGCGCAGCATGAGTTCATCTCTTTACCACTCGAATTTTCTCGAAGGTCAAATCAACATCATTTTAATACATAATTATTATTTTATACAAAATTACACATGCTGACTTCCGGAAAATTCAAAAATTTCCACAATTAATTTAATTCCATATTACTTAAACACAGGATATACACACCAGAAACTGTAAGGCTGGAGGTGCTGTCCTGGTAGACAGTAACTGTGAGGCTGGAGGTGCTGCCCTGGTAAACAGTAACCGTGAGGCTGGAAGTGCTGTCCTGGTAAACAGTAACTGTATGCATTGAGGAATGCATATTAGTGACCTCAAGGGAGACAGGAGCTGTAGTGGGGAAACAAGTGTAGTCAAGGACAAGATAAAACCAATATTACAAACTAATAATACCACAGGAGATAGCAAACAAGGGGACTCCACTAGTAATATTAAGGATATATTACCAGAAACAACTGATGAGAGCTCCATTGTTAGTACTAGTGAGGATAGGAATGAGACAGGTAAACATGCACCAACAGGGAATAGAGTCAAAAAATCCAAGGCAAACGGAAACCAAGCCTGTGCACATATTATGCACTTGGTATCTGCAGGCATGGGATATCTGGAAAAACAGATGGGATGTGCAACTTTGACCACCCTAGAAAATGCCGTTCTCATATGACAACAGGAAAATGCAAACTCCCTTCCTGTAAGCTTTTTAACCCTGAAATGTGTCCCTCTTCAGTACAGGAAAGACAGTGCTGTAACTTAAATGGCCAGGCACGCCATCTAAAGGGGACAAAAAGATACAAAACATCCAGACCATGGGAAAACCTGGGTAGCCACAGCCACTCAAGAAGGAGAAGTTTTTTAGTGCCAGGAAGGAAAAAAAACTGGCAGGAAATGGCAGAAATCGTACACCAAATCCAGTCATTTCTGGAGTGGAATCACAGTCGATGGCCTCCACTCCTAACCAACAGATACAGATATTAGTGCCAGAAAACAAGTCCCCCCCAGTACCACCTATACCACCAATCCGACGACATTCTTCTTTGCAAATATACAGGGTCTAAAGCCAGCAACGAACAACAAAATACCTTACATCCGTGGACTGCTTGCAGAGGTAAATGCAATGTTCGCGGCTTTCACAGAGACCCACATGAAGGATCACTTGGACAACGAAATATGGATCCCAGGTTACAACTTATACAGATGTGAGAGTGAACAGGCAAAAGGAGGGGGGGGGGTTGGCCTGTATATCGCAGAGTCGCTTATTTGCACAGAACTGCTTAATGCTTCAAATGATGAAGTTGAAGTTTTAGCAGTAAGATCTACAAGCCTACAAGCCTCCGGATGCAACGTCCCAACAATTCCAGGAACAGCTGTTGAAAATTGGCCACTGTCTGGAAAATCTTCCAGCTCCTGCCCCCAACATCTTGGTCCTGGGGGATTTCAACTTAAGGCACCTAAAATGGAAGAATATTGCAAATAATGTTGTTGCAGTGATAACACCAGGAGGCAGCTCTGACGAGAACTCACACACACACGAGCACAAAATTCAACTTAAACCAGCAAATAATAGATCCTACTAGATTGGAGAATACACTGGACCTCATCTTCACCATATCAAAAACAATATACTCGGATCACAACATAATCGAGATTCAGACATGTATGCGCGGAGCCCCAGACCGACAAAATGGGATCAGTCACTAGGAAGCCTTCACCAAATTCAACTTCAATAACAAGAACATAAAGTGGGACCAAGTGAATCAAGTTCTAAACGTTATAAGCTGGGAAGATAGACTAAGCAACACAGACCCCAACTTATGCCTAGAACAGGTTAACTCTGTGGCACTCGATATATGCTCAAGGCATATTCCTTTAAGAAAAAGGAGGAGTAGATGTAAAATAGAAAGAGACAGGAGCTCCCTTTATAGGCGGCGGAAAAGAATAACAGAGCGGCTAAAAGAGGCCAATATATCTGAAATGCGTAGGGAGTCACTGGTCAGAGAAATAGCAAACATCGAACTAAAGCTAAAGGAATCTTGTAGGAGTCAGGAATTGTGGGAAGAACTAAAAGCCATACATGAAATCGAAAGAAATTCAAAGTATTCCTTTTCTTATGCCAAATCATAGTCGAGAACAACATCCAGTATTGGGCCCCTACTTAAACAAGATGGGTCCTACACAGATGACAGCAAGGAAATGAGTGAGCTACTCAAGTCCCAATATGGCTCAGTTTTTAGCGAGCCGCTAACCAGATTGAGAGTCGAAGATCTAAATGAATTTTTTTATGAGAGAGCCACAGAATTTAGTAAACACAAGCCTATCTGATGTTATCCTGACGCCAAATGACTTCGAACAGGCGATAAATGGCATGCCCATGCACTCTGCCCCAGGGCCAGACTCATGGAACTCCGTGTTCATCAAGAACTGCAAGAAGCCCCTATCACGTGCTTTTAACGTCCTATGGAGAGGAAGCATGGACACTGGGGTCGTCCCACAGTTACTAAAAACAACATAGCCCCACTCCACAAGGGGGCAGTAAAACAATAACAAAAAACTACAGACCGATAGCACTAACATCCCATATCATAAAAATCTTTGAAAGGGTCCTAAGAAGCAAGATCGCCACCCATCTAGATACCCATCGATTACACAACCCAGGGCAACATGGGTTTAGAGCAGGTCGCTCCTGTCTGTCCCAACTACTCGATCACTAAAACAAGGTCCTAGATGCACCAGAAGACAAAACGAATGCAGATGTAATATGCACTGACTTTGCAAAAGCCTTCGACAAGTGTGACCATGGCGTAATAGCGCACAAAATGCGTGATAAAGGAATAACAGGAAAAGTTGGTAGATGGATCTATAATTTCCTCACAAACAGAACACAAAGAGTAGTAGTCGACAGAGTAAAGTCTGAGGCGGCTACGGTGAAAAGCTCTGTTCCGCAAGGCACAGTACTCGCTACCATCTTGTTTCTCATCCTCATATCTGACATAGACAAGGATGTCAGCCACAGCACCGTGTCTTCCCTTGTAGATGACACCCGAATCTGCATGACAGTGTCTTCCACTGCAGACACTGCAAGACTCCAGGCGGACATCAACCAAATCTTTCAATGGGCTGCAGAAAACAATATGAAGTTCAACGATGAGAAATTTCAATTACTGCGATATGGTAAAAATGAGTAAATTAAAACTTCATCAGGGCATAAATCAAATTCCAGCCACACAATAGAGCGAAAAACTAATGCCAAAGACCTGGGAGTGATCATGTCGGAGGATCTCACCTTCAAGGACCATAACATTGTATCAATCGCATCTGCTAGAAAAATAACAGGATGGATAATGAGAACCTTCAAAACTAGGGATGCTAAGCCAACGATGACACTCTTCAGGTCGCTTGTTCTATCTAGGCTGGAATATTGGTGCACACTAACAGGACCTTTCAAGGCAGGTGAAATTGCTGACCTAGAAAATGTTCAGAGAACCTTCACGGCACGCCGCATAACGGAGATAAAACACCTCAATTACTGGGAACGCTTGAAGTTCCTGAACCTGTACTCCCTGGAACGCAGGCAGGAGAGATACATGATTATATACACCTGGAAAATCCTAGATGGACTAGTACGAAACTTGCACACGAAAATCACTCCCTACGAAAGCAAAAGACTCGGCAGACGATGCAACATCCCCCCATTGAAAAGCAGGGGTGTCACAAGGCACGTTAAGAGACAACACAATGAATGTCAGGGGGCCCAAGACTGTTCAACTACCTCCCAGCATACATAAGGGGGATTACCAATAGACTCCTGGCTGTCTTCAAGCAGGCACTGGACAAGCACCTAAAGTCGGTACCTGACCAGCAGGGCTGTTGTTCGTACGTTGGATTGCGTGCAGCCAGCAGTAACAGCCTGGTTGATCAGGCCCTGATCCACCATGAGGTCTGGTCACAGACCGGGCCGCAGGGACGTTGACCCCCTGAACTCTCTCCAGGTAAACTCCAGGTAAACCGTGAGGTTCAGATCTTTCAACGTATAAATGCTCTGAGCAGTGGCGTTAGTTTAATATATCTTTATCATGCACCACAAACCCATCCTGTGGGCGGTAGTCAAAAGATTACGGAGGTACATAATGCAGTGACGGACCGATATTTTTGGGGCCCTGAAGCTTGAACTGTTATAGAGGCCCTTTTGCAACCAACAACGGTTAAATAACAAAGAGGCACAATATCGTGACTGGAACAATACACAAATAATCCTTACATAGGAGAGAGGAGCTTACCACGACATTTCGGTCCGACTTGGACCATTTACAAAGTGTGACTTTCTAAATGGTCTAAGTCGGACCGACAAGTCGTCGTGAGCTCCTCTTCTCTCCTATGCGCGAATTATTTGTGTGCAGCAACTGCTAGGCCTATATGATACTATAATAACCTTTTAATTTATATTTTAACTATTATTTCGCATTGAATTACTCTATATTATAAATATCATTATTTAAAAAAAAAATCTTCTGTCATGTGTTGACAGGCTTTAAGGGGCACGTCAGTTCCCATGTTTTCCAATAATATGTCATTTTTCTATGATATATGGATACGGGGAAACTCACGCGCCTCTTAAGCCCAATTAACCACTCCAACAAAATCGGCAACAATAGTTCTTTCAAACATAAGAAAGCAGTACCTGCCTACACACCAGATGTCTATAAGATTCCTAGTAAGGGCTACAGCTTTTCTAACATAGGACCGACTGGGAGAAAAACTCAAGGATCACCGAACACAGTAGAGAAGCAGATGTACACAAGACAACACAGTCGTTTCACATAATGTTCAATAATAACAGTAACGTCAGCCATCCACAGCACACATTGCGAAGGTGTTAATCTTTTACACTAAAATAAGCTATTATTTTTGAAGAGTTATTGTTATCTTATTTATATTTTAAGTCTTCTAGTGATACTAAAGTATATAACGTTTTTCTAGGGAGGACTCGTAGTTGGTGATTCTGGTAGGTAGTGAGACCAATGACTTGAAGCAACGAAGTGCTAACATGCATATGAACATGAATCATGTTCACATACAGTGTTATTTCTTGAAATCAATCAGGCATCAACTCACCCACCGTTGTCAAGGTTGCGGGGAATAATTAGTCATATATTTCTTTTTAACACATCGGCCGTTTCCCACCGAGGCAGAGTGACCTAAAAAAGAAGAAACACTTTCATCATCAATCTTTCCATCACTGTCTTGCCAGAGGCGCTCCTACACTACAGTTATAAAACTGTAACTTATCTCCACCCTTCCTTGAGAGTGTAGGCACTGCACTTCCCACCTCCATAACTCAGCTCCTGCTAACCGGTTTCCCTGAATCTCTTCATAAATGTTACCATCCTCACATTCCAACAGCACGTTAAATCATAAAAACTATTTGCACCAACTGGCTCCTATCTAACAAGCTCACGCATGCTTGTTGCAAGTCCAAGCCCCTCGCACACACAACCTCTTCTACCCCCTCCCTCCAACCATTCCTAGGACGACCCCTACCCCGCCTTCCTTCCACTACAGATTAATACGCTCTCCGAGAAATAAAATTATATTTTTCATCGGTATAATAGGTACCTGCTAGAAATAAGTCACATTGTTTCACTTTATTGCATTATCGCATCTCAAAAATAAATAATGTACGTTTTGAATACACTTAACATCTGCATGTCCTTAGTAGCATTGTAATTAATTTCTTTTTGTATATTATGTACTTATAGGCTAAATAAAGACTTACTTATGTCCTTAGTTATTTATTTCACTTAATTTTATTTATATAGCATTATAAGGGGGACGATCATAAAGAGGAAACGTTCACATGTGCACTATTACAGCTCTGGGTGCGGGGGGAACGTGTTGGGTGATGAACGATCATTGGTCACTTAGGGGTCATTGTTAGTCTCAACAGGCAGCAATATGAGGCAAGCAACCTTCCTTTAAGTTTAATGTAGTTTTATAATGTTACGTCTCTGAGGTGATGGTGGCACCACTGTTGCTTATACTTCTACCCTGGCTCTTATATTTTCTGAGGTCACCAAGGACTTCAGTCCACCTGGCACTCGTCCTTCTCACCGGTGGTGCCACAGCTCATAGTATCTCTCAGTGGTGGTGCCACAGGTCTTAGTATCTCTCAGCGGTGGTGCCACAGCTCTTAATATCTCTCAGCGGTAGTGCCACAGCTCTTAGTATCTCTCAGCGGTTGTGCCACAGCTCGTAGTATCTCTCAGTGGTGGTGCCACAGGTCTTAGTATCTCTCAGCGGCGGTGCCACAGGTCTTAGTATCTCTCAGCGGTGGTGTCACAGCTGTTAATATCTCTCAGCGGTAGTGCCACAGCTCTTAGTATCTCTCAGCGGCAGTGCCACAGCTCTTAGTATCTCTCAATGGTGGTGCCACAGCTCTTAATAACTCTCAGTGGTGGTGCCACAGCTCTTAGTATCTCTCAGTGGTGGTGCCACAGCTCTTAGTATCTCTCAGTGGTGGTGCCACAGCTCTTAGTATCTCACAGTGGTGGTGCCACAGCTCTTAGTATCTCTCAGTGGTGGTGCCACAGCTCTTAGTATCTCTCAGTGGTGGTGCCACAGCTCTTAGTATCTCTCAGTGGTGGTGCCACAGCTCTTAGTATCTCACAGTGATGGTGCCACAAACTCCCTGGCCAGAATAATAAAACAAATAATTGAATGTAATATAATTTTTTAAACAATGCTGGTAGAAAATTAGAAGGTCCTGGTTGATTTAATAGTTTCATTCGTGTCGACTCCACAAGTGTCATTAAGACTACACGTCACCTGGACGTCCCTCAGAGTACATACACTGCTGCTCTCACTGCATACATACCGACACTGATGTTCTGTTCGTAATACAATGTGTGGAAGTTCTTAAAATCTATATGTATGTTTTCTCATGGTAGTGTCACACATTACTGTATTAATATGTGATATATATGAAGCTCTAAACCCACGTAGACAATTCAGCCCAAGGAGTGGATAAGGCTCGATCCTCCGTCGACGCACATATTCTCCTAGTTAAGCTTCTAGTTAGAGATACACACAAACATGGATTAGAACAAACTCTTAATCAGACAACGTTTCACACAAGTAGATAATTATTATTAAGTCATAACTTGATGAAGCTCCAATTTGGTCTGTCTATTGCCCAGATTTTTTTTTTTTATATTTTATTTAAAACCAATACAATTTAACATAAAATAAAGAAACAGTATGGATCTCAATCAAATTAACTGACAAACGGATTGTACCTACATGCTGGCAAGATATTGCTGCTAAACATACAACAAGAACTTACGGCAAGAACATAGCTAAAAAAATACTGTCACAGGGTCATGAATTGACATATAAGAAGAACATAAGAACATAAGAACGAAGGAACACTGCAGAAGGCCTACTGGCCCATGCGAGGCAGGTCCAAGTCTCCTACCGGCTTAAGCCAATGCACCCAACCTAGTCAGGTCAGGTCACATTGACTTAAGGGAGGAACACGGCAACCGACCTGGTAGCACAAGCTATCAGGTCTAA
>NC_091312.1:33045454-33242954 GCF_038502225.1 Cherax quadricarinatus
CATAACCAACATCACGGTCCTCTAAACGATTTCGCATTCCCTCAACTCCATTCCTAGATACCACTTACCCAGCCTGTCGTGTATCCTTCCCAACTGTCCCCCGTTCACACCCTCATGCAACACTTCCCATTTAATAAACACACATTTAGCCCTCCGTCTCAAATCCATCAACCCCAACCCACCCTGCCTTACAGGTAACATTACAATTTCCCTCCGTAACCAATCACAACGTGAACCCCACAAAAATTTGTTCACCCGTCTTAGAATCCCCGCAATCGCTCTCCCTGTAATTGGGAACACAGCTGCAACATGCCAAATCTTACTATACAATGAAATGTTTACGACTATCACTCGCTGTATAAGAGTTAGGTGCTGGGGTCTCAGAACACCTAGACGCACCACGATCCTTTCCAATAACCTATCCGAGTTTTCCTCCCGCGCCGCAACCATGTCATCCTTATAAATAATACCACAAATCTTTAAAGACACCGCCCATTCTTTAACAACATTACATCTCCCCCTTCCGCACACCCCACCCAAGAACCCAACCCCATGCACCTTGACTTCGCACTATTTACCTGCATACCCGTGGCACTTCGAAATAATTGCACAACCTCGTCCAACACTCCCATTGACATCCCTTCACGAATGAGAACAGTGGTGTCGTCAACATATCCAATTAAACCCGGCCAGGCCCTCCCACCCCCCACACTTCCCTCACATGGCGTACATAAGCTGGGGTCAACATTCTTTAAAAGGGGTCCTGGAAACACTCAAACAATATTTGGGACATGGGGCCTCCCTAAGGCCTCTACCCATTGCAATATCCCTCCCCATACACCCATTAATCTGTATCCTCCTTTTCGCCCCCTTGTATAACATATTTACCCACTCTACTATTTCCTCCCCAAAACCCTGTCTCCTAAGTATAACCTGCAAATCTCCCCTTTCCACTCTATCATATGCTCCCTGCCAATCTAGAGCCAACAAAGTCGCCCCTCCACCCCCACCCTTAGCTTCCACAAAACTTCTCAGTATCCAATGTCCTTCAATCATCGGCCTTCCCGGCAACCCGAACTGAGATTTTGACACCACCCTTCCCACAACACATTTGAACCTATTTCCTAAAATTTTTGCAAACACTTTATAGTCTGCACACATCAGTGATATGACTCGGTACTCCCGAAGGGTGGGCTGCCCCTTGACCTTCGGGACCAACACTACAACTGCTGTTACCTGCTTCTCTTGTAATTTGTATTTTTATACTATTAGACTAAACCTAGTTGTACTATAGCTCTTTCTAGCTCAATACATAGTCAATACCAAATTCACTATATTAGACCATAGTGCAATTACTAGTGAGAGACTGGTGCTATTTTTAATTTGTATTTTTATATTATTAGATTAAATTCAGTTGTACCATAGCTCATTCTACCTTAAGACATAGTCAATACCAAATTCACTATATTAGACCATAGTGCAATTACTAGTGAGAGACTAGTGCTATTTTTAATTTGTACTTTTATATTATTAGATTAAACCTATTGTACTTTAGCTCACTCTAGCTCAAAACATAGACTCCACAAAAGTCATTATTAGACCTTAGTGCAATTACAAGTGAGAGTCTTGTTCTATTTTAATTTGTATTTTTATATTACTAGTTTATACCTAGTTGTACTTTAGTTCATTCCAGCACAACACATAGACAACATCAACTTCATTATGTGTAGTAGTGACTATACCCTACATGACCAAAATACTCTAGCTATATACTTGTCCAAACTTCCTACCACTACAGATATCAGTACTAGAACTCAACACACAACTCAGGATATAAATAACCATAATTTAAACCTAGAAGATGATTGATCACGTTGACCCTGATCTAAACCTCCATAATCTGACACCCAATCAAAACCTATTGGAAAGTAACTGCCTTTATTACACAGCATCACAAGCCACCACTATCCTAAACAATGCTAAAAGTCTATCAGTACTTAACTACAACATCAGGTCCTTAAGCAAACACTATGATGACCTCCTAGCACTCCTTGAATCACTAAAGACACCCTTCTCCTGCATTATTCTTACTGAGACCTGGCTTAAGCAGGACACAATAGATATCTACCCTCTATCAGGATACACAGCAATTCACAACTGCAGAACAAACCAAGTTGGGGGTGGTATTGCAATCTATTACTCTAACCAATTATCTTGTCTTAGCACCACTTGCTTTAGTGATGAATATGGGGAATACATTTTTGATAATTTTACTGTAAAAAACCTTAAGACGCCTATAACAATCGGTGCCATTTACCGGATACCTCACACAAACATCCCAAATTTCAGTGAGAAATTAAAGTCACTAATAACAAACAGACAAATGAATAAGCACCACCTTCTCTTAGCTGGAGACTTCAACATCAACCTTGGCTTACTAGATGATCAGCCTGTAACTGATTTCATCAACAATATGAACAACACACTTCTCATACCAACAATAACTAAACCAACCAGGCTCACTGAGACAAGTGCAACCATAATAGACCACATATGGACCAATATACTAGCCCCCCTTAAATCAGGGATAATCACAGATAGCACTACAGACCACTACCCTACCTTCCTCCTGACAAACATTAGTAAACCACCACTTGAATACAACAAAGTCTCATTTAGACTCCATGATGAGGCCTCAGTAAGGAAGTTCACAGCTGACCTAGAGACTGTTGATTGGCCTACAGAATTCTCCAAGGCCAATGGTATTGATGACTGGACAGACATTTTTCTTAACAAATTACTTAGACTATACAACAAACATTGTCCTATAAAAACAAAACAGATCACAAACAAACGGCTTGGTTGCCCATGGCTAACCAGCACCATTCTGAAATCCATTGACAAGAAACACCAATATGAAAAGCAATATAGACAGGGCTTAATACACAAAGATACTCTTAAACACTATTCATCAGCTCTCACCAAAGTGATAAAAAAAGCCAAACAACTATACTACTCCAGTAGATTCACAGACACTAAAGGAGATATAAAAAAGACCTGGAAAACACTCTCTCAGATTCTAGGGACCCACAAACTGAGAAGAACCAAGAATATTGTCCTAACTAAACCTAATGAAACACCACTACATCCCACTGACACAGCTAACAAGATAAACGACTTCTTCTCAAACATAGGATCTAATCTCGCCAGTAAAATCCCACATACCAATGCCCATGCCGGGGACTACCTAGATGGAAATTTCCCTAATTCCTTCTATCTTGCACCAACTGAGCCCACGGAAGTCATTGAGATCATAAAGTCACTTAAAAATAACTCGGGGAATCTGTCTCATGTCCCACCATTACTGTACAAGCGAGCGGCCCATGTCCTTTCACATGCTATTTCATTACTTTTTAACAAGTCAATAGAGACTAGCACCTTCCCGAAACTACTCAAGATGGCAAGGGTTACACAAATACATAAAGGTGGTGACCCTACAGACTTACACAACTATAGGCCAATATCTAACTTACCATTGCTATCCAAAATCTTTGAGAAACTCGTGCACAGGAGACTGTATTCATTTATAACGGCTCAAAACATACTCAACCCCTGCCAGTTTGGATTCAGGAAAAATAAAAGCACTAATGATGCAATCATAAAAATGCTAGATCTGCTTTACACAGCATTGGAAAATAAGGAATATCCACTAGGAATTTTTATTGACCTAAGAAAAGCTTTTGACACAGTAGACCACGACATCCTACTCCACAAACTTGATCACTACGGTATAAGAGGCCATGCGCTTGCTTATTTCAAATCTTACATTACTAATAGGTATCAGTACGTCACCATTAAAGACACAGCATCAGCAACACGGCCACTTGATACTGGAGTTCCGCAGGGAAGTGTCCTTGGTCCCCTGCTCTTCCTCATATACATCAATGACCTTCCAAACGTATCCCAACACCTGAAACCCATTCTCTTTGCTGATGACACGACTTATGTCATCTCTCACCCTAATCTTGCCACCCTCAACACCATTGTGAATGAGGAGCTGATTAAAATATCGACTTGGATGACAGCCAATAAACTTACGCTTAACACTGACAAAACCTACTATATTATGTTTGGTAGCAGAGCAGGAGATACGCAAATTAACATTAAGATTGGCAACACTCTAATTACCAGAAATAATGGGGGAAAATTCCTAGGCAACAACCTGAATTTCAGCACCCATATCCAGCATATAGCCAAAAATGTATCCAAAACGGTTGGGATCCTCTCCAAGATACGATACTACGTGCCGCAAAATGCCCTTCTCACACTATACCACTCACTTATTTATCCATACCTCACCTATGCTATTTGTGCTTGGGGATCAACTGCAGCAACACACCTAAAGCCAATAATAACCCAACAAAAAGCTGCAGTAAGAATAATCACTAAATCCCATCCCTGGCAACACCCCCCCCCCACTCTTCATAGATCTAAACTTACTCCCAGTTCAGTACATCCACACTTACTACTGTGCAATCTACATCTACAGGGCCTTAAACTCTAATATCAACCTTGACCTAAAACGCTTTCTTGATAGTTGTGACAGAACCCACAGGCATAACACCAGACACAAACATCTCTACGACATTCCCCGTGTCCGACTAAACCTTTACAAAAATTCAATGTATGTCAAAGGCCCTAAAATCTGGAATACCCTACCTGAGAACTCTAGAACAGCAGACACATTCATCACCTTCAAAACTACCATTAGGAAACATCTTATCTCCCTGATACACCCCATCAACTAACTACACGAATACCACCTGGTGGTTCACACTTACACTCACTCACTCATTTGACCATAAACAGAAATATTAATCTCAGTCTTAAAATAATGAATCCTGTGATACTCCAATACTGAAACTATGTACTGTGCCAAAACAAAAGCATTCACATTGCTAAACTCACAAACTAGTATTTAGTCACTTAGCCATAATACCAACTTACCTCATAATTTGTAATATTTTACAATTAAGAATAAAACTAAGTATGCCCGAAATGCCTAGCCATGCTAAGCGTTCTAGTGGTACACTCTGTAATCACAATTTTACTACATGTAAACCAAACAATAACCAAATTTCTGTAAACTCAGCATTGTAATCCTTATAGGGAATAAACTTTGAATTTGAATTTGAATTTGAAAACTTACCCTTCTCCTTCATACGATTAAATAACCTAACTATAAATCCCCTTATTAACGTCCAATGTTGTAAATAAAATTCTACCGGGAGACCGTCAATACCCGGCACTTTCCCCTTCCTCATTCCCCTTAACGCATTCTCTATTTCTTCTGCCGTAATAGTCCCACCTAAAGCCTTTCTATCATTATTTCCTAAATTACACGTCACATACGTACACACCTTGTCCAAAGCCACGTCACTCCCCCCCCACTGTTCCAGTACTTCTCGTACCAAGCCTCCGCATACGCACACATCCCCTTCGTGGTTCGTATCTCCTGCCCTGCTTTATAATTCCCAACCATCTCCGTTACCTCTAAACATGGGATAGCTGTCACCGCCTGCCTTTGCTTTTGATGCCACAAAACACACGCTGACGGATTGTCGCCCCAAAGCACTTCTTCCACCCCTGCCTGCATCCTTACAGCTTGAAACCTTTCATTTTGCAACACCCTCAACCTCCCCTTTATTTCAGCTATTTCATCCATAGGAAAATTATTCCCAACCACCCCCCGCCCATAGCAACCTCTTAACCTATCCTCTAAATAGTTAGCCAGTCCATATTTTAAATTATTAATACGTTTTCCTTCTCTCACATAAAACTTTCTAATCCTTTCCTTTGCAACACTATCCCACCATGTCACAATGTCATCCACTCCCTGTTCTTCCACACTAAGCTCCCTCCATAGGACTGAAAACCCCTCCAACCCCTCCTCATCACCTAACACACTTACATTTAATTTCCAATAACTTCTATATATGTCCGCGAGCGTCCCCCACCCAACCTCCACCACCACTGCCCTATGATCTGACATTGTAGCTTCAACAGTACTGAAAGATTTCACGTCCACTCCCTGAGAAAGGTACACTCTATCTAGTCTCGCAGCATATCCACTCCTAACAAACATATATTCACTCTCCCATACAGCCCCCCCCCAAAGGCATCACGTAACCTAACATCCCTTAATAAATCCCTAAGAGCCACAGACATATATCCAGCCCCTTTTGGGTCCACATCAGCCACCCTGATTACACTATTCCAGTCCCCACCAACTATTGCCACCTCTGGTAGTGCACTTAAGAAAAACACAAGATCCTCACACACAAAAACATTATTTACCTTTATGTTATTTTCTGCCGGCGCATACACACTCACAAAAGACACACGCTTACCCATCCACCACCCATCCACACGCAACACCCTCCCTCCCCCTCCTCCCTCGCTTCTCTGCAAAACAAACGGGCTCGTCTCCCTTATTAAAATTCCCACATCACCTTTTAGACGGGTAGATGGCAGGGTAACTACTCGAAATCCTGCCACCTCCAACACCCTACCCTCTTTAAAATTGTGCTCCTGCAGGAACACAACATCCACTCTAGATTTATTCAGGAAATTACGAAACCAATCTCTCTTCATACCGCTACATAACCCATTAACATTTACAGACATGCACCTAAGGCCTATTAAAGTTTCCACTCCTTCTTCCTCTCATCACTCTTTACAACTCCAGAGCTTGAATTTAAGTTTGACACCTTCAGAGTGCTCTCTTTCCCTCCCCACTTCTTCCGGTGCCTCCTATCATGGCTACCACCACCTACACCTCTACCTTCACACTTCACCTCAGTCTGTTTCCCAGGCCTTTGTGCAGGCATAAGGACGTCATCAGAATCTGATGTAGCCGCCCTCTTTCTCGTGACCGTCATGTTACACATGTCTTGGTCAGATGTTGCCTCTCGATGAACCTCCACCTCTACCTGAGAATGGTTTAATGATTCAACGGACGACTCCAAACCACCATCACGTCCCAAATTATCATGTCTCCGACTTTCTGGAAGCGACGACTCTCCGATGACACCACGCTCAGATGTAACGTCCCTCTCTGGCGGGGACAAAGTCTTCAACACCTCCACCAATTCCTCCTCAATCTCAAGAACCTTCTCCTGTAACTGCTGCTCCTCCTTATCCACAGGAGACGACACCTGATCAGGCAGCTGGGGGAGGGACTCCAACTCACCGCCAGTCCTGTGTGCCCGATCCACTATCTCGCTCCACAAAACACCACGCCTTCCATCCGATGTTTCTCACCTGCCACCTTTGAAGCAGGGGCTACGACGTCCACCACAGGTCCAGGCACATGTCTTCGTTTGTCACAGGTCGCCGCTATGTGATCATACTCACCACATAGGCGGCATGTACGTCGTTGTCCTGGGTACATTACCATTACCTGCGTCCTGAAATCTTGTAGATACACATAGGACGGTATTGGGTGCCTCAAAGTCATTCTGAGGTTGAAAGAACCCTCTGGAAGACCAGCATAGGTACCTGCTGCCCACGTACCATGTTGAGCATAATGCACCGTCCCATAAGTCTCAAAAACTTTCCTTATATCCGCCTCGTCCGCCTCAAAGGGAACGTTGCATAACTTGATCCACGTATAATGCCGTGAAGCATCTATCATTCTTACACTGACAGGACTTACGTCCTGAAACCTGGTGACTAACGATTCATAAACCGTAGCTGATAGCAGTTTGACGAAAATTCTTTGGCCTCCGTTTAATGCTACACCATACAAGCCACTATCTTGTATGCCATATGTCTCCCGGATGATCTTTGGCAATAAGACTTGCGCAGAACTAGGCGTTATCGTTCCTTTAAGTAGCTCAATGCCTACAGTATTTATCCGGCGTCTCAGACTAACTGCCATCTTGACAATCACAGTGCACCTATGTTGTTAACAGAGGCGTGACAGCACCACTTCACACTGCTGCAGCCAGGTAACTGACAAGGGAGCTCGCCTACAAACAGCAGAGGGGTGCAGAGCACAACCGCACTCTACCGTGGTCAGGCAGCGAATGTATTTCCCATATTTGTAAGATCTCTGCTGACCAATAAACATCTTACTAGTCCAGGAGATATATTTGAGAAATGATTAGTACTCGAGATATGAGTGAGAAATACTTAGTTTATGAGTTATGAATGAGAAATGTGTAGTTTACGAAATCTGGGTGATAAATATGTAAGTTACGAAAGATGAGAGAGAACTGTTCCTCACAGTGGCTACCTGTACGTAAATAAGACTTGTGTAACATTTGGTTATTTAATGAGAAGATTTTGTTGCTCACATGTCCGTATTTATATTAATTTTCATCACCTAACTGGCTGTTAGTGTTGCTCTGAGAGAACCTAGGCTTTGTTTCTCACCCATGCTAAATTAACGACTTCCAGACTAACGAACCATTTTGGAATTTTCAGTCTAATGAAACATTTTGGAATTTTCAACCTGTAGGGAGATTTTTTACTTTTCGACTTTACGAGAAATTTTGGAATTTTCAGTCTAAGTAAACATCCTGGGATTTGCATCCATGCGAGATATTTTGGAATTATCAACTTAACGATATATATATATATATATATATATATATATATATATATATATATATATATATATATATATATATATATATATATATATATATATATATATATATATATTATATATATAATATATATATGTTTAAATAACAAAAATTAAAATTGTAATAATTTTATAGTTGGCAATAATATATACAAATGCGTTAGGCAGGATACATTATAAAATTAAGAATTGTCAAAGGAAACGGAAGAGAAACTTAAAAAAATGAAGAGGTAGCCAAGTATTATTATTATTATTATTATTATTATTATTATTATTATTATTTGTATTGTTATTATTATTATTATTATTATTATTATTATTATTATTATTATTATTATTATTATTTGTATTATTATTATTATTATTATTATTATTATTATTATTATTATTATTATTATTATTATTATTATTATTATTATTGTTATTATTTTGGATTTTTTTTTACATAATGTTCCTAAAGGTAGAACATATAAATGAATAATATAATAATTGCGTGTTAAAATGTGATGCAATTTGGACCCTTCGAGAAATTTGAAGTGATGGAGGTGTGTGGAACACCCAAAGAGTGACACGGAGGAGGAGACGCCATAATGAATTTAATGTGTGAAAACTGGTCTGAATTATGCAATATAATCAGGCGTTCTCGAAGGTCAGTTGGTATGTATCGGCCTCAATCCGTAATTTAGAAATTGCTAACACGTTCCTGCTGAAGAATTGGGATAAATAATTTGGAAAACATTTACATTTCTGCAACAAAAACGGAAAAATAGAGCACACCTTAGCTAAGTAATGCTTACCCATAAGGTATAGTAGTTTTGCGTTGGCCATTGTAAATTCTAGTTGTAGTGGTAGCATTAGGACGTGTACCCAAAAAATAATAATTATAATCCAGTAATTAAATGGTGAGTGCTCATCATATAGTATACACATATATTTTGTGAATGTTGTGTACTCAACAGATCTTCCCCCCCCCTTTCTTTTCAAGTCACATACCATCATACAGTCCACTGAGCATCTTGTAATTTACCAACATTATTCGTATTAATTTTAAGTTGTAATTTGATAGGTCCAATTTTGCTTGTGGGTGGGAAAGAGTGTGTGTGGGTCTCAAAGAGGCATGGTGCGGCATGCAAAGAGTATGTAACCTTTATTTGGCGCATGTACACACCCTCATTTACAGGCTATCTCCCCCAATCAGCGAACCAGGTGACTAAGGGTTGGCGATGGGGCCCCGTCGTTCAACCAGTACTCAGGTTCCAGCCAATGAGAAGATGGTTTTGGCAATCACAGAGGTTATGTGGGTACCACTCTCCTGTCTGCCCTTGTCATTCCCATTCTAGAGCTGGTTGAAGCACGGTCTGCTCTCTAGTGGCTTCTATTCTGCCTTGCTTACCGTGGAGTGCACTAATACCTATTGTCGTGCATAGTGCACATACTTCTGTTCTAAATTGGTGAAGGATAATATAAGTCCAAAGTTTTTCTGCTGTGTTTATTTTGCTCCCTTTACACACAGGATAACAGGCCTTTGGGACTCCTGGGTTGTAATATGGGTAGCCTGTCCGAGAGCTGGAGCTGGACTTAAAGCATGGGTTGAGCCTAGTGTGAAGCTGGAAGCAGGGACTTTGTGTAGCTTGCTGTCTGGCATTGCATTAGCTTTGCCAACGCTTTACAAACTTTGCGTGTCAATTGCTTTGCTATGGTCAGCCTTGCTATTGTATGATCGTTCAACAGCTCGCTACTAGCTTGTTCGGTGTGAAGATTTTGCAATCAGCTTTGCTATTGCATATCCACCTTGTAAGCGTATGTGCGTATTCTGCAATCGTACTGTGCATAGCTAAGCGTGTTCTGCATATAACGTGTTACGTTGGGGTATTCTGCAATCATACTGTGCATAGCAAATAACTTATACATTGGGGTATGCCACTGTGAAGGCTTACTCAGCCCTGTAACAACTTCAGACAGTATTACCAAGGCTGGCTCCTCCTCAGGAAAATTAGTGAACAGAAAAAGAAATAATAACAGACAAACATAAACACTTTATTATATAGAAAATATAAAATGTAAAACACTTAAATATGAAATATTAATCCTACATTAAAGAAAATGAAAAATGAAAAATATAAATGATAACTGAATTCAATGCTAATATGTATATGGGTGTCTGGTGTTGGTGACACTGTTGTTGAAATCGTAGCCGTTGCTGATGATGGGGGGGGGGTCGCAGGTGTTGGTGACCACCACTGGCTAGTTCTTCACAGATTAACGCCGTGAGTATTATCCCGATGACAGGAAAGCAGGTTCTTTACCGCTGCAATGATGTGGGGTTACATCCTGCAATTTCATACAGGTGCACAGGTACTTAAATGCAAAATGGGGAAGTCTCTGGACGTTAGTCCTCCTTTTCTGCTCGTTGATTGACAGGTGACCCCTCACTGTCATCCAAGAGTAGTGTTGGGAGCTGTGAGTCGAGTGATTTACTGTTTGACCAGAGCCCCACACGTCACCTTTCGGGGGGGGGAAGAAGGAGGGGAAGGGATAGTGGGAGCTAGACTGACCCTACCTTAACAAGCAGCCGGCAGTCAAACTATCACTTTCAGGGAGGGGGAAAAAAGGCGGGAAAAAGGGGAGCTTGAATTACCCTACCTTAACTAGTAGCCGGCAATGAAACTATTGTTACTACATCGCTACTCCTATCTATTGAACTTTTCCCTCACACTCCCCCATACCAAGACTTATAGTCAAGGAGTATAAGAAGAATAGGCGAGGAAAAAGTTCTAACATGTGGAAGTCGCGTAAGGCAAGAAATCTTCTACTGACTGTCACGACTTAACCAGTCAGAGAAATAATTGGATGAACCATTGATATACACAATATGGAACTTAAAAGCCTGGAGTGCCAATGTCCACCTCAAGAGGCGACTGTTGGTTCCCTTAAAAATTTCTAGGTATATCAAAGGTTTGTGGTCCGTTTCTAAAATTAATTCTTTTCCCAGCAAATAAAATTTAAGTTTGGAGATACCCCACACAAGGGCTAAACATTCCTTTTCTATTGTAGAGTACCTTGTTTCTGAGGGAAGGAGTTTCCGGCTTAGGAAGCATACAGGGAAGGGAGTACCATCATGGTATTGTAGTAACACCGCACCTAAGCCAGTATTGGAGGAATCAGTTCTCAAACAAAATGTTTTATTAATATCAGGAATCTTAAGTATAGGGTCTTTCGAAAAGATACTTTTAATCTCATTAAACTTATCCCGAGCTACGTCGGAAAGTTCAAGAGGTTCCTTCACAGACTTTTTAAGAAAGTCGGATAAGATGCCTGTAAGATCAGTAAGGTTCGGGATAAACCGTGCATAAAAATTTACAGAACCAAGAAAGCTTCGCATGAGCTTCTTGGTTTTGGGGAATTTAAATTCTAATAAAGCTTTGATCTTACTGGGGAGAGGCTGCAGAGAGTTATTAGAAAGTATCAGTCCAAGATATCTAATCTTGTTATACCCAAGGAAGCATTTCTTCGGCTTGGCAGTGAGGCCATGTGAGCGTAACCTACGCAAAACTGATGTTAATGTTTGGATATGTTCGCCCCACGTAGATGTCATTACATAAATGTTATCAAAATAAACTGAAACATTTGGCATATTACCCAAGACCTTTCTCATCAGTCTCACGTAGGTAGCACAGGCAGTTACCAAACCGAAGGGCATAGTTCTATACTGCATCAGTCCTTGGTGTGTAGGAAAAGCGGTGTACTGCTTAGAAGAAGGATCTAACATTACTTGATGATATGCCTGCGCAATATCAATCTCTGAAAAGAAGGAAGCGTCATAAAATTTGTGTAGATCGCTATCTATTAAGGGCATAGGCTCAGCATCCCACCGAGTTATAGCATTAAGGCCTCTGAAGTCAATAGCAAGTCTATATGAATTATCCTCCTTCTTAACCATGACTACTGGTGAACAATATGAAGATACTGAAGGTTCAATGATCTTTAGTTTTAATAATTTGTCTACCTCTCGGTCAAATGCATCCCTAAGGTGAACTGGAACTGGGTATAATTTTCGTTTGATAGGATTGTCCGTCACTAAGTCAATCTTATGGACTACCGTGGAGGTAACACCTGGAATATCAGTAAAGACGTCTGAAAAGTTACACATTGAAGTAGTTCATGTCTCTTACGGTCATCCAAAGATTCATTAATATTAATGTTGGTTGCGTCCGAGTGGTCAAGAGTCACCAAGTCATGTAGTTCTTCATCATAGTCTAAGTTAGAGGTATCAATTACGCACACCTTACATTCTTCAGTTGTCTTATCAAGTTCGTGTGGAAAAACTAAGTCAAAGTTATTAAGGCACTTAACCGAATTTCTTCAGTATTATTTCTTAAGGATGTTGATATGATAAAGCTTAGGTTTCCCCTTGACTTCTATGAGGTAGTCAACTTTCCCACAAATTTTTAATACTTTATATGGACCTTTCCATGCTACTAATAATTTATTTGACTTAATAGGCAAAAGTACAAGAACTTCATCTCCTACTTTAAAACTTCTCCTCTGACTTTTGGAATCAAAATAGGTTTTGTACTGGTCCATTGACAAGCTTAGGTTTTTCGAAACTATGTCAGAGGTCTCCTCAAGTTTGGATCTAAGGTCAAGGAGAAACTGGTAAGAAGACTGAACCTCAGCATTTACCTCCTCATTAGTCCATAAGTCATGAAGGATGGACAATGGGCCTCTGGCCTGTCTACCATAGAGAAGTTCAAAAGGTGAAAACCCCAAAGAGTCACTGGGAACTTCCCTCATGGCAAACAAAGCACAGGGTAGGTAACGATGCCACTCCTTAGGTTTAAGGGAGCAAAGTTTCCTTAAAATGGACTTGAGAATCGAATGCTGGCGCTCAATCCTCCCATTACAGCTGGGATGATAGGGTGTGGTGAAGAGAGGCTTCACTCCCAGAAGTTGGTAGAGATGTTGCATTAAGTCAGATGTGAATTGTGTCCCACGGTCAGACAAAATTTCTCTAGGGATGCCCACTCTGGAGAAGATGGACAAAAGGGCTTCAGCCACCTCTGTAGTAGTTATGGTCTTTAAGGGAACGGCTTCAGGGAAACTCGAAGCATAATCAACTAATGTTAATATATATCTATGTCCCCCAGATGAAAGTGGAGATAAAGGACCAACGATGTCAATAGCTACTCTTTCAAACGGTACCGTAAAGATAGGCATTTTGACCATAGGTACTCGCCTGGTACCTCGGGAGGATGACAGTTGGCAAACTTTACACGATCTACAATAGGTAGTGATATCTGAGGACATTTTTGGCCAAAAATAGGTTTCCCTAATTTTATTTAAAGTTTTACGATGCGAGAAATGTCCGGCCACTGGCAGGTCATGAGCCATTTTAAGAACAGTCTCTCTGCATTGACTTGGAACAACTAAGATGGAATAGTCTATCTCATCTGAATTTAATTTGAATACTGACTTGTACAAGATATCTTTTATATATTCAAATTTATATGAAAAGTTTTTCCTTTGGATAACTTGATTTTGTTTAGCGGCATTATGGCAATTCTGAAGAGAAGGGCAATTACGTTGTAAATTGGCAAAGGAGTCCTTCGATACATCTAAAGGCTTAAAGTCAGGAAAAATCAAAGGATGGACAGTAGGAGAAGCCTGGGCTTTGGTCTGAGCCCTAGTCAAGACATTTATGGTATCGGAGGTGATATCTTCCCTTTCATCTAACAAGTGAACCGGTGATCCTACTTCCTCGCTTTCGAGAGTAGCATCACTGGTTTTTAATCCCACATGAATCTCACGAGACATTGTCTCATCTGAACTTTCGAGGGGCTTCTCTGACTCTACAGGAAGAGGATCTGAAACACTTATGTCCATCTTTGGTGATGAAAGGTCAACCTCAGAAGGAAGAATGGCACCTTTTACATTACCTATTAGTACGGAGCAAGAAGTGATGGGAGCTAGTACGGCTTCAGACCAACCTGTGAACCATTTAGACCTAATGTAACAACGGATGGTAGGAAAAGTGTCTGTACGGCCCAAGTAGTCTGAAAGTATAGCAGAGGAATGAGTTTCTTTAAGGTTAGGGAACAGCTTATCAGAAATGACTATACATGTGCATCCAGTGTCTCGTAAAATGGTAGATACATTAAGTCCATTAACTGTTCCTGAACAGAAGGGTGCTTGGTCATTACAGTCTTTAAAACATCTTCCAACTTTTTGGACCTTCTTAGAAGGACAATCTGGACGTTTATGTCCCTTAACACCACACAAATGACAAACAGGAATAAAAGAAGTCATTTTACTTTCCACTAGAGGCTTTGATTTCTTAAGGTCTGATGAACCCTTGCCCTTAGGGTTCGATCCCTTTAGGTCTTTATAGGAATTGTGAGCCTCAGCATACAGGTCAGCAGCCTCAGCAACTTCCTCAGCTTTAATCAGGTTACGTTCTCTAATGAATGTTCGTATCTGGTGAGGAAGAGCTGTCAGGAACTGGTCAGCAACCATGAAGTCTCGAAGAGATTCATAACTGTGATCAATTCCTGAACTCTCTATCCAAAAGTCGAACAAACGAAAGAGTGTTACCTGTAACTGTTGAAAGTTCTGGCCAGGCTGTAAGGTGGCATACCTGAAATCTTTCCTGTAAGAATTAGTGGTTTTTTGATATGCTTTAAGGATTGCCTTCTTTAGTAGGTTATAATTACATATGATATCCTGTGACAAAGTTGCATAGATATTCAAGGCTGTACCAGAAAATAACATTCCTAACCTGGTAGCCCAGGTGTCAGCAGGCCATTCACAGAGGGTAGCGGTATTTTCAAACCTGATAATGTATGAAGTTATGTCTTCCCCCTCTGTGAAGGGAGGTAAATTAGGTGTTGGAATATGTGCACTGACTGCACGTTGTTCCATTACTCCTTCCTCTAATTGTTGTTGTGTAAGAGTTAACTTTTTATTCTCCAATTCAAGGCGAGATTTTTCGAGCTCGCAATCCTTTTCTCTCTCTATTAACTCATGCTCTCTAGCTCTTTCCTCACGTTCTCTAGCTTTTTCCTCAACTTCTCTATCCTTTGCTCTTTCCTCAAGTTCTCTTAATTTAACCTGTTCCTCACGTATCTTAGCTTGTTCCTCACGTTCCCTAGCTCTTTCCTTACGATCAAGTCTATCACGCTCTTTTTGGTCTTCTCGCTCTCTTTCTAACTGTCTTTCTTGGATTTCTCTCTCAATTCTCTCTCTCTCCTTTTTCTCCTGTCTTTCAAGGTTCTCTTTATCCTTTTTCTCTTCTCTTTCAATTCTTTCTCTCTCCTTTTCTTCTTCTCTTTCGATTCTCTCTCTCTCCTTATTCTCTTCTCTTTCCCTTTCTAGCTGTCTTTCTTCTCTCTCAATTCTCTCTCTTTCAAGTCTTTCCTGGATCTTAGCACTAATGAAAGATTCTAAATTTTTCCCTGTTATTCCTAACTTACTTCCAGCGTTCATCCAAAACTGGTATTCATCCATACTTGCAAGAATAACTTAAACTATCAGGGGAAATGAAACGGGTATTAAAGAAATGGAGGGTTCAATTCCTGCTCCGCTCAAACTATAAATAAACCAGAGGGCTCGATCCCTGCTTCAACTAAACAATATGTATTAACGAAAACGAAGGGTTCTATGCCGGCTCCGAGCAAACAGTAAGTAGAATGGGGTCCCTTGACCATCCAATCTTCTCACCAACAAATCATGAGTGTCCTATGACAGTTCCCTTGAATAAAGAACTCAATGAAACAAGTTGTCACTGGAAAATCTCGGGTCCCTAGAGTCTAATCCTCCAAAGTGTTTCAAGCTTACATGAAATTAGGTGGCAGAATTAAATATTATATCCTGTCTGACTTGACTTACAATAAATTGAGACTATAACAATCACCAAATCTTTTAAATACCTGTACCGTAGTCCTACCATAGAGAATGATTACTCATGGCTGGTGGTAACCATCTGTGGTATGCAGCGTTGAAGTTCCAATGGTAGATTCGAGATGGAGTTGAATCTTGATTCAGTAGAGTTGATCCTGGCAAGGTCGCCACTTGTGAAGGCTTACTCAGCCCTGTAACAACTTCAGACAGTATTACCAAGGCTGGCTCCTCCTCAGGAAAATTAGTGAATAGAAAAAGAAATAATAACAGACAAACATAAACACTTTATTATATAGAAAATATAAAATGTAAAACACTTAAATATGAAATATTAATCCTACATTAAAGAAAATGAAAAATGAAAAATATAAATGATAACTGAATTCAACGCTAATATGTATATGGGTGTCTGGTGTTGGTGACACTGTTGTTGAAATCGTAGCCGTTGCTGATGATGGGGAAGGGGTCGCAGGTGTTGGTGACCACCACTGGCTAGTTCTTCACAGATTAACGCCGTGAGTATTATCCCGATGACAGGAAAGCAGGTTCTTTACCGCTGCAATGATGTGGGGTTACGTCCTGCAATTTCATACAGGTGCACAGGTAGTTCAATACAAAATGGGGACGTCTCCAGGACGTTAGTCCTTCTCCTGTTCTCCTCGTTGATTGACAGGTGACCCTCACTGTCATCCAAGAGTAGTGTTGGGAGCTGTGAGTTGAGTGATTTACTGTTTGACCAGAGCCCCACACGTCACCTTTCGGGGGGGGGGAAGAGGGAGGGGAAGGGATAGCCGGAGCTAGACTGACCCTACGTTAACAAGCAGCCGGCAATCAAACTATCACTTTATGGGTGGGGGAGAAAAGGCAGGAAAAACGGGAGCGTGACTTACCCTACCTTAACTAGTAGCCGGCAATGAAACTATCACTTTCGGGGAGGGGGAAGAAAGGCGGGAGCTTGACTCACCCTACCTTAACTAGTAGCCGGTAATGAAACTATCGTTACTATATCTCTACTCCTATCTATTGAACTTTTCCCTCACAGCCACCTAGACGAGTCAGACGTCTGGTGTCGGCATATACCTTATTTAACTTGCCTAAATTGTCCCTACAGCGTTGTTGGCAAATTGCTCGTTCCATTGGCATTGATTATGAACGCACTCTCACAGCTGTGCAACTGCGTTCACTGATCACTGACAAACTTCGGGAAGAGGAGATGGCACATCAGACTCCTCCCTCTACGGGAGCCAGGAATAAAACTCCGATGTTCTCGCAGGAGGAAGATGATACATCAATTTAGCAAAATCGTCAGTGTAGTGCAGCAGGGTTGTCTCAAGGTGAATCAGCGGCGTTGGCACTTCAGCTGGCAAAAATCAATCTTGAGCAGACTAGGGAGCAGAGGGCATTTGCCAAGGAAGAGTTTGATAGGGAAAAAGAAAGAAGGCAGTTTTTGCATCTTGTAAATGACTTTAGTTTACAGAAAGCAGTACAGCTTGTTCTCCGCTTCAATGAGGCCGAACCAGAACAATTTTTCGAAGCTTTCGAAAATCAGGTTCGAGCCTTGAGGTGGCCGAACAGCATTGGGCATCGTTGGTTCACACAGCATTGTTTGGTAAGGCACAGGAATTTACGTCAGTGTTAAATGACACTGAATTTTCCGATTATAAAGTGGTGAAGACCACAGTTTTGAGAGCATATACTTGTATCCCAGCTAAGTATAGGAAAAATTTCAAGTTAGGCAGACGACAGCTTGGTCAATCCCTGGTTGATTTTGTGCGACAGCACAAAGTGGTGTTGCTACCTTCGATGATCTTGTGCCGCTTATTCTGGTTGACAACCTGCTGGAGTCTGTGGGACCAGAGGTTCGAGTCTTTCTGCAGAATCGTGACTTAACCACTGCATTGGAGGCAGCCAGGTTGGCTGATACCTTTGAAACTAACCGCTCCTTGTCCGAGCGGTCCCATCTCTCTTTTCAACAGCTTGGCATGAGCAGAGATCTTCAACCTTGGAGAATGAAGTGCTAGCCGGAGGGAGAACGTCTACGTCAGCCAACTAAGTCACCTGGTGAGCCACGCTTCTCAACTTATGGTCCACCTGGTGAGAGACAAACCACTCAACATGGTGCAACTCGACAACAGTATCCAGAGAGACACCAACCAGAGCGACACCAGTTGCAACGTCAGCAGGGAGTTAAGGGCAAGCTTGTCGTCTGCAATAAAATAGGTCACATCCGTCCCAACTGCCCCCACGAACCCCAACCAATTAGGAAAATCTCTGATATCCATAGTAACATGTCCCTGAAAGAAGTAGAGAAAGGGATGGCCCCTTATTACTGTCAGTCTTCTTTTCCTTCCGGAAAACTCCAAAACAACTGAAGTCAAAACCTTTAGAGATACTGGAGCATATTGCTCACTTATAAGAGGGAATATTACCCCTTTCAAAGAACACCTCCTTAAATTCCTCTGTTTTGTTGGAAGCATTTGAAGGAGCTATATATTCTGTCCCTTTGCATAAAATTTATGTACAGTGCAAATATTACACTGGATACTTGACTGTGGGTGTATCCGAGGGATTCCCCATGAAAGATGCCATGTTATTACTGGGTAATAACATTACCACTGCTAGTGTATGTCCTGAACCCATAATGATTAATTCTTCTCCGGTGCTGGCCATAACTCAGGCAACATCCCAAGGGTTGTCTGGCGAGAATGCTGACCTATCCTTGGACGACTCCGATCTCGGAATAGCCACTTTGTTTTACGAGGAGAACTGGCCAGGGCCTCGTAGATCAAGTGAACAGGTCCAGATCAAGCCTTCCTATTCCAAGATTGCAGGATTGCCAGATATGTTTCCATGCCCGAGGGACTTTCCTTCCAGGAGGAACAATGCTAGGACCCTTCTTTAAATTTCGCTATTCAGGCAGCCATGGGTAAATCCTCTTTGGATCATCCGGTCAAGTATAAACTTAAAAACAACTATTTGATCTGCACTGAGACTATCAGACAGGTTAATAGTTCCAACAAAGTTTAGTCCTCAAATATTGAATATAGCTCATAATACGTCGTTAGGAGTCACTTAGGAATTACTAAAACATTATATAGAATTGCAAAAGAATTTTATTAAGCAAAATTAAAGCAGGATGTGAAGAATCATATCTGGTGTTGCCGAGAATGTCAGCAAGTAGGGAAACCTGGACATTTTATTAAACCTGCACCTCTCCACCCTATACCTGTTGATGGAGAACCTTTTGCATAATTAATCATAGACTGTGTAGGTCCACTACCTAGGTCAAAGTCGGGAAATCAGTATTTATTTACCATTATGGATAGAGTAACTAGATACCCTGAAGCAATTCCCATGCGCAGTATTAATACTAAAGCTATTCCCAAAGCTTTAACCAGATTTATTTCTTGTTTTGGCATTCCTAAATCTATTCAAAGTGATCAAGGTACTAATTTCACTGCCAAAGCTTTTAGGGAAGCATTAACTAGGTTAGGGATAATCCACAACTTATCCACTGCCTATCATCCTCAGTCCCAAGGCGCCTTGGAAAGATTCCATCAGACGTTAAATACCATGAGAACTTTTTTGCATGCATTTTCCTACAGACTGGGATGAATCACTACCTTTGTTGCTGTTTTAAATGAGAAAAATTGTGCAGGAGTCTACTGGGTATAGTCAGTTTGAGCTGATCTTTGGGCACAATGTACGAGGTCCTCTTCGAGTGCTCAAAGAAGGATGGATGGGAGAAGACGTTAGTTCAACACTCTACAACCCGTCTTCAAGGTTGCAGGTGGCACGTCAGTTAGTCAAGACTAACCTAAAGGCAGTTCAAAATAAGATGAAACAGAGGTATGACAGAAATGCACAATTCCGCTCCTTCCATCCAGGAGACAAGGTGTTGGTGCAGGAACCTATACCTGGCCACACCTTGAAAGCTAGATTTACGGGACCTATGCAAATTGTAAGCAAATTATCTGATGTAAATTATGTGGTAGCTCCCATTGATAGGACCTCACAAACTAAAACTTACCACATTAATCAATTAAAATCTTTCCATACACCAGATAAAGTCCCAGTAATGACTCTGTCCTCTACCTCTTAGGACGACTCTGACTCTTTGCACTCTATTTCTGAAATTAATATCAAACTTTCAAACTGTGTCCTCCTCAAGGACTCTAGCTCTTTAATGGTGGGGCTATCTGAAACTCAAGCAACAAGTTTAACTGCGCTTCTACAGTCATACCCTGATATTTTTTCGGATGTGCCGAAAAAATGTACGTTAAGTTATGGAAATAAATGGTATAAAATACCGACACAATGGAAATATAAACACATATGCAGTATGTGTGGGCGAAACGTTGTCAATAAAGGATCATTGTACTGCATATGTGTTTATATTTCCACGTTAGGTTATCATGATGTAGAGGTGGGAAACTCTAAACCTATAAAACTCTCCCCCTACAGAGCTAATCCTGAAAAGCAGAGGCTACTTCAGCAGGAGGTAGAATTTCTGTTAGAGCATGGGTTAGTGCAGGAGTCATCTAGTCCATGGGCTTCACCGTGCATCCTTGTTAAAAAAGCTAATGGAGGTTTTCGTATGTGTACAGACTACCGTAAAGTGAGTGAGGTCACAATCACAGATGCTTACCCTCTTCCTCGTCTGGATGACGTAATCGACTTTGTGGGTAAGGCTACTTTTGTGTCCAAGTTAGATCTCCTTAAAGGTTACTATCAGGTACCTTTGACGGATAAGGCGAAGGAAATCTCTGCCTTCGTAATTCCAGGAGGTCATTATACAGTTATCCCCTCTGGAATGAAAAACTTCCCCTCTTCATTCCAGAAACTTATCAATCAGGGTCTTAAAGGACTTGAAGGCACGGCAGCGTACCTGGATAATATTGTTGTGGTGTCTGATACTTGGGATCAACACCTATTTAGACTTAAGGCTCTTTTTGAGACCTTTCAGAGTTCCCATTTAACTGTTAATTTATCTAAATCTTCCTTTGGCCAGGCCACTGTCACTTTTCTAGGCCATGAAGTATGTTATATCTTCGAAATTGGTCATCCTGTGTTATTTAAATATTGTAAGAGCATATGTTCATCACTTAATATTATAGCGCGAAAGTCTCCGTTTATAGCTAAAATAGAGACTTTCGGCGTTATATTGTTATCTGTTAATATATGAAAAATACCATGGTATTATCGTTATTTTACTATTATGGTTAGGTAGGATTTCTTGTGTATATAGAGTTTAAGTCTCGGAACCATCCGGTGAATTGTTCAGTTGTTTATGTCCGGCTGGCTGACGTGGCTCAGCTGATCCATCCTGACGACACGTCAACAGACTGGCAAGTAGTCAGTCTGCTCCCAGCTCTAGCCCTGACAACTGATCGTATATTGGCTCTTACGGTGTACAGTTTGAATGGTTTTGAGAATTGGACTCTAGAGCTGACTCACTTTGTTCCTCATTGCTTTGAAAGACTCTTTTGATATTTATATTCTTGGTCAGTTCAGTAATCCATAGATACTTCACGGCCAGATTCAAAGGTCTTGTTAAATCTTGTACCTTTTATATTTTGAGTTTACAGTCTTGTTAAGAAAAAGACGTAAATATTAATGAGGACTTAGATACAGGAAGAATAATTAAACTTCCTTATTAATGTGACATTTCCATGATTTTGAACTAAATGTATATGGTAAATTTATTGTACAAAGTATTAAGTTACATTAACTACAAAAGAGAAGATAAAGTATTGTATTTAAATACTTTAATAAATTTGAATATTATTCTATGGAGTTTCCCAGTTGAAATTATTTCCCCTAGACTCTAAAACTTTAAATAACTCGGATCCAAAAATCTTGTTGCATAAGAAATAAATGATAACAGGCCACATTCTGAAGTTCTTTAAAAAAAATCTTATTCGCAACAAGTAGGTAGTGGTAAAGTTGCTCCTAAACTTGCTAAAGTTCTTGCCAATATAGATTATCCAGTTCCACATGATAGTAAATCTCTTCAACGTTTCCTACGCATGATAGGATTTCAAAGAAGATTCTGTAAGAATTTTTTAGATATTGTAGCTCCTCTTACCTCTCTTACCAGTCACAAAGTTCCCTTTAATTGGACCCCAGAATGTCAAGGTGCTTTTGACAAAGCAAAACGATTATTGTGTACTGCACCCATTCTTTTGGCTCCAGACTTTTCCAAACCTTTCTCATTACAGGTTGATACTTGTGAGTTGGGGCAGTACTGTTGCAAAACGGGGACGAGGAGCTGCAGCCTGTAGCCTCCTTTTCTGCCAAGCTCCAGCCGCATCAAAGGGCTTACTCTACCATTGAAAAAGAAGCCCTCGCTCTGGTACTGGCTTTGGAGCACTTTGATGTTTACGTGGGCCAGACTTCGCAGGTGGTCACTGTCTATAGTGACCACAACCCTCTAGTATATCTCCAAGCCATGAAGAACCACAATAGGAAGCTCATGAGGTGGAGTCTACGACTGCAACCCTATTCTGTTAAAATCTTACATATTGCCGGCAAAGAAAATATGTTGGCAGACTCTTTAGAGTCTTTAGAGTCTAACAATATTATTATACATTATAATTATAATTATATATTAGGTTAGGATGTGTTAGGTTACTTGTGGTAACCCCTTCCAATCGTTTTTTTTTTTTTATCCCCTGGTGTGGAGTTTTTTTTAGTGAGGGGATGCGGGCTACCGTTCACCCGTGTTTTGGACCTGTCTGCTGTCTCGCTCTGAGTTTAGGGTTTGGCTTTTTGTCACGAGAAAAGTTGAGCTCTATCTAAGAGTTGGATGGTTGAGAGGAAAGGCGGTCCCATTATTTTGTGTCATGGCGGCACGGTTACCACTAGGAGGTGGAAGCCTAATCCTGAGCCCTCTCGGGATGGGGGTGTGGCATGCAAAGAGTACGTAACCTTTATTCGGCGCATGTACACACCCTCATTTACAGGCTTTCTCCCCCAACCAGCGAACCAGGGGACTAAGGGTTGGCGATTGGGCCCCGTCGTTCAACCAGTACCCAGGTTCCAGCCAATGAGAAGATGGTTTTGGCAATCGCAGAGGTTATGTGGATACCACTCTCCTGTCTGCCCTTGTCATTCCCATTCTAGAGCTGGTTGAAGCACGGTCTGCTCTCTAGTGGCTTCTATTCTGCCTTGCTTACCGTGGAGTGCACTAATACCTATTGTTGTACATAGTGTATAGTGTACATACTCCTGTTCTAAATTGGTGAAGGATAATTTAAGTCCAAAGTTTTTCTGCTGTGTTTATTTTGCTCCCTTTACACCCAGGATAACAGGCCTTTGGGACTCCTGGGTTGTAATACATGGTGCAGCCTAGTGTCTCTAAAATCCCACCTGGCTCTAAGGTACAACTAATATTGGTAAATATAATAAATTGTTGCTTAGTTGTGCCCCCTTCAAATTATGTGGATGAAATATATCAGGAATGTACCTGTGAACCTCGTCCTCATAATTTCCCATTGTTGTTATTAATATTATTATTGATGTTGTTCCTGTTATTATTTTTAACTCAGTCTTCCATCAAGATATAACTGATGTATAATCACCGGACCTGGATTCCTGGAACTATCGCTGCACCTCTTTGGCACGAGAAACAAACTGTAAAGGGTAAATGCATTTAATGTCCAGTGTAATGGGGAACACATCACTTCAGTATCTTTAATGAAATATTTGGGAATTCCCCTTGACCCAAGTATGTCAGGAAAATTAATAGTGAACAATGTAGTAAAAGAAGCGTATGCCAGACTTAATCATCTAAACCCATAAGGGTTATACAATGCCTGGGAAATGGGAAGTGATCAGGTTTGACTCTTGGAAGAAGAGTCTTTGTTAACATCAAGGAAAATAAGAAGAGCTAGAAAGAAAGCTGGAGAGAAGACGATAAATAATAAAAGATCACGAGGCACTGGCTACATACAAGTAGCGAGCACACTCTTCCTGTAGTGCCAGAGTCTCCCAGTGAGACTTGTGCCTCGTGGCATCTTCCTTGATCCTCACCAACCTCTATAATACTCTCATCATTCTAACTTTCATGGTAATGATTATTTTAATTTTCTTACTTGAAAACCTTTGTGCAGTCGTCGCTTCAGAGATAAAACAAAACAAGAGAAGTGTTTTTGAACCTCGTGAGGAGCTGACCCCGGGGCCAGCCTTGCCTAGTGTCTCTGATGGATCATCGTTCAGTCAACTCAGACTAACACTGCCTCCTCTTGTTGGTCTGGTTGCTCCTCATTCCTAGTGTCCTATAATCCAGCTGGCCTAGCTGTGTCGCGTAATTCAGGAGGCTTATCTGTTCCTTATATCTTGTGTTATATAATCCAGTAGGCCAGGAATCTCGTCCCCTCACTCTACTTCAGTTAGACCTAGCTGCAACTCTTCACCATGGACTAAGATATTACTAGCGGCTCTCAACAGGTACGTTTGTACATTCTGTAAATTAGTCTAAGTCATAAAATTTTATGAAAACAAGCGACTTTTCTGAATCCGATCTTATCACATCGGTTCCAACCTTCAGTTAGCTCTATTGGCAAAATAATTTCAACAGGATAATCGCCAAGCAACGCTACTCCAGACCTGGTCCTTAACATCTAGATGGTATCTTCGGTTAGGTAAGACTCGTCAGGAAACAGGACAATTTTACCAGCTGTGGGTCTTAGTCATATGATGACCCGCCACTAGACTAAAGCCTTTCATTGGCTTACCCATCCTTCCATTAATGAAAAATTAAGATTGTTATTTTTCCAGACAGTGGTGAGAGAAACTGTTTAACCTGACCATTACATTTCTTAACTATTATAATAAACATTAGTAATTTAAATTGACGCCTCATTCACTTCAAAGCATAAAACATCATAGCATCAGAAAACTCATGAATAGTATAGTATTTTCTTAGAGCTGGGAAAATCACTAAAATATATACCAAGGCTCTCAAACCTGCACTATGAATCTAAGATATAAACAACGGCTTCCAGCTCTACGCCAAGGCTCCAGCATAAACATTAATACTCGAAGCCTCGTACCATAGCTCGAAAACTCACAGTAAGGCTCTCAGACATACACGAAAGGAAAATAAAAATTCGAGGGGGAAATAAGGTGTGGTATGGAGTGTACTGTACCCCAGGTGGCTGTGCGAGAAAACAAGAGCAAAAATAAAACAAGGGATGGCGCGTTCAGCTGCTTAAGTCAGATATTAGCTTTCATGAGTTTAATATGTAGGTCGAACATGTTGTGTAGCCTGCTGTGAGGCTTGGTCCGTAGGATGAGTGTGTTGGTCCGTAGGATGAGTGTGTTGGTCTGTAGGATGAGTGTGTTGGTCAGTAGGATAAGTGTGTTGGTCTGTAGGATGAGTGTGTTGGTCTGTAGGATGAGTGTGTTGGTCTGTAGGATGAGTGTGTTGGTCTGTAGAATGAGTGTGTTGGTCTGTAGGACGAGTGTCTTGGTCTGTAAGATGTGTTCGTCTGTAGGATGAGTATGTTACTCTGTAGGATGAGTGTGTTGGTCTGTAGGATGAGTGTGTTGGTCTGTAGGATGAGTGTGTTGGTCAGTAGGATAAGTGTGTTGGTCTGTAGGATGAGTGTGTTGGTCTGTAGGATGAGTGTGTTGGTCTGAAGGATGAGTGTGTTGGTCTGTAGGATGAGTGTGTTGGTCTGTAGGATGAGTGTGTAGGTCAGTAGGATGAGTGTGTTGGTCAGTAGGATGAGTGTGTTGGTCTGTAGGATGAGTGTCTTGGTCTGTAAGATGTGTTCGTCTGTAGGATGAGTATGTTACTCTGTAGGATGAGTGTGTTGGTCTGCAGGATGAGTGTGTTGGTCTGTAGGATGAGAGTGTTGGTCTGTAGGATGAGTGTGTTTGTCTGCAGGACGAGTGTGTTCGTCTGTAGGATGAGTGTGTTGGTCTGTAGGATGAGTGTGGTGGTCTGTAGGATGAGTGTGTTGGTCTGCAGGATGAGTGTATTGGTCTGTAGGATGAGTGTGTTGGTCTGTAGGATGAGTGCGTTGTCTGTAGGATGAGTGTGTTCGTCTGTAAGATTAGTGTGTTCGCCTGCAGGATGAGTATGTTGGTTTGTAGGATGAGTGTGTTGGTCTGTAGGATGAGTGTGTTAGTCTGTAGGATGAGTGTGTTGGTCTGTAGGATAAGTGTGTAGGTCTGTAAGATGTGTTGGTCTGTAGGAGGAGTGTGTTAGTCTGTAGGATGAGTGTGTTGGTCTGAAGGATAAGTGTGTTTGTCTGTAGGATGAGTGTCTTGGTCTGTAAGATGTGTTGGTCTGTAGGATGAGTATGTTAGTCTGTAGGACGAGTGTGTTGGTCTACAGGGTGAGTGTGTTGCTCTGTAAGATGTATTGGTCTGTAGGATGAGTATGTTACTTTGTAGGATGAGTGTGTTGGACTGTATGATTAGTGTGTTGGTCTGTAGGATGAGTGTGTTGGACTGTAGGATGAGTGTATTGGTCTGTAGGATGAGTGTGTTGGTCTGTAGGATGAGTGTGTAGGTCTGTAATATGTGTTGGTCTGTAGGATGAGTATGTTGGTCTGTAGGATGAGTGTGTTGGTCTGTAGGATGAGTGTGTTGGTCTGTAGGATGAGTGTATTCGTCTGCAGGATGAGTGTGTTGGTCTGCAGGATGAGTGTGTTGGTCTGTAGGATGAGTGTGTTGGTCTGTAGGATGAGTGTGTTGGTCTGTAGCATGAGTGTGTTAGTATGCAGGATGAGTGTGTTGGTATGCAGGATGAGTGTGTTGGTCTGTAGGATGACTGTGTTGGTCTGTATAATGAGTGTGTTGGACTGTAGGATGAGTGTGTTGGTCTGTAAGATGAGTATGTTGGTCTGCAGGATGAGTGTATTGGTCTGTAGGATGAGTGTGTTGGTATGCAGGATGAGTGTGTATCTCTGTAAGATGTGTTGGTCTGTAGGATGAGTATGTTAGTATGTACGATGAGTGTGTTGGTCTGTAGGATGAGTGTGTTGGTCTTTAGGATGAGTGTGTTGGTCTGTAGTATATGTGTGTTGGTCTGTAGGATGAGTGTGTTGGTCTGTAGGATGAGTGTGTTGGTCTGTAGGATGAGTGTGTTGGTCTGTAGGATGTGTGTGTTGGTATGCAGGATGAGTGTGTTGGTCTTTAGGATGAGTGTGTTGGTCTGTAGGAGGAGTGTGTTAGTCTGTAGGATGAGTGTGTTGGTCTGTAGGATGAGTGTGTTGGTCTGTAGGATGAGTGTGTTGGTTTGTAGGATGAGTATGTTAGTATGTAGGATGAGTGTGTAGGTCTGTAAGATGTGTTGGTCTGTAGGATGAGTATGTTAGTATGTAGGATGAGTGTGTTGGTCTGTAGGATGAGTGTGTTGATCTGCAGGATGAGTGTATTTGTCTGTAGGATGAGTGTGTTGGTCTGTAGGATGAGTGTGTTGTCTGTAGGATGAGTGTGTTGGTCTGAAAGATGAGTGTGTTCGTCTGCAGGATGAGTATGTTGGTCTGTAGGATGAGTGTGTTGGTCTGTAGGATGAGTGTGTTAGTCTGTAGGATGAGTGTGTTGGTCTGTAGGATGAGTGTGTAGGTCTGTAAGATGTGTTGGTCTGTAGGATGAGTGTGTTAGTCTGTAGGATGAGTGTGTTGGTCTGAAGGATGAGTGTGTTGGTCTGTAGGATGAGTGTCTTGGTCTGTAAGATGTGATGGTCTGTAGGATGAGTATGTTAGTCTGTAGGACGAGTGTGTTGGTCTGCAGGATGAGTGTGTTGGTTTGTAGGATGAGTGTGTTGGTCTGTAAGATGTGTTGGTCTGTAGGATAAGTATGTTACTTTGTAGGATGAGTGTGTTGGACTGTATGATTAGTGTGTTGGTCTGTAGGATGAGTGTGTTGGACTGTAGGATGAGTGTGTTGGTCTGTAGGATGAGTGTGTTGGTCTGTAGGATGAGTGTGTTAGTCTGTAGGATGAGTGTGTTGGTCTGTAGGATGAGTGTGTTGGTCTGTAGGATGAGTGTGTTGGTCTGTAGGATGAGTGTGTAGGTCTGTAATATGTGTTGGTCTGCCGGATGAGTATGTTATTCTGTAGGATGAGTGTGCTGGTCTGTAGGATGAGTGTCTTGGTCTGTAAGATGTGTTGGTCTGTAGGATGAGTATTTTAGTCTGTAGGATGAGTGTGTTGGTCTGTAGGATGAGTGTGTTGGTCTGTAGGATGAGTGTGTTGGTCTGTAGGATGAGTGTGTTGGTTTGTAGGATGAGTGTGTTGGTCTGTAGCATGAGTGTGTTGGTATGCAGGATTGGTGTGTTGGTCTTTAGGATGAGTGCGTTGGTCTGTAGGATGAGTGTGTTTGTCTGTAGGATGGGTGTGTTGGACTGTAGGATGAGTGTGTTGGTCTGTAAGATGAGTGTGTTGGTCTGCAGGATGAGTGTATTGGTCTGTAGGATGAGTGTGTTGGTCTGTAGGAGGAGTGTGTTAGTCTGTAGGATGAGTGTGTTGGTCTGTAGGATGAGTGTGTTGGTCTGCAGGATGAGTGTGTAGGTCTGTAAGATGTGTTGGTCTGTAGGATGAGTATGTTAGTATGTAGGATGAGTGTGTTGGTCTGTAGGATGAGTGTGTTGGTTTGTAGGATAAGTGTGTTGGTCTGTAAGATGTGTTGGTCTGTAGGATGAGTATGTTACTTTGTAGGATGAGTGTGTTGGACTGTAGGATTAGTGTGTTGGTCTGTTGGATGAGTGTGTTGGTCTGTAGGATGAGTGTGTTGGTCTGTAGGATGAGTGTGTTGGTCTGTAGGATGAGTGTGTTGGTATGCAGGATGAGTGTGTATCTCTGTAAGATGTGTTGGTCTGTAGGATGAGTATGTTAGTATGTACGATGAGTGTGTTGGTCTGTAGGATGAGTGTGTTGGTCTTTAGGATGAGTGTGTTGGTCTGTAGTATATGTGTGTTGGTCTGTAGGATGAGTGTGTTGGTCTGTAGGATGAGTGTGTTGGTCTGTAGGATGAGTGTGTTGGTCTGTAGGATGTGTGTGTTGGTATGCAGGATGAGTGTGTTGGTCTTTAGGATGAGTGTGTTGGTCTGTAGGAGGAGTGTGTTAGTCTGTAGGATGAGTGTGTTGGTCTGTAGGATGAGTGTGTTGGTCTGTAGGATGAGTGTATTGGTTTGTAGGATGTGTGTGTTGGTATGCAGGATGAGTGTGTAGGTCTGTAAGATGTGTTGGTCTGTAGGATGAGTATGTTAGTATGTAGGATGAGTGTGTTGGTCTGTAGGATGAGTGTGTTGATCTGCAGGATGAGTGTATTTGTCTGTAGGATGAGTGTGTTGGTCTGTAGGATGAGTGTGTTGTCTGTAGGATGAGTGTGTTGGTCTGAAAGATGAGTGTGTTCGTCTGCAGGATGAGTATGTTGGTCTGTAGGATGAGTGTGTTGGTCTGTAGGATGAGTGTGTAAGTCTGTAGGATGAGTGTGTTGGTCTGTAGGATGAGTGTGTAGGTCTGTAAGATGTGTTGGTCTGTAGGATGAGTGTGTTAGTCTGTAGGATGAGTGTGTTGGTCTGAAGGATGAGTGTGTTGGTCTGTAGGATGAGTGTCTTGGTCTGTAAGATGTGATGGTCTGTAGGATGAGTATGTTAGTCTGTAGGAAGAGTGTGTTGGTCTGCAGGATGAGTGTGTTGGTTTGTAGGATGAGTGTGTTGGTCTGTAAGATGTGTTGGTCTGTAGGATAAGTATGTTACTTTGTAGGATGAGTGTGTTGGACTGTATGATTAGTGTGTTGGTCTGTAGGATGAGTGTGTTGGACTGTAGGATGAGTGTGTTGGTCTGTAGGATGAGTGTGTTGGTCTGTAGGATGAGTGTGTTAGTCTGTAGGATGAGTGTGTTGGTCTGTAGGATGAGTGTGTTGGTCTGTAGGATGAGTGTGTTGGTCTGGAGGATGAGTGTGTAGGTCTGTAATATGTGTTGGTCTGCAGGATGAGTATGTTAGTCTGTAGGATGAGTGTGCTGGTCTGTAGGATGAGTGTCTTGGTCTGTAAGATGTGTTGGTCTGTAGGATGAGTATTTTAGTCTGTAGGATGAGTGTTTTGGTCTGTAGGATGAGTGTGTTGGTCTGTAGGATGAGTGTGTTGGTCTGTAGGATGAGTGTGTTGGTTTGTAGGATGAGTGTGTTGGTCTGTAGGATGAGTGTGTTGGTATGCAGGATGAGTGTGTTGGTCTTTAGGATGAATGCGTTGGTCTGTAGGATGAGTGTGTTGGTCTGTAAGATGAGTGTGTTGGTCTGCAGGATGAGTGTATTGGTCTGTAGGATGAGTGTGTTGGTCTGTAGGAGGAGTGTGTTAGTCTGTAGGATGAGTGTGTTGGTCTGTAGGATGAATGTGTTGGTCTGCAGGATGAGTGTGTAGGTCTGTAAGATGTGTTGGTCTGTAGGATGAGTATGTTAGTATGTAGGATGTGTGTGTTGGTCTGTAGGATGAGTGTGTTGGTTTGTAGGATAAGTGTGTTGGTCTGTAAGATGTGTTGGTCTGTAGGATGAGTATGTTACTTTGTAGGATGAGTGTGTTGGACTGTAGGATTAGTGTGTTGGTCTGTAGGATGAGTGTGTTGGTCTGTAGGATGAGTGTGTTGGTCTGTAGGATGAGTGTGTTGGTCTTTAGAATGAGTGTGTTGGTCTGTAGGATGAGTGTGTTGGTCTGTAAGTTGAGCGTGTTGTCTGTAGGATGAGTGTGTTGGCCTGAGTGTGTTGGTTTGTAGGATGAGCATGTTGGTCTTTAGGATGAGTGCTTTGTATTGTTTGGGATACTTTGGAGATATGACGGTTGGAGTAATACACAATTGGCCATTTGGTAACACTTATATTGGCAGAGTCGTGAGGGGAGGGAGACCAGCCTACCTGTCGTGCCTACGTCTGCGGTCTTAGTGGGAGCGGTGCCTCTGGTATGCCACTCACATAGGCATGGCTTGATGACGCCACAAGATAACCAGAGAGCCTAACTCAACAGGGATCTTATATGTAATATAGCTAGTACTCACTACATATACTACACAAGTACATTACATAGGAATTCCCTAACACTACTGACATAACGGTCATGTTACGTATATCGTCTTGACATACAATGCAACTCTGCAGACTGAACAGGCAGGTGGCTCTTGGCTAGTTCTATACAATAGTAAACACATATATAACTTAGAACTAATCACAGAAATGGTAATAGGATGTAATCGATTGAATAGATAACATAGGAATGGATGTTACTGTAATGGATGGTAGTGTAATGCATTACAAATTATGGTAACAAATCACAGTACAATAAAAGAGATGGAAATGATCAACCAATCTGTATTCATGTGATCTACGGATTCTGAGGAAGAATATATGTGTACAAAGAAGAAAATGTTTAACAGAAAAGGCAGACTTGGTGCACTCAAATCTACACTGTTAAAACTCAGAATTTGGATGGAACGTGAACACACACACAAAAAATCTTGAATCTTAATAAGATGATATTTTAGCAGACAATAGAAATACATTTTAAACTGTATTATTCATCTATACAGGTTATTTACATTTAACCCCCAACTCTGCTAGTGTGAGATTTACATATGCTGAATGGTTATCATCTCTGTGAAGATCAAACTCTGCTGCAATGGCTAATGCATGCCATGGTTGAGGCAGATCTGAATTGGTATTTACAAATGATTCCTGAGGATTTCTCAATACTTGTCGTGTACGTAGGGAATAACGACATTCAGATTGATCGTCTGACTGAGTATTAGAGGTAGAGAGTACAGAGTCAGGAGGATCGTCAGAGTCTGTCACATTAGTCTGAGTTGGAACATCGTTATCATCACATACTAACTTCATATGATCTAAATGCGATTCTTTATACTGACCAGTACTAATTTCTCTAACCTTATACTTACTGCCATTGATATGTTCAACTACATGATAAGGACCAACAAACTTTTGATCGAGGTCAGGCATTGCAGGTGTTTTGTTAAAGTTAGTCAGCATAACTCTCAAACCTACTTTAATTAATTTTGGTCGGCTTTGGTCGAGTATTAGTGTCTCTTGTAAATTCTGCTGATGATTTATGAAGTGTTTCACGGATTCTTTTAAAAACACTTTGAGCTAAGCTGGTACGAGTTGCTATGAAATCATCAGGGCTGTAATTTGGTTTCGGGTTAGAATGCAGCAACTCATAAGGCAAACGCTTATCATCACCGTACAATGCATAATGTGGAGTGTCACCTATAGAAGCATTGTAAGCAGAATTTATAGCACATTGAACATCAGATATAATGTCATCTCAAGTTTCAATATTGGGATTGATAGTGGCTCTCAAGACATTAAGTACTTTCTTATTAGTTCGTTCTTCTAACCCATTGCTGACAGGATGATGAGGAACAATGATTCATTTAGAGATTTTGTACAAAGTACACAAATTTTCAAAAATCTCATTACAGAATTCACCTCCATTATCTGTTAATAGGGACTTAGGAGTGGTATGGCTGAAAATTATACGTTCTTTAAATGTTTTAGCTCCTGTCTCTGCAGTCTTATCTGCAACAGGAACTAACTCAAAATATCTGGTGAAATGATTTACCATTACACACAGATGTTTGTTGCCCTGGAGGGAACATTGGAAATTAGTCAACAGATCTTGAGCAACTCTTTCCCATCATTTGCTAGTAGTTGGATACACCTGGATTGAGCCTAGCAAACGGTCAAACAAAATTTCCGCCAGCTCGTAGAAGATTATCTCCGTATATCGCCGTAATCGTCAGAATTACGAGCCCACGCTTCCACCAATTATTGCTTGGGGTACCTTGCAGATATGACGGTTGGAGTAATACACAATTGGTCAGTTGGTAACACTTATATTGACAGAGACGTGAGGTGTGGAGAAATTTTCTCCAGGAGGGGGGTATCAGCCCCCTTCAGCCCTTTCAGCCCTGAGGGGCCAAGCCCTCTCAGCCCTGAGGGGCCACTCAGAAGGGGCGAGCGTCTTGTTTACTGCTAGAGTGAGTAATTGATCACAGATGCTATGCCACGTAGTCAAGTGACCTCTGCTCCTTGCAGCGGTGTTGCAAAGTGTATTTTTATAAGAGACAATACATTCTTACTTTAGCAGGACAATTAAGGAAAATCCTGCTCCCACTTTATTACCATAGTAAAGATAGTGTACATTGTTGTCTATGATTAAGACAGCAAGAAACAAACATTCTGCTTTGCTTCATCGAGGAGGTGACAAGGATGCAAGGTACTAGGTCAGCGTTTTTTTTTTGTGCTGGGGGCAGTGACGGCATGGAGCGCTGTGGCGTCGGGCAGACTATCTTTGACTCTATGGAGAGTGACACTGACGCCAGGATACTGATCTGTGCGTTAGTGTGAGCAAAGTGTCTCTAACACAAACACTTCAGAGAAGTGTGATCAGCTTCTCTTGTGATACATTGTGAACAATAAAGACAAATCTTGTGGAACATAGTGTACCAGTGTGCGTTTCCTAGACAATGGAAGACGTGGACATCCAAGGACACTTCAGCTTCTATCAAGTCACCGATACCCGTCGAAGGTGTTGAGAACACCATAGCTCACGTTACAAAGAGCAAGGTATGTTACGAATTTCTTGTAGATCGGGGGATTGCGCAATTCTTGAGTCACAAGGAGTTTGTAATCAACCTATAATCGGCAGTAAGGTGTGGACTTTTGAGTCCAAACAAGTAGGTATTTCGTCAGCCATCATCGAATGAAATATGCTGACATAACACCCCCTAGGGGTAATTTATACTTACAAATGGTATCTCTTGACAGCCCACTGTTGTGATGGTTTCGACAGCTTCTAGACCTCGTCTGCAGGGGCGGCTGTGTAGACGAATTGCTGTCATTTATCAGCTAAGTGTTCATTATATATAGTTATAATAAACACAGCAGGTAAGGCCAAAATTCTCAACATGAGGGGAGGGAGACCAGCCTACCTGTCGAGTCTAAGTCTGCGGTCTTAGTGGGAGCGGTGCCTCTGGTATGACACTCACATAGGCATGGCTTGATGACGTCACAAGATAGCCAGAGAGCCTAACTCAACAGGGATCTTATATATAAAATAGCTAGTACTCACAACATATACTACACAAGTACATTACATAGGAATTCAGTAACACTTCTGACAGTTGGACTGATTGTGTTGGTCTGTAGGATGTGTGTGATGGTTTGTAGGATGAGTATGTTGGTCTGTAGGATGTGTGTGATGGTTTGTAGGATGAGTATGTTGGTCTGTAGGATGTGTGTGATGGTTTGTAGGATGAGTATGTTGGTCTGTAGGTTGTGTGTGATGGTTTGTAGAATGAGTATGTTGGTCTGTAGGATGTGTGTGATGGTTTGTAGAATGAGTATGTTGGTCTGTAGGATGTGTGTGATGGTTTGTAGAATGAGTATGTTGGTCTGTAGGATGTGTGTGATGGTTTGTAGAATGAGTATGTTGGTCTGTAGGATGTGTGTGATGGTTTGTAGAATGAGTATGTTGGTCTATAGAATGAGTGTGTTGGTCTGCAGAATGATGTGTTTATGTAGGGCTCAGAAACCAGACCTGAACAACTACAAACAATCGCACTGGGATGTTGGTCTGATGCTTCAGAGTGTGTCATGAGCCCGCCTCCTGGCAGTGAGAGCCCCTCATGCTGGGGATTTCTGTTGGCTGTTCCCAACTCCAGTTGGCACACGCCTCGACCCACAGACCATCCGCATCGTACTTGTATTCTCGCCGAACACAGGTGTATTTGTGGCAGTGATTCGGGTACCATGGTCTTGTGTGCCGTAATCCGAGGGAAAGATTGCAAGACATGAGGAGGTTAATAACATTATCAAGAGTCGCTGTGCCCAGCAGTAAGGGAGCCACCCCAACTATGCAGATCTGATGGCAGCCAGAAGCGTATATGGAAGCAGGTGGTGTGGGATATATATATATATATATATATATATATATATATATATATATATATATATATATATATATATATATATATATATATATATATATATATATATAATCTTTCAATGCACCGGACATTACTAGCCCTTTCCTCCCGGCATTTTAGTTGTCTCTTACGACACGCATGGGTTACGGAGGAAGAATTCTCTTTCACTTCCCCATGGAAATAAGAGTAAATACAGAACAAGAGCTATTAAGAAAATAGAAAACTGAGATGAGTGTGTAAATACATATGCGTGTACATGCATGTATAGTGTGACCTACCTGGAGTTTACCTGGAGAGGATTTCGAGGGTCAACGCCACCGCGGCCCGGTCCGAGACCAGACCTCGTAGTGGATTAGGTTCTGATCAACCAGGCTGTTACTGCTGGCCGCACGAAAACTGACGTACGAACCACATCCCGGTTGGTCAGGTATGACATTAGGTACCTGTCCAGTGCCTTCTTGAAAACAGCCAGGGGTCTATTGGCAATCATCCTTATGTATGCTGGAAGGCAGTTGAACAGTCTTGGGCCCCTGACACTTATTGTGCTGTCTCTCAGTGTACTCGTGGGGGAATGTTGCATCTCCTGCCAGTCTTTTACTTTCATAGGGAATGATTTTCGTGTGCAAGTTTGGTACTAATCCCTCGAGGATTTTCCAAGTATATTATTATGTATCTCTCTCGCCTGCGTTCCAGGGAATATAAATCAAGGGCCTTCAACCGTTCCCAGTAATTTAGGTGCCTTATCGTACTCATGTGCCGTGAGAGATCTTTGTACCTCTCCAGGTCAGCAATTTGGCCAGCCTTGAAGGGGGCAGTTAGCGTAAAGCGGTATTCCAGCCTAGAGAGAACAAGTGATTTGAAGAGAATCATCATGGACTTGGCGTCCCTAGTTTTGAAGGTTCGCATTATCCATCCTATCATTTTCCTATCGGATGAGGTAGATGCATTGTTGTGGTTTTTGAAGACGAGATCCTCTGACATTATCACTCCCAGGTCCTTCACATTACTTTTCCGCCGTATTGTATGGTTAGAATTTGTCGTATACCCTTATACAGTTTTAATTTCCTCAAGTTTTCCATATCTGAGTAGTTGAAATTTCTCTTCATTGAACTTCATATTGTTTTGAGTGGCCCATTTGAAGATTTGGTGGATGTTCGCTTGGAGTCTTGCGGTGTCTTCGATGGAGGACACTGTCATGGCAATCCTGGTGTCATCCGCAAAGGAAGACACAGAGTTATGGTTACTTCTCTGTCTGTGTCAGATATGAGGATGAGGAATAGAACAGGAGCGAGTAATGCCTTGTTTTTCACCGTAGCTGCCTCAGACTTTACTCTGTTTACGGTTACTCTTTGTGTCCTATTTGTCAAAAAATTATAGATCCATCTACCAACTTTTCCTGTTATTCCTTTATCACGCATTTTGTGTTTTGTTACACTGTGGTCACACTTGTAGAAGGCTCTTGCAAAGTCTGTGTGTACTACATATATATTTTGTCTATCCTCTATAGCATCCAGAACCTTATCATAGTGGTCCAGTAGCTGGGACAATCAGGAGCGACCTGCTCTAAACCCGTGTTGCCCTGGGTTGTGCAATTGATGGTTATTTAGGTGGTTGGCGATCTTGCTTCTTAGAACCCTTTCAAAGATTTTTATGTGGGATGTTAGTGCAATCGGTCTGTAGTTCTTTGCAATTGCTTTACTGTCACCTTTGTAGAGTAGGGCTATGTATGTTGCTTTTATTGAGTGCGGGATGGCCCCTGTGTCCATGCTCCCTCTCCATAGAATGCTGAAGGCATGTGACAGGGGCTTCTTACAGTTCTTGATGAACACGGAGTTCCATGAGAATGGGCCTGGGGCAGAGTGTATAGGCATGTCATTTATTGCCTTTTCAAAGTCTTGTGGTATTAGGATAATATCTGAGATTTTTGAGGTGATCAAATTTTGGGTCTCGTTCATAAAAAAATCATTTGGATTGTCGACTCTTAGTTTGGGCAGCGGTCACTGAACACTGAGTCATTTAAACAAACCATACCACGGGTTGGGTCTGAACCCGCGATCAGAGAGTCTCAAAAGTCCAGACCGTCGCGTTAGCCACTGGGCCAGCTAGCTTCAATAAGATTCATCCGACTAGGTATGTTTCTACATCGAAGGAAGGTTAGCATAGGCACCACTGTGACCACAAATTCAAGTTTTTACAGGCGAATCTCCCGCTAGCATGGCCGTGACGAACTCTAGCTCAAGTCCCCTCAAAGCCGTCAACATGACTCACGACATCGTCATGACACCTGGAGGTTACCTGGAGGTTACCTGGAGGTGATTCCGGGGATCAACGCCCCCGCGGCCCGGTCCACGACCAGGCCTCCCGATGGATCAGGGCCTGATCAACTAGGCTGTTACTGCTGGCCGCACGCAGTCCAACGTACGAGCCACAGCCCGGCTGATCCGGCACTGACTTTAGGTATCTGTCCAGCTCTCTCTTGAAGGCAGCCAGGGGTTTATTGGCAATTCCCCTAATGCTTGATGGGAGGCTGTTGAACAGTTTTGGGCCCCGGACACTTATGGTGTTTTCCCTTAGTGTACCAATGGCGCCCCTACTTTTTATTGGGGGCATTTTGCATCGCCTGCCCAGTCTTTTACTTTCGTAGGGAGTGATTTCTGTGTGCAGATTTGGGACCATTCCTTCCAAGATTTTCCAAGTGTAGATTATGATATATCTCTCCCTCCTGCATTCCAACGAGTACAAGTCAAGTGCTTCCAAGCGTTCCCAGTAGTTAAGGTGCTTGACAGAACTTATACGTGCAGTAAAGGATCTCTGTACACTCTCTAGATCTGCGATTTCACCTGCTTTGAATGGAGATGTTAATGTACAGCAGTATTCCAGCCTAGAGAGAACAAGTGATTTGAAAAGGATCATCATGGGCTTGGCATCTCTCGTTTTGAAAGTTCTCATTATCCATCCTATCATTTTCTTTGCACGTGCGATCGTGGCACTGTTGTGATCCTTGAAAGTGAGATCCTCAGACATTACTACTCCCAGGTCCCTTACATTATTTTTCCGCTCTATTGTATGGCCGGAGTCAGTAGTATACTCTGTTCTAGTTATTATCTCCTCCAGTTTTCCATAACGGAGTAGTTGGAATTTGTCCTCATTGAACATCATATTGTTTACCGTTGCCCACTGGAAAACTTTGTTTATATCTTCTTGGAGGTTAACCGCGTCCTCAGCAGATGACAGCCTCATGCAGATCCTAGTATCATCCGCAAAGGATGATACGGTGCTGTGGTGTACATCTCTGTTTATGTCTGATATGAGGATAAGGAATAAGATGGGGGCGAGTACTGTGCCTTGTGGAACAGAGCTCTTCACTATGGCAGCCTCCGATTTAACTCTGTTGACCACTACTCTTTGTGTTCGATTTGTTAGGAAGTTGAAGATCCATCTCTCCACTTTCCCAGTTATTCCTTTAGAACGTATTTTATGGGCTATTACGCCATGATCGCATTTGTCAAATGCTTTTGCAAAGTCTGTGTATATTACATCTGCATTCTGATTTTCTTCCAGTGCATCCAAGGCCATGTCATAGTGATCCAGTAGTTGTGAGAGGCAGGAGCGACCTGCCCTGAACCCATGTTGCCCTGGATTGTGCAGATTTTGGGAATCCAGGTGATTTGCAATCCTGCTTCTTAGCACTCTTTCAAAGATTTTTATGATGTGGGACGTCAGAGCTATTGGTCTATAGTTCTTGGCTAATGCTTTGCTGCCACCTTTATGGAGTGGGGCTATATCCGTTGTTTTAAGTGACTGTGGAATTTCACCCATGTCCAAGCTCCTCCTCCATAGTGTACTTAGGGCACGCAAGAGGGGTTTCTTGCAGTTCTTAATGAAAACAGAGTTCCACGAGTCTGGGCCCGGGGCTGAGTGCATAGGCATGTTGTCAATGGCTTTTTCGAAATCTATCGGAGTTAGGGTAATGTCGGAAATCTGGCATACATTTATGGAGTTTTGAGGCTCATTCATGAAGAAATCATTTGGGTCGTCGATCCTCAGACCGATTAGTGGTTCACTAAACACAGAGTCGTACTGGGATTTCAATATTTCACTCATTTCCTTGTTGTCATCTGTGTAAGTCCCATCCTGTCTGAGTAAGGGCCCGATACTAGATGTGGTATTTGCCTTGTTTTTGGCATATGAAAAGAAATATTTTGAATTTCTTTCAATTTCACTAATAGCTTTAAGCTCCTCCTGCCTCTCCTGGTTCCTGTAAGAGTCATTTAGCTTAAGTTCGATAGTTTCCACTTCCCTGGTCAGCGCCTCCTTTCGTGTATCAGATATTCTAGCACTCCTGAGGAGCTCAGTGACTCTTCGTCGTCTTCTGTAGAGGGAGCGTCTTTTTCTCTCCAGTTTACTCCTGCTCTTCTTCTTTCTTAGGGGAATATGCCTAGAACATGCTTCGGCTACCAGGAAGTTGATCCTTTCAAGGCACTGGTTTGGATCCATGTCATTTAAGACATCTTCCCAACATGTTTCGTTTAGGACATGGTTTACCTGGTCCCAGTTGATTTTCTTGTTGTTGAAATTGTATTTTGTGAAGACACCTTCACAGGTACATGCATTCTGCTGTTCAGGACCCCTATGCATGTACGTCTGGACTTCGATTAGATTGTGATCGGAATTAGTTGTTTTTGATATTCTTATGTCTCTTATCAGGTCCTCATTATTTGTGAAGATAAGGTCAAGTGTGTTTTCTAGTCTTGTTGGCTCCACTATCTGCTGGCTTAAGGTGTGTTTTTCGCAGAGACTTAGTAGCTCATGTGTGTGTGACCTTTCATCTGCGCTACCTCCGGGGATTGTTTCAGCTATAACATTATTTGCTACATTCTTCCATTTTGTATGCCTTAGGTTGAAATCACCAAGCAGTAAGATGTTTGGGGATGGAGCTGGAAGGTTTTCCAAACAGTAATCGATTTTCAGTAGCTGTTCCTTGAACTGTTGTGAGGTTGCATCAGGTGGCTTTTATACAACCACAATGACTAGGTTTTGGTTCTCGATCTTTATTGATAGAACGTCAACTACCTCATTTGTGGTGTTCAGCAACTCCGTGCAGATAAGGGACTCTTTGACATACAGGCCAACCCCCCCTTGTTGCCTGTTTTTTCTGTCGCATCTAAAAAGGTTGTAACCACTTATCCATATTTCACTGTCAAAGTGATCTTTTGTGTGAGTCTCTGTGAAGGCTGCAAACATTGCATTAGACTCCACTAGAAGTCCACTGATAAAAGGTATTTTGTTGTTGGTGGATGGCTTAAGGCCCTGTATATTAGCAAATATGAACGAGGTTGTATTCTGTGTTTGTTGGGGGGATTTTGTTATTGGCATCAGTAGTTGTAATTCTGGAGGGCCATGGGTGGCCACTGGCTGCGCCTCCAGTCCAACAAGGCTCCAAGGTGGTGGACTATTTTTGTTATTTCCTTCCATTTTCTTTTTTCGTTTCCTGCCACTAAAATATCACCTGGAGTTGGGTTGTCGTAGCTACTATTGTTTGTCTTGTGGGGTCTGTGCCTCCTGGTCCCTTTTAGATGGTATGCAGGGCACTCGATGTTGTAACACTGCTTCTGGAGGACCGAGGAGTGGCACATTTTTGGGTGAAAGAAAGTACAGGAAGAAGAACGACACACTCCTTTAGACAGGAGGTCGCTACATTTTTTGGGATGGTCAAAGTTGCATGTCCCATTTTTTTCCCCTGTTATTCCATGCTTACAGATGCCCCAAGCATAATATTTGCACAAATTCACCTTTGGTTGAGAATTGTTGGGAGGTGTGTTGTCAATTTCTGCAGGTTCTGGGACTGCACTATAATCCTCAGTATCCAAGCCAGGGCCACCCCGTCCTGGATTCCATCTACTTTCCCCAGTAGAGGAAGAAGGAGGAGACTCCTCTCCAACATCTGTACTGTGGGCCACGGTCTTGTGCAATGATGGTTGTATATTTACTGTTTTTGTGATGGTTTGGGTAGTGTCCCTAGGAGAGTCTGGGCTGGCAGTAAGGCTGGTGGCTGGGTCTGGGTCAGCACTGGGGCTGGGGGCTGGGGCTGGGTCTGGGTCAGTGGCTGGGACTGGGCCAGCACCAGCACTGTGGGTATTAGTGCTACGACTGGGGGAGCCTGGGCCAGCACCAGCACTGTGGGTATTGGTGCTATGCCTGGGGGAGCCTGGGCCAGCTCCAGCACTGTGGGTATTAGTGCTATGCCTGGGGGAGCCTGGGCCAGCACTAGCACTGTGGGTATTAGTGCTATGACTGGGGGAACCTGGGCCAGCACCAGCACTGTGGGTATTGGTGCTATGCCTGGGGGAGCCTGGGCCAGCACCAGCACTGTGGGTATTAGTGCTATGACTGGGGGATGGGTCTGGCTTAGCACCATGTGGGTGACTAGATAGTTTCGAGTCATCTGTTGTGGTATGGACATTCTGCATTTTTTGATACACTATCTCTTGCTCCCATGTTTTATATATTTTTGGTAGACTATCCAAGAGGTCATCCTTGTTTTCTTGATTATTTTTATCATTTATTACTCTCCTTAGTACCTTTCTGATACCTGCCCAAAGTTCTACATCTTTATTGCACAACCAGAAGCACCTTGCTAGTTCGAGGTCATTTTTTGAGGCTGTATTTAGTCTAGTACAAGAGATATGGTGTTTGGAAGAGCATAGGTTGCATGTGATTCTGGATTTCCTTCCAAGGATTTTTTTACATGTCCCACAGATATGCTGTGCTGACATCCTGTCTGTATCCTACTACACACTGTATGCCACGGAAGAAAACTGATTTCCACTTTACCTTTCTCTTGCTGGTACCAGTAATATGCAAGATGTATTTATACAAACCAAGTTTGCAGTATGTGGGTGGTGGTGTAGGGTGGGTGGTGGGTGTAGGGTGGGTGTGAGCCGGGCAGACTTGCCCACACTGCCACAGTTCACTATTTTTTTTATTACTATTATTATTATTATTATTATTATTATTATTATTATTATTTAAATTCCTTTTATGTAGTGCTGTACACTGGTTATCTCAAGGATATACACTGTATTCTTTCAAAATACACTTTTCACTGCGTTATACTGGGATCATTGTTTTATTATTTACACAGCAGCTAGGCCTACGCTAATAAGTTTAGATTTAGAAAGGACTTTACCCTACACTTCTATGGAAAAGATTATTTCCTGTTTAGTAGAGGTAACGGTTGTATGCTCAATTTATGTATGCTGTGATTCCCTGCACCTCAATGCTACCACCACTCGTTTCATATCTTATGACTATAGTAGTTACTTATCCGTTATTAACACTTCACTGGACCTCTGGCAATAGTTCGCTAGTGCCAGTCGCTTGTAAGATATTCCCCTATCTACACTATATATTGTACGCTATACTTGGGGATAATTAAGATTACTCTTATCTACAATTTAGTTCACTATGTCACTGCACATATATATCCTTGTCACTCACTATATTACTTATAGATAGATCGATATTTGTTTATTTCCACTTGTGTCGACATCCGGCAATAATTCACTAGTGCTGGTCAGGTCTATTTCCCACGGTAACCGTTTCTCCACCGGCACTCTCCATGTGACACTATAATCCATATTTTCCTATTTCCGATTGGTATGGTTTGTATGCAATCGTGTCATTACGATTTCGTGACTCACTCACTCATTTCTTTGCTGTCATCTGTGTATGTCCCATCTCGCCTAAGCAGGGGCCCAATACTGGATGTTTTTCCCTTAGATTTGGCATAAGAGAAGAAGTATTTTATTGACAAGCTATTGGCAAGTTAAAGGACTCTTAACTTTATTGACAAGGTAAGAGCTGTTACCTACATCAGTTCATTGGAAAGCCATTTTATTGTTAGGAAACATACAAGTACAGATCAGGATGAAGTTGGAGCCATCTTTGGGCCAGCATTTTCATTTGATTAACTGATTTGATCTCGTTGGTATTATTATGCTGTATGAATATGTTCCAGACTCGAGTCATTCTGGGGATAAAATGATCTTAGATGAAGTGATGTTCTGGAGGTGGTGTAGTAGTTTGCTTCTCGCTGTCCTCGAAGTGGAGCCAAGTGTGGTACCAAGTGTTGGCCTTGTACATAACAGTAAGGCCACTCACATCTCTCCTGTGTTGAACGCTCTGCTGAAATGAAAGATCTATTCAGGACTGGTCCAGGCGAGAGATGAGACGTCTTGCTCTGTTCTCTACTCTGTCAAGCAGTCGCAGATGAGATGGGGGGGCAGGCAAACCAAGAAAGTGGAGCATACTCAAGTTCTCTCTCTCTCTCTCTCTCTCTCTCTCTCTCTCTCTCTCTCTATATATATATATATATATATATATATATATATATATATATATATATATATATATATATATATATATGTCGTGCCGAATAGGCAGAACTTGCGATCTTGGCTTAAATAGCAACGCTCATCTTGCCATATAGGACAAGCGAAAATTTGTGTATGCAATAATTTCGCCAAAATCATTCTGAACCTAACGAAAAAAATATATTTCACTGTGTTTGTTTAGTATATATATATATATATATATATATATATATATATATATATATATATATATATATATATATATATATATATATTTCACTGTGTTTGTTTAGTATTAAATTATTGTAAACAAATCTAAAATATATTTAGTTGGGTTAGGCTAAAATAAATTGTTCTTGTTATAATAAGGTTAGGTAAGTTTTCTTCTAAGATTCTTTTGGAGCAAAATTAAATTTTTTTACATTAACATTAATGAAAAAATATAGCTTTAAACGTATAAGAGAAAATTTTATAAAGGACTTAATTTTAAATGAGTTCTTGCTGATTGACCAGTTTTACATATTCGGCACGACATATATATATATATATATATATATATATATATATATATATATATATATATATATATATATATATATATACATATATATATATATATGCAAAACAACCACTCTGAAAGAATAGAGAAATTCCAAGCGCTTTCGTGACTACTCACATTATCAAGGAACTATGTTCCTAGATAATGTGAGTAGTCACGAAAGCGCTTGGAATTTCTCTATTCTTTCAGAGTGGTTGTTTTGCATATTCTGAAATCACCTGTTTACTGTGATCTTATTGCATATATATATATATATATATATATATATATATATATATATATATATATATATATATATATATATATATATATATATATATATATATACTCTTGATACGTATTAATTGTTTTTAAATATTAAATAAATTCAGTTTATTAATACATTTTTCGTTGCTTTATAAGGCAAGCTTGTAAGATTTGCATAAAAAGTAAGATATTTATAATTCCGCTAACCTTGCTCTGCAGGTGTTGAGATTCTTGCGAGAGCGCCGTCACCATCTTCTAGAGATGGAGTGTTGCACGTTGAGGGGAAGACCCTGGCTGGTGGTGGACAGCTGCTGCTGCTGTTCACTCAAGAGAGGAGTCTATATCATCGCCTCCCTTGAGATAGTGAGTGATGCTGTTAACAGTGATTGTTTCTGGTATGGTGACTGCTGCTGGTGTTAACAACAAGGATTGTTGGCTCTGACGGTCGGTACTGCTCTGTGGACCAGAGTTCACACCTTGGCTAGATCTTTGGATTGTTAAGCATTAATGTATAACTCGTGAGCCAAGTAATCACAGGTGAAGAAGATAACCTCAACAAAACAGCTGATGTACCTGCTACTTTTAGTTACGAGCCGATCACTCTAGCATGGCTATGATATTCCCTAAAGAAAGCTAGGAAACAAGTTACAGAGAAACTGAGTTTTCTTTTTGAATCACTCTTCCTAAATGAGGAAGGAAACATGTGTTAATATTTAAAATGATCTATTTAACCCAGTGGTTCCCAAACTGGGGGTAAATTACCCCCTGGGGGTAATTTAACCATTTTTGGGGGGTAATGGAGGGGCGACAGAAAAAAAGTTAGTTCTGAAAATCGAGAAAACAATGCGGTACCCGGTATGAGGATTGTTTTACTTTGTCTTGGTATATAAAGTTGTAAAGTAAACCTATTATAAGAAAGTAATAAAGTTAAACCAAATAACAATAAATATCAAAAACTAATATACAGTATTAGAAAAGAAATATATAGCTAAGTGTGTGGATACCCAAAAGTATTTTGACAAGTATGCTTCAGGACAAAAGTCACTCAGTAGCCCAGATAGACCTGGCCAGTACGCGTCACTCACTTCCTGAGGCTGCCTCTATTTCACACTGTCAGTTTATCTGTGAGCATCAGCCGAGGTAGACATAAGCTGGTATGTATGTGTACTGCCCTGTGCAGTATAGTTAGTATTTACCCACTGTTACTGTGAATTTGTAGCTATTATTAATTTTATATATAATGTATGTGTGGTTCTTAAGTTTTCAATGGTTTTGCTAGGATTAGAGTATGCGAGGCTGTATACGTTCACGTTTAGCCATATATATCAATAATAACATTTTGTGAAATGGGTAACATGCTTTATGTGGAATGTTAAATTGGGTAACAAGCTGAAAAAGTTTGGGAACCACTGATTTAACCTATCACCCCTAAAAATATAGATTTTTTTTTTCAGCTTGCTTGCTTCGTCTCGATAATTCTGTTATTGGTTCATATGAAGTTTCCAGGTCAGTATTTACTGAATGAATTAAGCCAAAAATAATCAAATGTATTGGTATACTGCGAAAAATTATTTGCTGTATATTGCTATAAATGACACAAGAATAATGTATGTACAGTTAAGTTTTTGTTCAATTCTCTCCCTCTCTCTCAACGTAGGTGTAACTATACAGTAATCAGCATGTCTCCACAGATATGGTGGGAAGAATCTTGGAGTTACTGGCTCATATCGTCATCACTTCCATTCTTATCTACGGAGTTAAAAAGGTCCGTTCCATTTACCCATGACTAATAAAGGTTCATTTCCACTTATTCATGATTAACAAAGGTACGTTTCCACTTAGCCATGACTAGCAAAGGTTCGTTTTCACTCAGTCATAGCTAATGAAGGGTCGTTTCCTCTTAACCATGACTAACAAAGACTGGTTTCCACTTAGCTTTGACTAACAAAGGTTTGTTCCCTCTTAGCCATGACTAACAAAGTGTACTTGGTCATCGTAACATCTTTGGCAATGACCAGGCTGATAACCTAGCTAAATCGGCCTCTGGCTCGAGATTTCCCAGGGAAACCTCTGGGCCACTGCTTTTTTGGGAAAGAAATCACTAGACCAGTGGTAAAGACGGAAGTTCTCAGGGAGGTACTACCGTCCTGCCAACTGCGTGTGGAGCAGAAACCTGTAGTTGTTTTACATATTGGTAAGAATGCTGGTATCTTTTTCTTTCTGTCTCATAAACACGTAAGAACACTAGTACGTCTTGCTACTTCTACTTACACTTAGTCACACTACATATACATGTACAAGTATATGTGTACATACCGATCTGAATTTTTAACTATTTTTCTGAATAGTTTTCGTTCTTTGTATTTCCATTCATCTCCATGGGGAAGTGGAATGGAATCTTTCCTCCATAAGCCATGTGTGTCGTATGAGGCGACTAAAATGCCGGGAGCAATGTGCTAGTAACCCCGTCTGTATAAAATACTAAAGAAAAGAAGAAAAAACTTTATAAAACTGGGCTGTTTGAATGTGCATGGATGTAATGCAGATGATAAGAAAGAGATGATTGTCAGTGTTATAAATGAAAGAAGTCGGTTGTCCTAGCGAAACAAAGCTGAAGGGGGTAGGAGAATTTCAGTGGGGAAAAATAAATGGGAATAAATTAGGAGTATCTGAAAAAGTTAGAGCTAATCAAGGAGTAGCAGTAATGTTGAAGGATCAGTAATGGAAGAATAAGAAGGAATATAAATGTATAAATTCAAATTATGTGGATTAAAACAAAGGTCGGATGCAATAACTGGGTTATAATAAATGTGTATCCACCTGGAAAAGAGAGGAGTGTAGAGTAGAGAGAGAGAGAGAGAGAGAGATTTTGGGAGATGTTAAGCGAGCGTTTAGGAACTTTTGAACCAAGTGAGAGAGTAATAGGGGATCTAAATGCTAAAGAGGGAGAAGCGTTTAGAGGTGTGGTTAGTAAGTGTAGGGTGCCAGGTGTAAATGAATAAGTATACAAGATATGATGTAGGGCGTAATGACAATAGTTTGTTGGACTATGTATTGGTAAATAAAAGACTGTTGGGTAGACATCAGGATGTACATTTTTATAGAGGGGCCACAGATATGTCAGATCATTTTTTAGTTGTAGCTACAGTGAGATTAAAAGGTAGATGGGATACATGGAAAATAGAAGCATGAAGTAAGAGCGAGATACTTTATAAACTAGGGGAGGAGGCAATTAGGGTAAGATATAAACAACTATTGGAAGAAAGATGGGCTAGTGATCGTATAGGCAATGAGGTTGAAGAGTTATGGAGTAGATTTAAGGATGTAGTGTTAGAGTGTTCAGCAGATGTTTGTGGTTACAGGAAAGTGGGTGCGGGAGGGAAGAAGAGCGGCTGGTGGAATGATGAGATAAAAGAGTAGTAAGAGAGAAAAAGTTAGCATATGAGAGGTTTTTACCAGAAGGGAGGAGTATATGGAGAGAAAGAGAGAGGTTAAAAGAGTGGGGAAGGAATGTAAATGGAGAGCAAATGAGACAGTGGGTGAGATGCTATCAACAAATTTTGTTGAGAATAAGAAAATGTTTTGAAGTGAGATTAATAAGTTGAAAAATCCTGGGGAACGAATGGATTTGACATCTAAAATTCGAGAGGATAGTTGTTAGATAGAGAATTAGAGATATCGGGAAGACGGAGGGAATAATTTGAGGAAATGCTGAATGTTGAAGAATATAGGGAAGCTGTGATTTCGTGCATTGGGCAGAAAGGTATAACATCTTGTAGAAGTGAGGAAGAGCCAGTTGTGAGTGTGGGGAAGGTGTGTGTGAGGCAGTGGGTAGAGTGAAAGGGGGTAAAGCAGCTGAGATTGATGGGATAGAGACAGAAATGTGAAAAGTAGATAATATAGTTTCGGAGTAGATTGTGCTATTATTTAATAAATGTATGGAAGAGAGTAAGGTGCCTAGGGATTGGCAGAGAGCGTGCGAGTTATTTGTGTATTGTTCCAGTCACGGTATTGTGCCTTTTTTTTGTTAATGTTCTTTTGGAACAAAATTATTAATTTTTATATTTACATAAATGAAAAAAATATATCTTTAATTAAACGTATAAGAGAAAATTTTAGAAAGGACTTAATTTTAAATGAGTTCTTGCTAATTGACCAATTTTACCTAGTGGCAGTAGAATAACTGCAAAGAATTACATTCTGATAGCACTAACGTCATAAAAATCTTTGAGAGGGTTCTAAGAAGCAAAATCACCACCCACTTAGATACACATAAGTTACACAACCAAGGGCAGCACTGGCTTAGAACAGGTCGCTCCTGCCTATCTCAACTACTGGAACACTATGGCATGGTCTTGGATGCTCTAGAGGACAAATAAAACCTTCGATAAATGCGATCGTAATGAAATAACGCACAAAATGTGTGATAAAGGAAAAACAGGAAAAGTTGGTAGATGGATCTATAACATCCTAACAAATAGAACACAAAGAGTAATAGTAAACAAAGTCTGAGGCGGTTACAGTGACAAGCTCTGTTCCTGTTACTTATCCTCATATCTGACATAGACAGAGATGTAAGCCACAGCACCGTGTCTTCCTTTGCAGTTGACACCCTAACCTGCATGACAGCGTCATAAATCGAAGACACTGCAAGTCTCCAAGTGGTCATAAACCAAATCGAAATTACTCTGCTATGGAAAACTCTAGGAAATTAAAACTGCATCAGAGTATAAAACAAATTCCAACTACACAATACAGCTAGCAACTAATGTAAAGAATCTAGGAGTAATAATGTCGGATCATCTCACTTTCAAAGATCACAACAATGTATCTACCACATCTGCAAGGAAAATGATAGGATGGATTGTTGAGAAATGGCATTACCAGCTAAGATATTTATAAATATAAATATAGTGAACACTTAGCTGATAAAAGACAGCAAATCGTCTACACAGCCGCCCCTGCAGACGAGGTCTAGAAGCTGTCGAAACCATCTTTCAACGGGCTGTAAAGATTTATAATTTGTAAGATTATAAATTACCCCTAGGGGGTGTTATGTCAGCATATTTCATTCACTGATGGCTGACAAATTACATACTTGTTTGGACTCAAAAGTCCACACCTTACTGCCGACTATAGGTTGATTACAAACTCCTTGCGACTCAAGTACTGCGCAGTCCCCCGTACTACAAGAAATTCGTAACATACCTTGCTCTTGTAACGTGAGCTATGGTGTTCTTCACACCTTCGACAGGTATCGGTGACTTGATAGAAGCTGAAGTGTCCTTGGATGTCCACGTCTTCCATTGTCTAGGAAATGCACACTGGTACACTATGTTCCACAAGATTTGTCTTTATTGTTCACAATCTTATCACAAGAGAAGCTGATCACACTTCTCTTAAGTGTTTATTGGGTTTTGTGAGACACTTTGTTCACACTAACGCACAGATCGTTGTTCTTTGTTGGTTATCCTGGCGTCAGTGTCACTCTCAGTAGAGTCAAAAGTAATCTGAAGACGCCACAGCGCCCCATGCCGTCACTCCCCTAGCACAAAGAAAATGCTGACCTAGTACTTTTGCTTCCTTGCCACTTCCTCGATGAAGCAAAGCAGAAGGTTTGATTCTTGCTGTCTTAAGCATAGACAACAATGTCCACTATCTTTACTATGGTAATAAGGAGGGAGCAGGATTTTCCTTAATTGTCCTGCTAAAGTAAGAGATGTACTGTCTCTTATTAAACTACACTTTGCAACACTGCACAGCAAGGAGCAGCGGTCAACTTGACCACGTCGCATACTCGTATGGCATCTGTGATCAATTACTCACTGTAGCAGTAAACAAGACGCTTGCCCCTTCTGAGAGGGCTGGGCCCCTCGGGGCTGAAAGGGGCTGAAGGGGCTGAAGGGGTTGATGGGGGCTGATACGCCCCTCCTGGAGAAAATTTCTCCACATGGATAATGAAAACCTTCAAAATCTCTTGTTTTCTCTAGGCTAGAATACTGCTGTACACTAACCAGCCCCTTTCAAGGCAGGCAAAACTGCAGACCTGGAGAATACACAGAGAACTTTCACGGCACGCATAAGTACCGGGAACGATTGAAGCCCCTTCATTTGTATTCTCTGGAATGCAGGCGAGAAAGATACATGATAATATAAACTTGGAAAATCCTAGAGGGACTAGTCCCAAATCTGCACACGAAAATCACTCCCTACGAAAGCATTAGACTCGGCAGGAGAGGCAACGTCCTTCCAATGAAAAGCAGGGGCGGCACGAGTACGCTAAGAGACAATACAATAAGTGTCAGGGGGCCCAAGACTGTTCAACTGCCTTCCAGCATATATATGGGGGATTAGCAATAGATCCCCTGGTAGTCTTCAAGAAAGCGCATAACAGGCACCTAAAGTCGGTACCTGACCAGCCGGGCTGTGATTTGTTCGTCGGTTTGCGTGAGGTCAGCAGTAACAGCCTGGTTAATCAGGCCTTGATTCACCCTAAGGCCTGGTCACGGAGCGGACCAAGGAAGGCACTGACCCCCCGAAACCCTCTCCTGACACTGCTTCCTCCAGAAATATATATATATATATATATATATATATATATATATATATATATATATATATATATATTTATATATATATATATATGCAAGGAATTCGCAAGAGCAGGCGAAATATACACAAACACTGATCTCTGGCTGAAGGAGACTCGAACCTACGAACCTTGGAACAAGGTACGCAGTGCTTTACCAATCTAACAACACTGGACAATACCTTGGCGTGCAGCTTGCGCTACACATTGATCCAAGGCAGCCAGCTTTCAGGAAGAAGGCTTACAGCATGCAAGCTGCACGCCAAGGTATTGTCCAGTGTGGGTAGATTGGTATAGCACTGCGTACCTTGTTCCAAGGTTCGTAGGTTCGAGTCTCCTTCAGCCAGAGATCAGTGTTTGTGTATATTTCACCTGCTCTTGCGAATTCCTCAAAATATTCAAGCTATCTACCCAATACCTCCAGCTCACCATCTAGTAACTCCCCTACTCCGTTTTTAACTGACAAATCCATTCGTTCTCTAGGCTTTCTTAACTTGTTTTAACTCCAAAATTTTTCTTTATTTTCATTAAAATTTCTTGACAGTGCCTCTCTCACTCTATCATCTGCTCTCCTTTAACACTCTCTCACCACTCTCTTCACCTTTCTTTTACTCTCCATATACTCTGTTCTTCTTATAACACTTCTGCTTTGTAAATACCTCTCATAAGCTACCTTTTTCTCTTTTATCACACTCTTTACTTCATCATTCCACTAATCACTCTTCTTTCCTCCTGCATCCACTCTCCTATAACCACAAACTTCTACCCCACATTCTAATACTGCATTTTTAAACCTATTCCAACCCTCTTCAACCCCCCACTACTCATATATATATATATATATATATATATATATATATATATATATATATATATATATATATATATATATATATATATATATATATATATATATATACGTCGTGCCGAATATGTAAAACTGGTCAATTAGCAAGAACTCATTTAAAATTAAGTCCTTTCTAAAATTTTCTCTTACACGTTTAAAGATATATTTTTTTCATTACTATTGATGTAAAAATATATAATTTTGCACCAAAACGAACTTAGAAAACTTACCTAACCTTATTATAACAAGCGCAATTTATTTTAGCCTAACCGAACGAAATATATTTTAGATTTGTTTACAATAATTTAATACTAAACAAACACAGTGAAATATATTTTTTTCGCTAGGTTCAGAATGATTTTGGTGAAATTATTGCATACACAAATTTTCACTTGTCATATATGGCAAGATGAGTGTTGCTATTTAAGCCAAGATAGCAAGAAGAATAAGATGAAAAAAATTGTCAAAGTGGGAAGTCTGAATGTGCGTGGATGTTGTGCAGATGATAAGAAAGAGATGATTGTGGATGTTATGAATGAGAAGAAGCTGAATGTCCTGGCTTTATGTGAAACAAAGCTGAAGGCGGTGGGAGAGTTTCAGTGGAGAGGAATAAATGGGATTAGGTCAGGGGTTTCAAATAGAGTTAGAGCTAAAGAAGGAGTAGCAATAATGTTGAAGGATAAGCTATGGCAGGAAAAGAGGGACTATAAATGTATTAATTCAAGGATTATGTGGAGTAAAATAAAGGTTGGATGTGAGAAGTGGGTTATAGTAAGCGTATATGCACCTGGTGAAGAGAGAAGCATAAAGGAGAGAGAGAGATTTTGGGAAATGTTGAGTGAATGCGTGGGGAGTTTTGGTTGGGGATTTTAATGCTAAAGTGGGTAAAAATGTTGTGGAGGGAGTAGTAGGTAAATTTGGGGTGCCAGGGGTAAATGAAAATGGGGAGCCTTTAATTGAGCTATGTGTAGAAAGAGGTTTGGTAATAAGTAATACATATTTTATGAAAAAGAGGATAAATAAATATACAAGGTATGATATAGCATATAATGAAAGTAGTTTGTTAGATTATGTATTGGTGGATAAAAGGTTGATGGGTAGGCTCCAGGATGTAAACGTTTATAGAGGGGCAACTGGTATATCGGATCATTATTTAGTTGTAGCTACAGTTAGAGTAAGAGGTAGATGGGATAAGGGGAAAATGGCAACAACAAGTAAGAGGGAGGTGAAAGTGTATAAACTAAGGGAAGAGTAAGTTCGGGTGAAATATAAGCAACTATTGGCAGAAAGGTCGGCTGGTGCATGTATGAGTAGTGGGGGGATGTTGAAGAGGGTTGGAATAGCTTTAAAAATGCAGTATTAGAATGTGGGGCAGAAGTTTGTGGTTATAGGAGGGTGGGTGCAGGAGGAAAGAGGAGTGATTGGTGGAATGATGAAGTAAAGGGTGTGACAAAAGAGAAAAAGGTAGCTTATGAGAGGTATTTACAAAGCAGAAGTGTTATAAGAAGAGTAGAGAATATGGAGAGTAAAAGAAAGGTGAAGAGAGTGGTGAGAGAGTGCCAAAGGAGAGCGGATGATAGAGTGGGAGAGGCACTCTCAAGAAATTTTAATGAAAAAAAATTTTGGAGTGAGTTAAACAAGTTAAGAAAGCCTAGGGAACTATTGGATTTGTCAGTTAAAAACAGAGTAGGGGAGTTAGTAGATGGAGATATGGAGGTATTGGGTAGATGGCAAGAATATTTTGAGGAGCTTTAAAATGTCGATGAAGAAAGGGAGGTAGTAATTTCATGCACTGGCCAGGGAGATATTCCATTTTTAAGGAGTGAAGAAGAGTAGGATGTGAGTGTGGGGGAGGTGTGTGAGGCATTACGTAGAATGAAAGGGGGTAAAGCAGCTGGAACTGATGGGATCATGATAGAAATGTTAAAAGCAGGGGGGACATAGTGTTGGAGTGGTTGGTATTTTTGTTTAATAAATGTATGAAAGAGGGGAAGGTACCTAGGGATTGGCGGAGAGCGTGTTTAGTCCCTTTATATAAAGGGAAGGGGGACAAAAGAGATTGTAAAAATTATAGAGGAATATGTTTACTGAGTATACCAGGAAAAGTGTACGGTAGGGTTATTATTGAAAGAATTAGAGGTAAGACAGAATGTAGAATTGTGGATGAGCAAGGAGGTTTCAGAGTGGGTAGGGGATGTGTAGATCAAGTGTTTACATTGAAGCATATATGTGAACAGTATTTAGATAAAGGTAGGGAAGTTTTTATTGCATTTATGGATTTAGAAAAATCATATGATAGAGTGGATAGGGGAGCAATGTGGCAGATGTTGCAAGTATATGGAATAGGTGGTAAGTTACTGGATGCTGTAAAGAGTTTTTATGAGGATAGTGAGGCTCAGGTTAGGGTGTGTAGAAGAGAGGGAGACTACTTCCCGGTGAAAGTAGGTCTTAGACAGGGATGTGTAATGTCACCATGGTTGTTTAATATATTTATAGATGGGGTTGTAAAAGAAGTAAATGCGAGGGTGTCCGGGAGAGGGGTGGGATTAAATTATGGGGAATTAAATACAAAATGGGAAGTTACACAATTACTTTTTGCTGATGATACTGTGCTTACGGGAGATTCTAAAAAAAAATTGCAAAGGTTAGTGGACGAATTTGGGAGTGTGTGTAAAGGTAGAAAGTTGGAAGTGAACATAGAAAAGAGTAAAGTGATAAGGGTATCGAATGATTTAGATAAAGAAAAATTGGATATCAAATTGGGAAGAAGGAATATGAAAGAAGTGAATGTTTTCAGATATTTGGGAGTTGACGTGTCAGTGGATGGATTTATGAAGGATGAGGTTAATTATAGAATTGATGAAGGAAAAAAGGTGAGGGGTGCATTGAGGTATATGTGGAGGCAAAAAATATTATCTATGGAGGCAAAGAAGGGAGTGTATGAAAGTATAGCAGTACCAACACTCATATGGGTGTGAAGCTTGGGTTGTAAATACTGCGGCGAGGAGGCGGTTGGAGGCAGTGGAGATGTCCTGTCTAAGGGTAATGTGTGGTGTAAATATTATGCAGAAAATTCGGAGTGTGGAAATTAGGAGAAGGTGTGGAGTTAATAAAGTATTAGTCAGAGGGCTGAAGAGGGTTTGTAGAGGTGGTTTGGTCATTTAGAGAGAATGGATCAAAGTAGAATGACATGGAGAGCGTATAAATCTGTAGGGGAAGGAAAGCGGGGTAGGGGTCGTCCTGGAGAAGGCTGGAGGGAGAGGGTAAAGGAGGTTTTGTGAGCGAGGGGTTTGGTCTTCCAGCAAGCGTGCGTGAGCGTGTTAGATAGGAGTGAATGGAGACGAATGGTATTTGGGACCTGACGAGCTGTTGGAGTGTGAGCAGGGTAATATTTAATGAAGGGATTCAGGGAAACCGGTTATTTTATATAACCGGACTTGAGTCCTGGAAATGGGAAGTACAATTCCTGCACTCTAAAGGAGGGGTTTGGGATATTGGCAGTTTGGAGGGATATATTGTGTATTTTTATACGTATATACTTCTAAACTGTTGTATTCTAGGCACCTCTGCAAAAACAGTGATTATGAGTGAGTGAAGTGAAAGTGTTGAATGATGATGAAAAGTATTTTCTTTTTGGGGATTTTCTTTTTGGGTCACCCTGCCTCGGTGGGAGACGGCCGACTTGAAATATATATATATATATATATATATATATATATATATATATATATATATATATATATATATATATATATATATATTATTGTAGCCACGAACGAGTGGTATTGATCAATAAGAACCCTGCGCTAGCCAAGGAATGAGTCCTTATTAAGATGTCGGAATTGTGTTCTTAGGTTTGCTAGGCGCCCGTATGCTGCAGCAGTTATTTGGTTGATGTGCGCCTCCGGAGAAATACCTGGTGTTAATACTCACCCCAAGATCTTTTTCCTAGGGTGAAGTTTTTAGTCTCTGGCCCCATAGACTGTACTCCGTCTGCAGTCTTCTATGCCCTTCCCCAGTCTTCATGGCTTTGCATTTGGTGGGGTTGAACTTCAGGAGCAAGTTGCTTTACCATGCCTGCAGCCTCTCCAGATCCCTTTGTAATTCTGCCTGGTCCTTATCTGATTGAATTCTTCTCATAAACTTCACATCATCTGCAAACAGGGACACTTCAGAATCTATTCCTTCCGTCATGTCGTTCACAAATACCAGAAACAGCACCGGTCCTAAGACTGACCTCTGTGGAACCCCGCTCGCTACAGGTGCCCACTCTAACACCTTACCACGACATTTGCTGTCTTCCATACCTCAGGTAGTCGTTTTGTTTCGACAGATGTGTTGAAAATTGTTGTTAGTGGTACACATAGCGCCTCTTCTCCCTCTCTCAGGACCCATGGAGAGATGTTATCAGGCCCAATCACCTTTGAGGTATCAAGCTCACTTAGCAGCCTTTTCATTTCTTCCTCGGTTGTATGTATTGTGTCCAACACTTGACGGTGATCCCCCCTCTCTCTGTCTTTCTGGAGTCCCTTCTGTCTCCTCTGTGAACACTTCTTTGAATCTCAAGTTGAGCTCCTCACATACTTCACGGTCGTTTCTTGTGATCTCCCCTCCTTCCTTCCTCAGCCTGATTACCTGGTGCTTGACTGTTGTTTTCCTCCTGATGTGGCTGCACAACAACTTCGGGTCAGCGTGTACTCACCTAATTGTACTCACCTAATTGTGGTTGCAGGGATTGAGACTCAGCTCCTGGCCCCGCCTCTTCACTGATCGCTGCTAGGTCCTCTCTCTCTCTGCTTCCTGAGTTTTGTCATACCTCGTCTTAAAGCTATGTATGGTTCCTGCCTCCACTCCATCACTTGCTAGGCTATTCCACTTCCTGGCGACTCTATGACTGAAGAAATACTTGCTAACATCCCTGTGACTCGTCTGAGTCTTCAGTTCCAATTGTGACCCTTTGTTTCTGTGTCCCCTCTCTGGAACATCCTGTCTCTGTACACCTTATCTATTCCACACAGTATTTTGTATATTGTTATCATGTCTCCCCTGGCCCTCCTGTCCTCCAGTGTCGTCAGTCCGATTTCCCTCAATCTTTCTTCGTAGGACATTCCCCTGAGCCCCGGAACTAGCCTTGTTGCAAACCTTTGTACTTTCTCTAATTTATTGACGTGCTTGACCAGGCGTGGGTTCCAAACTGGCGCTGCATACTCCAGTATGGGCCTGACGTACACAGTGTACAGTGTCTTGAACGATTCCTAAGCTATCGGATCGCTTTTCTCAGGTTTGGCAGGCGCCCATATGCTGCAGCAGTTATCTGGTTGATGTGTGCCTCCGGAGACGTGCTCGGTGTTACGGTCACCCCAGGATCTTTCTCCTTGAGTGAGGTTTGCGGTCTTTGTCCACCTAGCCTATATTCTGTCTGCGGTTTCTTTGCCCTTCACCAATTTTCATGACACTGCATTTGGCAGGGTTGAATTCGAGAAGCCAGTTGCTGGACCACGTGTCCAGCCTGTTCAGGTCTCTTTGTAGTCCTGCCTGATCCTCATCTGATTTAATTCTTCTCATTAACTTCACATCATCTGCGAACGGTGACACTTCTGAGTCTATGCCTTCCATCAATTCATTCACATATATCAAAAATAGCACTTGTTCTAGGACTGACCTCTGTGGGACTCCGCTCGTCAGAGGCGCCCACTGTGATACCTCATCACGTACCATGACTCGTTGTTGCCTCCCTGTCAGGTATTCTCTGATTCATTGCAGTGCCCTTCCTGTTTAATGCGCCTGATCCTCCAGCTTCTACACTAATCTCCTGTGAGGAACTGTGTCGAAGGCCTTCCTGCAGTCCAGGAAAATGCAATCAACCCACCCTTCTCTCTCGTGTCTTACTTTTGTTACCTTGTCATAGAACTCCAGAAGGTTTGTGACACAGGATTTTCCTTTCATGAATCCGTGCTGGTAATCGTTTATAATCTTGTTCCATTCCAGGTGCACCACCACTCTCCTCCTGATAATCTTCTCCATGACTTTGCACACTATACAAGTCAGAGACACTGGTCTGTAGTTTAGTGCCTCGTTTCTGTCTCCTTTCTTAAAAATGGGGACTACATTTGCCGTCTTCCATATATCAGGTAGTTGCCCAGTTTCAAGGAACGTATTGAAGATTGTGATTAGTGGCACACACAGCTTCTCTGGTCCTTCTCTAGGTACCCAAGAGGAGATGTTGTCCAGACCCATCGCCTTTGAGATATCAAGATCACTTAGGAGCTTCTGCACCTCCTCCTCTGTTGTTTGTATTTCATCCAACACTTGAGGGTATATTTCCTGTTGGTGTTCCCCTCTGTGCTGTCTTCCCAGATCCCTTCCTGTCTCTACTGTAAATGCTTCCTTAATTAAATCTCATGTTGAGCTCCTCACATACCCCGTGATCGTTTCTTGTGAGTTCCCCACCTTCTTTCCTCAGCCTGATCACCTGGTTTTTAACTGTCTTCCTCCTGATGTAGCTATATATCAGTTTCGGGTCAGACTTGATTTCCGATGCTATGTTATTTTCATACTGTCGCTGGGCCTCCCTCCTTACCTGTGCATACTCGTTCCTGGCTCTTCGACTAATCTTATTTTCCTGTATTCTTTGGCTTCTGTACTTTTTACATTCTCTAGTGGACTTAGTTTTTGCCTCCTTACACTGTCGGGTAAACCAGGGGCTCGTTCTGGTCTTCCCATTATGTCTGTTGCCCTTGGGAACAAACCTTTCCTCTGCCTCCTTACATTTTGTTGTTATGTATTCCATCATTTCGTTTACCGACTTTCCTGCCAGTTCTCTGTCCCACTGAGCCTCCTGTAGGAAGTTCCTCAAATCTATGTAGTCCCCCCTTTTATAGTCTGGCTTTTCTCATTCAACTCCTATTACCCTCTCCACTTGTAACTCTACGTGGTCACTAGCTCCTAGGGGCCTCTCATATGTGATGTCCTTGGTGTTTGAACTGCTCAAGGTGTGTGTGTGTGTGTGTGTGTGTGTGTGTGTGTGTGTGTGTGTGTGTGTGTGTGTGTGTGTGTGTGTGTGTGTGTGTGTGTGTGTGTGTGCATGTGTGTGTGTGACCGTTTGGTAGGTATTAAAAAATGATTATAATTATAACCATAATTTTTAAAGGGGTGGACCGGTAAGCCAGCGGACGGCCTCGGTCAGATGACCGAAAGCTCCTGCTGCGAGTCATTATATGACTGAGACCCCGGTCAGGAAACACTTGTCCTGGTTCCTGATAAACTGCATGTATGATAAGCTCTTATTTTCTTGGTAAGCATTAGTCAAGATATATGGAACTGGGAAAGTGTCAGAACGAATCCCTGTTTTACAAGCTATGAAAAAATCGCTAAATGTCCTACATAAAACTTCATTTACAGAGTCGTCGCCATCTGGTGATGGGATGGTTGTGGATGAGGAGTGTGATGTTGATGACTGATCTCAGCGTGTTTGCCATCGACTCCATCCTCATCTTTCACACGTGGCCTCTCTTTGCCATCATCAGTGTTGTGTTTGTGGGCTTGTGTTGCGCCATGGTCGTCGTCCGCTCTTACGCTCTCACTGTAAGTTGTTGGGCTTAGCCTCGGCTTTTTTTTTAACGCCTCCAATACCACCAAAACATCTTCAATTATAACTTCAGTGTCTTCTAAATTCGTTGCCAAATAGTATAATGTATGTTTTGAAAATGATGTTTTGATAAGATGAGGATCATCCTAGAATGTCAATGTACCACCAAAATTCTAAATATGCATTAAGAACTTAATATTATAAGCAGCACACATCGTATCGCTGAAACGAATGTCTTTATTGATGTTAATATACTCAGGAAAACTTATTCAAATTCCTGCACATAAACTGTTGCAAGCTGACTGTTTCCCACAAGAGATCACGTCTAGAAAAGGATCATAAAAAACTATAACTGAATGAATCAAATACATGAATCAAATGAATCAAATACATGAATCAAATGAATCAAATACACGTTCTGTGTCAAGTAAGGCAACAATGACACCTATTAGCACAATAAGAAATTACCTCTTTCCAAATCACAATCCTTCACTTTCCCTTATAAGGCCTAATTAGATCACAATTAAATCTTAATCTGAAGCCAAGAACGATGCCTTAAATTCTACTAATACCTTAAATTCTCCAACAAATTATATATGTTGATGGTTCCGTCCACGAAACCTGATAGTGCCGTTATTGTCATGGAAATTGTATGGGAATTGGAGCAAGTCTCAATAATTGGGCTTCACTCTTCAGACTGAATTCTATGGTATACTTCTTGCACTCAGTGTGCTCACATATCTGAAGAAGAAACTTTAATTGTGATTATCATTCACTGGTGCCAAACAATACACGACTGTTAAGTGTGACATGCTCACCACAGAAGCCATATACAAATATGCTAGAATTGTAGGCAGTGGAGTCAGGGTCTACATTGTGTGGATTCCCTATCATATTGGTCTTCCAATGCATGCTGGAACTGATGAATTGGCAAAGGCATATGTCATCAAAACTGGAGCAGAGTACAGATTTGGGTTGTCCACAGGCAGTTTAAGGGCAATAATACGAAAAATTAATTGATTTGGGACTGAGGGCGACCGACATCAGTCAGTCCATCAGTCATCATTCTGTAACGCAGGAGGCGCCCACGTACCTGTGTTGGAACCAACAATATCAGAAGACTTTTGAATGTCACTACTGCTGGGCTTCGGCTGAGTCTACATCACTAAGTGATGTAGACTTAACTAAATGCAAACATTGCCAAAAGAACTATTGCCATTATGTGCTGAATGCCAAAAATTTCAAGAATTCAGAGAAAATTTACCCATAATTTTTTCAAGATGTGTCAAAGTATTTGATCCACAGTGGCATATAACCAGTCATTAAGGGAAAAATACTCCGACTTTGCCTATTGCAAAAACTCATAATCACTAAAATTTATCTAACTTCAACCATGCTTTGCTAAAATATTGGGTATTATAGGTAACTCATAACCGCTTATAAGCTACACTGTAATATTTTTGTGGCTGAATTTATATCAGTTTAAACAACTTATTGCGACTATTATCAAATTATTAATCTGCAATTAGCTCATGACCAGTGTAACTCTCTTAGCTATGAAAACTTTGGGACCCAGTCCCTGGACCTGTACTGTGCCTCTGTAATTTATTGAATTCCGCTCAGAGGATGGTTATGGAGGTGCAGAGTTAAGCAATTAAACTACATGACTGCATAATTACTGGGTTACAGATGACGGCGACTGAGGAGGACGAAGTGAATCTTCAAGCCGTGACCACCACCACTACTCACACCCGCCTCCACGACACTGATGACCTGGTCTGACCTGTCACCACCACTACCACCACACGTCACCAACACCACCTCAAGTCACCACCAACACTACCACACATCTGTAGCACATAGACGACTTGGTCTGGTCATCTCCCAACCATTTAAAAATAAAGTCTACTTTATATTCAAAGTTAATTGTTTTAATTCAGTGTTTGCTTCAAGGGACCTTTTTTTTTATTGGTCAGTGTCATTCATTCTGTGAATGAAAACACTACCATAATGACAGTAATTTCCTTCCAAATATTTGGCTCTTGCTATTCTCAGGAATTACTTCCTTTACAGATTCTTATCAATATTATCAATACAAAATTGTATATGCTTTTTAGACGGCAAACTTTCAACACGCTCAGATAGTCCATATATATTAGTGGAAGTAAATAGATATTGCTGAATTTCCAAAATATGGTGGTTGGTTTATTGGAAGAAGAGACATAAAACGGCTGTAAATAAACTGCACATCACCATTAAAGATAATTGAAATCTTAAAATAGGTATTAAAACAAACTGTGGGCGTATATACACAGCGGTATAGACACCTCTCGCTGTATCTAACTTTGCAAAAATATTCCAGTGTATGTTGTAATTCTTTTTTCCCGTTATTGTACTTGCTATACGTAATCACGATGTATTCGCCTGTATGTTCTTCACATTCATGTCTTGTCCCTTGTATGTTTTTGTTAACTGTGTAGTTTATTAATAAAATATAAAAAAATACCAGAGTGTTTAACCTTCCCTCAACACTCACACTGAATTTCCTCTCTTGGTGTAGTTTATCACTGTCTGCCATACAGGAAGAACACCCTCCTCTAGGGTACCCAGTCATATATACCCTAAAATAAGGATTAAATTCAGTGTATATGCTGGAGCTATATGGAGTTCTGACGACAGTAGTGAAGGAAACACACTGAAAGACGAGCTCTCACCGGATTAGTCTTTCGATAAGTTATGATCGTCATCAGGTCGTGACTTGATATAGAGTTTGACAGACCGAAACTTTACTTCAGTTAAAGATTCTTTTACAGACAGTATCTGTCGTCATTCAGTGTACATACACTGAGAGCTGCACATCTCTTATTGCTTATAAACTGATTGATACACGTCTCTCAGTGCATATACTTTGATAAATGCACATTCTTCGGTGCATATACACTGAAAGATTCACACCTCATTGTATATATAGTGATAAATACACATCTCTCAGTTCATGTACACTGATAAATACACATCTCTCAGTTCATGTACACTGATAAATACACATCTCTCAGTTCATGTACACTGATAAATACACATCTCTCAGTTCATGTACACTGATAAATACACATCTCTCAGTTCATGTACACTGATAAATACACATCTCTCAGTTCATGTACACTGATAAATACACATCTCTCAGTAAATATACTCAGTTAAATGCATACCCCTCTGCACATACACTAAGTAATACACACCTCTCAGTGTATATACACTAAGTAATACACACCTCTCAGTGTATATACACTAAGTAATGCACACCTCTCAGTGTATATACACTAAGTAATACACACCTCTCAGTGTATATACACTAAGTAATGCACACCTCTCAGTGTAATACACTAAGTAATGCATACCTCTCAGTGTATATACACTAAGTAATGCACACCTCTCAGTGTATATACACTAAGTAATGCACACCTCTCAGTGTAATACACTAAGTAATGCATACCTCTCAGTGTATATACACTAAGTAATGCACACCTCTCAGTGTATATACACTAAGTAATGCATACCTCTCAGTGTATGTACACTAAGTAATGCACACCTCTCAGTGTATGTACACTAAGTAATACATACCTCTCAGTGTATATACACTAAGTAATACACACCTCTCAGTGTATATGCCTTCAACAATATTAACAATGCACATTTTCAGTATATAATTATTAATAATACTGAGACCATGAACTGAATACTAATTTGAAATTCAAGTTTAAATACATTTTAAGTTGGCAGACGTCGCGTAATATTATTATATTATATTCATATATGAAAAAAATAAATAAATTTTAAATCACATTAAATAAATTTTAAAAGTGGCAGGCTATTAAAATTTAATACTTGGTAGCCAGTATATATGCAGTGAATTGCTTGTTCCTTAATGCTGATAGTTAGTCTAGGAAGTTAGTGGTAGTTAGGCTCGGTAATTGCTTAGTGCTAGTAGTTAGACATATCCACCACCTATTGCTGGTGGTTAGACTCTATTGATGGTAGTTAGACTTATCCACTGCCTAGAGCTGCTAGTTAACCTTATCCACCTAGTGCTGATAGACTTATGCACCGCTAGTGCTCGTATGTACTAGACTCAACGACACTTTAGTGATAATAGTAAGACGCATGAACTAACTGGCGGTAACGGATAGACTCATCCACTACCATCACTGGTAGTTAAAATGGTTAACGTTTCAGAGTGATAAACTAACGAGGTTAACGTAACAACCTTGCTGGTGCAAATGCCGTCATAAGGTCAACGTGAGTTGGCACAGCGGGAGGAAAAAAAAAAGCCTAGTTGCCTTTTAACGGTAAGTGTGTCGTACAGTTGTGTTACTGGGACGCTGAGAGTATATGTAAATATTGAAGGTGCGATGTCACAGACTGATGCTACATCAACATGCTGCTTAAATACACTTGTAAACACAATGCTGTGAGACTTGAGCACAATGCTGAGTGACATAAACCGAACTTTAAGAGACATAAACATAATGGTGACAAACGCAAATATAACATTAAAACACTCAAACATAGCGTTTAGAGATACAAAAATAATCTTTTTAGACACAAACAGAATGTTATGAAACTCTTACAAACATAGTGTTAAAAAGACAAAAACATAATGTTAAGAAACACTAACAAACATAGTGTTAATAAGACAAAAACATAATGTTAAGAAACACTAACAAACATAGTGTTAATAAGACAAAAACCTAATGTTTAGAGACAAACATTGTGTTAATAAAATTCAAACATAATGTTAAGAAACACTTTCAAACGAAATATTGAGACAAAAAAGTTAAATAAACGAAAACTTTATTTGATTATTTACTTTTATCCGTTATTGTATTTCTGAAAATAAAGAAAACCTGAAGGACCGGAGTGAACATCAGTCCTTCAGTAACTATTGTTTACCTGACTTCTAGTACCAAAAAAAATTTTATATTTGAGTCTTTAAATAATCTTCCAATATATATATATAAATATTAAAAATTATAATTATAGTACTACTACTACTACTACTACTACTACTACTACTACTACTACTACTAATAATAATAATAATAATAATAATAATAATAATAATAAGAAGAAGAAGAAGAAGAAGAAGAAGAAGAAGAAGAAGAAGAAGTAGAAGAAGAAGAAGAAGAAGAAGAAGAAGAAGAAGAAGAAGAAGAAGAAGAAGAAGTAGAAGAAGAAGAAGAAGAAGAAGAAGAAGAAGAAGAAGAAGAAGAAGAAGAAGAAGAAGAAGAAGAAGAAGAAGAAGAAGGGTTTAAATTAAAGTAACAGTCTTCTTCCGCTCATACGGAATGAAGATATATTAATCAACACTGAATTCTACAACAACATATCTCCCTTCCCCATCCCTCCAGGGGTATACCTGGGTATATTGTATATGCTGGGTGGTAGGTGGTACCTTCCCCATCCCTCCAGGGGTATACCTGGGTATACTGTATATGCTGGGTGGTAGGTGGTACCTTCCCCATCCCTCCAGGGGTATACCTGGGTATACTGTATATGCTGGGTGGTAGGTGGTACCTTCCCCATCCCTCCAGGGGTATACCTGGGTATACTGTATATGCTGGGTGGTAGGTGGGACCTTCCCCATCCCTCCAGGGGTATACCTGGGTAGGTAAGACACATAGGCAACATTATTCCGAAACGTTTCACCTACACATTAGGCTTTTTCAGTCGAGTACAGAAAGTAGGCAGGAACAGTAGAGATGTGAAGACGATGTAATCAGTCGTTCACCCTTGAAGTCGTAGATTTGAGGTTGTCAGTCCCTCAGCCTGGAGAAGTTCAGTTCCAAAGTCTGGAACTAACTGAAGATCAAGCGACAGTGTTGAGACTTAAATACTGTGGGAAGGAGAGGTGCAGAGTAGTAGTAGTGAGAATGTAGCCACTGAGAGGTCACGTCCCTCTCACATCAAACAATTCTCACTTGAAAAAGTTGTCCAAGGTGTTTTCTTCAAGGGTGATGGACTGATTACATCGTCTTCACATCTCTACTGTTCCTGCCTACTTTCTGTACTCGACTGAAGAAGCCTACTGTGTAGGCGAAACGTTTCGGAATAAAGTTACCTAAATGTTGCCTATGTGTCTTACCTACCAACCAGTCGGTATTGTATACCATTTTGATATACCTGGGTATACTGCACATGCTGGGTGAGAGGTGAGACCTTCCCCATCCCCCCGGGGGTATACCTGGGTATACTGCACATGGAAATATACATAAGCAGTATAATGTGATCCTTTATTGACAACGTTTCGCCCACGCAGTGTTCTTTATCAAGTCACAAACAGATCTACATGAGTGAAACATAAGTGAGAATATAGGATGAGAATAGTGTGTCAGGTGGAGAAAGCTGCAGGTGACAATCTTCCGAGCAGGGTGACAGAGTCTAAACACTTGGGAACCTTTTAAAAGAGATTGGATAAGTATATGAGTAGACCTTCTGCAGTGTTTCTCCGTTCTTATGTTCTTACGTGGGATAACGAAGAAAAAGTTTCTTGGCAAGAGGTTCAGTTATATTACAGAAACCGTTGTTCTGGTTGAAGTTGTTGGATATACAGATAAGTGATGATCCCAGGATTCTTCGGTACTAAATGTTGCTTTCTCTGGCGATAAGTTTTGTGTTTCTGTAGTTAATTAAATGGTTGTGTTCTTATTGAATTGTGTATTTTCTAAACTTTACTATCTTTATCACTTTATTGGAGACAAGACCTTCCCCATCTTTCTGGGAGTATACCTGGGTATACTGAGTGGGAGGCGGGGAGTATACCTGGAGAGAGTCCCGGGGATCAACGCCCCCGCGGCCCGGTCTGTGACCAGGCCTCATGGTGGATCAAGGCCTGATTAACTAGGCTGTTACTGCTGGCGGCACGTAATCCAACGTGCGAACCACAGCCCGGCTGGGTACTGACTTTAGGTGCTTGTCCAGTGCCTGCTTGAAGATAGCCAGGGGTCTATTGGTAATCCCCCTGATGTATGCTGGGAGGCAGTTGAACAGTCTTGGGCCCCTGACACTTATTGTGTTGTCTCTTAACGTGCTAGTAACACCCCTGCTTTTCATTGGGAGAATGTTGCATCGTCTGCTGAGTCTTTTGCTTTCGTAGGGACTGATTTTCGTGTGCAAGTTTGGTACTAGTCCCTCTAGGATTTTCCAGGTGTATATAATCATGTTTCTCTCCATCCTACATTCCAGGGAGTACAGGTTCAGGAACTTCAAGTGTGGTAACTTAGGTGTCCTATCGCAGTTATGTGTGCTGTGAAGGTTCTCTGTACATTTTCCAGTTCAGCAATTTCACCTGCCTTGAAAGGTGCTGTTAGTGTGCAGCAATATTCCAGCCTAGATAGAACAAGTGACCTGAAGAGTGTCGTCATGGGCTTGGCATCCCTAGTTTTGAAGGTTCTCATTATCCATCCTGTCATTTTTCTAGCAGATGCGATTGATACAATGTTATGGTCTCTGAAGGTGAGATCCTCCGACATGATCACTCCCAGGTCTTTGACATTAATTTTTCGTTCGATTGTGTGGTTGGAATTTGTTTTATACTCCGATGAAGTTTTAATTTCCTCTCGTTTTCCATATCGGAGTAATTTAAATTTCTCATCATTGTACTTTATATTGTTTTCTGCGGCCCAAGATTTGGTTGATGTCCGCCTGGAGTCTTGCAGTGTCTTCAATGGAGGACACTGTCATGCAAATGCGGGTGTCATCTGCAAAGGAAGACACGGTGCTGTGGCTTATATATATACCCTGTCTATGTCCGATATGAGGATGAGGAACAAGATGGGGGCGAGTACTGTGCCTTGTGGAACAGAACTTTTCACTGTAGCCGCCTCAGACTTTACTGTTTACTTCTAGTCTGTGTGTTCTATTTGTTAGGAAATTATAGATCCATCTACCGACTTTTCCTGTTATTCCTTTATCACGGATTTTGTGCATTATTACACCATGGTCATACTTGTCAAAGGCTTTTGCAAAGTCTGTGTATACCACATATGCATTCTGTTTGTCTTATAGAGCATCCAGGACCTTGTCATAGTGATCCAGTAGCTGGGACAGGCAGGAACAATGTGCTCTAAACCCATGCCTCCCTAGGTTGTGTATCTTGATGGGTGGTGATGTTGCTTCCTAGAACCCTTTCAAAGATTTTTATATGGGACGTTAGCGCTATCCGTCAGTAGTTGTTTGCTATTGCTGAAACATTAGTGTCAGCCTTGTTAGAAAATAGCATATTTCTAAGAGATACTTTGAAATGTTGTTTCTTGTGTGTGCCCAACATCTTCACGTTATTATAGTTAAATTTTCAACCAAAAAAAACTTGGAAAAACTCTCTAGAATTTGGGAAAGTTTTAATAATAAGGAAAGTAAAAACTACTTCAAAATTAATCAGTTAAATAAGTTTTTATTTAGGTTTTAGTACATAACACATGAATAATATTAGTTTATAATGTGCATAAGAACAATGATAATGTTTTGATCGTTTAAAATCATCAGGATAACCATATAAAGTCAAACAATGTAATATATTTTTCACTTATACAAAACTATAACATTTTACAATGATTTTATGAAGTAAATTATGAAGAGCAATTACATAATAGTCACAGTACACCGAGAGGTAAATATATGCTGAGAATGTACCTTAAGACTTATTGTAGTGGTGACAGTGTTCTCTGGTGGTGAAAGTTACGTGACGTCTTAATAACTCTTGTTTAATAGATACGCTTTAAAAACCCCATCAGTCAACCAACCAACATCAATTTGTTTTACATATTCAACCAAAATATATTTCATGTTGAAGTAAAATACAAAATGCAAAATACGCAAATCCATTACCGTACCCCATCCTATATATATATATATATATATATATATATATATATATATATATATATATATATATATATATATATATATATATATATATATATATATATATATATATATATATATATATATATATATATATATATGTATATATATATATATATATATATATATATATATATATATATATATATATATACATATATATATATACATATATATATATATATATATATATATATATATATATATATATATATATATATATATATATATATATATATATATATATAATACTTTTAGTAACCTAATATTCAAACTACGATTCTCGGCAAAATATTCATAGCAAATATTGCCCTCAGACATGACATCACTGCCTCCAGCCTCCTGGCTGCAACGTCTACAACCCATGCTTTACACCCATATAAGAATGTTGATACCACTATACTCTTGTACATTTCCCTTTTTGCCTTCACGAGAAACGTTGTTTGTCTCTACAGATGCCTCGGTGCGACACCCAACTTTTTCTCTTCGTTAATTATATGGTTTACCTCATCTGTGGTCCATCTGTTGACAAGTTTACTCCCAAATATCTGAACTCATTCGCCTCCTTCATACTTCCTACTTCCAATCTGATTTGTACTCTTTCATTACCTATTTTATTGCTCTTTCCTATGTTTACTTTTAATTTCTTTTCATTACATACCCTCCCCAAATTCATTTATTATTCTTCGCAAATTCTCTTCAGACTCTCCCAAAAGTACTGTGCCATCGGAAAAAAATAAATTGTGACAGCTCCCACTCTTTATTAAATTCTCTATGTTTTAATCCCATACCTTAACATACACTTCGTTTGCAACCCCATTTATGAATATGTTAAACACCCATGGTGCCAACACCCGTAGGTTAGGTTAGGTAAGGTTTGTCAGGAAACAGGACAAGTGTTTCCTGACGCCAGGTGGCCTGGTGGTAAACGCTCTCGCTTCACACGGCAAGGGCCTGGGTTCGATTCCCAGCCAGAGTAGAAACATTGGGCGTGTCTATTTCCACCTGTTGTCTATGTTCCCCATCAGTAAAATGGGTACCTGGGTGTTAGTCGACTGGTGTGGGTCGCATCCTGGGACACTGACCTAATTTGCCCGACATGCTCAGCATAACAAGTGGCTTTCTATGTAGTAGTATGTCATTGTTGTCAGCTAGGGCTGTATACCTTGTACATGTACTTGTAGTAAATAAAGATTATATTAAGACCTGCCTCTGGAGCTTTTCGTCATCTGACCTAGGCCTTCCACTGGCTTCCCGATCTACCCCTTTAAAAAATTAGGGTTATAAGTAATGGAAAATAATCATCCCTCTCTTACGTACCCCAGCCTTAGCCTTGCTTCTTTATATATATTACGTACTTTACTGCAACATTAAAAAAGTGTTGACTGTTTAATCAATGGCTATCATATAAAGTTTAATAATAAGTAATAAGTATATTGGAAGAGTTTTCTTAACAACATTACGATGAGTCTGACCTTGACAGGAACTGTTAAACGTTGACATTTTGGTTAACTTCCTCATTGTTCACACTACCTGAGTTAACTACTTACGTATTTTATCATATTAGCCAAATTTTGCTCATAACATATAGATAAATAGACAGCAACATGCAGCATTATTTTTAACGTTGGAATATATATAATAATGTGGAGAACGACAAATATTGAATGTAAGAATTAAATAATCTAGCGACATCTTGTAGAGCTGGATGCAAGGTATACTATTATCCTATATTTGTTATCCTCAGCAGTGGTGGAGGTGGGGAGGATACATGCACACAGTGTGTTCTTGACTTGTGCGTCGTACTAACTATATTCAAGACTTGTGGTCAACATCACAGAGTTACTACAGTACCTGATGGGACCTTAATAATATCGACAACCACGGCTCTAAGAGACACTTTCGTAGTGTAAAAGAAAACCTGTTTGCCAGTGGGGAGACTCAGTACAAAGGTGAGTGAGTCCACAAGTGTGATTTATTTTTGTTTATTTTATGTTCCTGGTTACTTAACTCCATGTGTAGTGATCAAGAGGCTATGGTGTGAGGTGCATGCATGCTGCAAGACTGAAGTCTATGGTAAGATGCAAGGCGTAACTTTAATAACCTTGTGTTTTTATAGTCGCCAAACCGGTTAGTCGGGATACATTGTGGTGCGTGTTTGTGTGAATTTGATGGAATGTAGATTTGTGTACTCACCTGTTTGTTCTTGAAAGGGTTAAGTCTCAGCTCCTGGCCCGGCCCTTTAACTTCCATCTTGCAGGATTTACATTGTATCAGCCTCGTAGCTGTTGTACCTATCCTTAAAACTCTGTATGCAGTCTGTCTCCACAAGGCTGAAGAAATACTTCCTGAATCCTAGCATCTTTGTGACAAGTCCTCTGAGCATTTTGCATATTATTATGTCATCAGGTTCAATTCCTTAAGCCCTTCCTAACAACTAATTCCACTTAGTTTCGTGACTAGTAATTTAAATTAAAATCTGATGGAACATATATGCAATATTTTTCATAACAAAAGAGTCAAAAAAAGTGACTCACGAAATCATGATACAATTGTACACAAAATAAGTTTTAACACAAAATCTTAAAACTTTACAAATTCACACAAGACCTAAAAGGATACATTGATGTTACAAATAATAATAATAATAATAATAATAATAATAATAATAATAATAATAATAATAATAATAATAACAATAATAATAATAACAATAATAATAATAACAATAATAATAATAATAACAATAATAATAATAACAATAATAATAATAATAATAATAATAATAATAATAATAATAATAATAATAATAATAACAATAATAATAATAACAATAATAATAATAATAATAATAATAATAATAATAATAACAATAATAATAATAACAATAATAATAATAACAATAATAATAATAACAATAATAATAATAATAATAATAATAATAATAATAATAATAATAACAATAATAATAATAATAATAATAATAATAATAATATTTTATTAGGACATGATACATAGTTATACAAGGTATTATAGCAGTTGGGTACATGTTGAAAGTCACTTGTATGCAGAACATTATGGGCAGCTTAAAATTAACTTAAGACTATCTAAGCTATAATAGATTTAATGGTAACAGTTACAGTAGACAATTTACAATATCAAGTACAATTGAGTTATTTTAAACAATGAATTGGAACATTTCTATTTTGAATCATTATAGTTTTACAATTTTGTAACATTTAGTTAATAATATAAAACAGTGATCACTATACTGTATGTAGTCGTATAATTTAATAATCAGATCTAATCAAATCAAATCAATATATATACAGTACACATGAGGTTTGAGAGCTACATTTCAAGTACATGTTGCTACGTGTTTATCACAGAGTACAATGCGAAAATCTCATCCAGCTCCTCAGAGGTGAGGCTCGTACCCATGATACAGCAGGCATTACCCCTCTGAACCGCAGTGCTGAGACACTGAAACAAAACAAGCTGCCCGAGTTACTCTGATGAGTCTTTTGTCTAGCTCCTTAATGAGTAAATTTTGTTTTTATATTTTTATCTGCATTTTATAAATTTCACATTTTTAAGTGTAAAGGCAGGATCTCATCCGTTCACCTCCACGCAAGAATACTGTACTTTAATGTCTAAAAACGGTATTAAAGTAAACTCTGGGTGTACATGCACTAAGACGCACGCATCTCTGTGTATATAATCTGCATTAAGGGTGTGCTGGCAGTTTCGTAACAACCGGTTCTGATTAAGGTTGAAGTTCAAATACTGTTATAAATTCTCCAGCGCCAGCATCGCCGGGACCCTTGTCTGCTATCTGTGTCGTACAGGTAATATGAGATTTTGTATCAGACGTATTTACATCCTAAAGTAACCTAACAGTCTACATATTTCACTCTCGGAATTTTTCTTCACATTGAGAACAACAAGCTTGGATATCAACATCAAACTCTTTGTTAGATCATGGGAACAGTTTTCATCACATTGGATAGGACTCTTCAGGAGGTAAAGAATTATGACTGCCTGAGCTGGAATACTTCAGTTGAGCCTCAAGGGTTTCCTTCCTGAGCCTCTGTGAGGAAGGGAAGTAGTAGTGCCACAACAGTGCCACTGGTGAGGCGATACAAGACCACAACAGTGCCACTGGTGAGGTGATACAAGACAACAACAGTGCCACTAGTGAGGTGATAAAAGACAACAACAGTGCCAATGGTGAGGTGAAACAGGACAACAGGATGTACCACTGGCAGATCAGTGGTGAAGGCGTTGTGACTAGTGTGAGTCAAGGTGAGTGACAAGTAAATGGGGTCTGCACACTGACATGCAGTTGTTTTCGACGACAACCTCGTCTTCTCACTCTCCAGTCCCAGCAAAATATATCTCCCCCTCTACTCTTTCTGCATATAATGTCAACGTATATACGTACGAACACAATCTATCATGTATGGTGCAAATAGGACAGAAATAAAGTTAGCTATTCCTCACGCCATGTAGCTACCACATGTAATACAATAACAGCACACTGAGGGTGTCCCCCCATGTAAGTATTGAGGAATAATATTGCAGGACGCTGCCGGTATTCTCACAATGCAACATTCTTACAGAATAGGGTAGGAAAACCCTGCGGATATACTTAAGTTAACTATATGACCTAGCCGCTGGTGGCGTCCCCAGGGACACCCACAGCTGTCTCAGTTTCCAGGTCTAACCAGTCCATACAACAAACCAAGTCTGCTGCATCAGGAGTATGTCTATTACTAGTGTGTGTGTCTGGTAGGCTCCTCATACAACAGACCAAATCCAGTACAGTAGGGCCCCACTTATATGGCAGGTTAGGTTCCAGGTTACCGCAGGAAAGTGGACCTGGGCGCTGACGCTCCCAGGTACGCCCACAACTGCCTCAGTTACCCGTCCAACCCGCCCATGTGAATTGTGACGCCGTCCTGGTACGCCCATAATTACCTCAGTCTCACAACCCACCCACGCAAGTGGTGACGTCATGATCAGTGAAGGTTACCAATGATCGTCTAACTGTGAAGTTTTGTGATGCCTTGAGTGACCTGGAAACTTATGGGAGCTTCTTTGATAGAAGATGGCTATTGCATCATACAGTTTATATATTTTTTTATTTTACCCTTCACAAAGCTCCACGAGCATTGATTATCCGGTTATAATGGACGATGGACCTAGAGGATCAGTGGTTCCATGCACGAAAGTGAAAAAAAAAACAATATTTGAAATATGGAGATTGTTACTTAGAGTCTAGGACATAATTTGAAGACAGTAGAACTATATACAAAATATGAAGTTATCAGTCCCTCAACCTTGGAGTTGATGTGAAGAGCACCGTAGTCATGTAGATTCTGGAGCAAAGGCAAGAAGGCTGGTGCTTATATACTAATCATCAGGTGGAAAGGGGACAGGTAACAGACGAAGGCATAGTCTCTGGTAGGCGGGATTCTCCAGTGGAAGTAGGTCATACCCAAAGGGATGGGTAAGTTGTAGTAGTAGTTGTAGTAACCGTGAAGAAAGTCACGTAGATGTCCTCTGAACCAAGATTCCATTATGTTGAAGTGTCTGACAAGTTGTACAAGATGGAAAGGCAAGGAGGCTGGCGCTTATATACTATTAGTATATAAGCGCTAGGAATAATTTGTTCCCAGGATACCTCTGTGGTACTTAAAGATCTGGCGTCAGGTATTTTGTTAGCAGAGCAGGAAGACCTTCAGGTGTTGACACACACACACACTCGTGAAACATGTTCCTGACCATAAAGTGGTTTCCACTCCGCTACTCGTTTGAATTCAATAATGTCACTGGCACCAGAGTTTCCTTCCTGCTTGCTGGTTTCAATAATTTTCTATCTCTGCTAATTAACTTCGCTCCCGCAGCAACAGTCAGATAGTAATCTCACATACTCTAATAATTCTGGTATTTCATTTAATTTTCATTTTAATATTTATGATTTGATAATAAAGCTGAAAACCCTCCGATGAATTATTAAGTTTTACACATTGAATTTCAGGTCACAAATTTTGTTCCATAAATGACACCAAAATTTCCCAAGTTAATATTATAATTATAGTTTTTCACATACTTAAAAAAAATGCTGAAATATATTGAACATATTTCCCAGATATTTTGTGTTCAGTTACTCTAGTAATCAAATTTCTTCCGGTTAATATTTTACATGAGAAAGTTTAGTCTTTGTAACAGACATCATTAAAACCGGGTACGTCAGGGAAGGTTTCTTATTTTGTCAATTAATATTGAAGTTTCATTCCGTTAATAACTTCCAGTGCTGTCTGTGTTATAATATTGATCTTGGTAACACCGAATGTACTAGTATTAGCGCAAACGTTGCTTAATGAGGGTCATAAATTACATTAATAATAAACCTATTTGTACACAGGTTTTAGCCTTTTTCTGGTGCAGCAGCTGCGTTACACCTGCACCATGGATAAGGTGAAGCAGCTGATGTCCCGTTACAAGTGCTGCTGTTCATTGCGGACTCTGGCCTTCGTCAATGCTTCCCTCGAACTGGTCAGTCTCTTCTATAATGCCATATATAGTATATAGTGTATATATATATATATATATATATATATATATATATATATATATATATATATATATATATATATATATATATATATATATATATATATATATATATATATCTGCAATAAGATCACAGTAAACAGGTGAGTTCAGAATATGCAAAACAACCACTGTGAAATAATAGAGAAATTCCAAGCGCTTTCGTGACTACTCACATTAGCAATGAACAATAAAAGTAATGCATCAGAGGAAGGCATATAGAGGGTCTAGACCACACCTCACTATCACATCCCCCAACAAAGCAACACCTGACGCGCGACTCATAAGAAAGGGAACACTGCAGAAGGCCCGCTGGCCCAACTAAACAGGTCCTTCACACAACCCACAAACAAACTATTCTACCCAAGAATTAAAAAATTTAAAATTTATTATTTGTCCAATGTATTATTAAATTCTTCCCAAATTCTATTAATTATAAATGGATCTAATTTATATAAACCAAAGGAAATATTCATATTATTGTCAAAAGTGCTTTTTACGAAACAAGATTCAATTATATTCCTGTCGACCATGGACTTGCTTGATGTAACTTTCTCAACTATTTGAAAATCAGTTGGATGGTTAAAATCTCTCACATGAATAAATAGAGCATTGGAATCTTATCGAGTTCTAATGCTGTATTTATTTTGTTTTAATCTTAGTTCGAGACTTTTACCAGTTTGACCATAATAAACTTTATGGCAAATTTTACAAGGAATCTTATAGACACATCCGTCAGCATTTTGGGGGGAATTCTTTATCAAATTTTTTTTTTACTGTATCAAGATTTTTAAATACAACTTTGATATTAAAAGTCATAAGAAGAGAAGGTATATCAACCAAGTTTTCATGGTAAGGGAGAACCAACATATTTTTAGTTGAATAAGGTTGGTTGTCCCTTTTTGGATTGTAAAAAGTATTTCTAGCAATTTTAAAAGATTTATCAATTACATTTCTTGGGTATTTCAAATCATTAGCTATTTCATAAATTTTGGATATTTCCTCATCTATGAACTCTGGACTACAAATACGTGAAGCTCTCAAAAACATTGATGAGAAAACAGACAGTTTGACTCTATCTTGATGCGAGGAATAATAGTGGACATAGGAACAGTTATTTGTAGGTTTTCTGTAAATTTTAAATTTGAATTCATTATTACCCTTAATAATTAAAACATCTAGAAAAGGCAATGAGTTGTTTTCTTCAAACTCAACAGTAAAGTTTATAGAATGGGCTAAGCTATTTAATTTTCCAAGGAAATGGTGTATATCTACATTCTTGGGCATAAGACACAAAATATCATCAACATATCTGAACCATTTAGCTCTATTAGGGAGGATTGTGTTAAGCAACCTTGTTTCAAAAAATTCCACGCATAGGTTACTAAGAACATGAAAGAGGATTTCCCATTGCCATACCAAACTTCTGAGTGTAAAACTTATCATTAAATACAAATTTTGCATCAACAATGCAAAGTTTAAAAAGTATAATGATAGTAGGAACTGACAATGGTAAATCATAATTAACGAGTTCTTTTTAACGAGTTGTTTTTCATATATATACATATATATATATATATATATATATATATATATATATATATATATATATATATATATATATATATATATATATATATATATATATATATATATATATATATATATATCATTAACAATGCAACTAGCCAAGGACTCGAACCTATGCTGTTTTGACCTGCCTCATGAGGTCGAAAACTCACTTTACCCACGGCATGGGACCAAACAATCCTGGATTGTGAACGCACAAGTATTTCATACTTGTGTATTCACTTTCATATTTGTGTGTTCACTTTCATACTTGAGTTTACTTTCATACTTGTATGTTCACTTTCATATTTATTTGTTCACTTTCATACTTGTGTGTTGACATTAATACTTGTGTGTTCACTTTCATACTTGTATATTCACTTTCATACTTGTATGCTCACTTTCATACTTGTGTGTTCGCTTTCATACTTGTGTGTTCACTTTCATACTTGTGTGTTTACTTTCATACTTGTGTGTTCACTTTCATACTTGAGTTTACTTTCATAATTTTGTGTTCACTTTCATACTTGTGTGTTCACTTTCACACTTGTGTGTTCACTTTCATACTTGTGTGTTTACTTTCATACTTGTGTGTTCACTTTCATACTTGTGTGTTTACTTTCATACTTGTGTGTTCACTTTCATACTTGTGTGTTCACTTTCATACTTGAGTTTACTTTCATAATTGTGTGTTCACATTCATACTTGTGTGTTCACTTTCATACTTGTGTGTTCACTTTCATACTTGAGTTTACTTTCATAATTGTGTGTTCACATTCATACTTGTGTGTTCACTTTCAAACTTGTGTGTTCACTTTCATACTTGAGTTTACTTTCATAATTGTGTGTTCACATTCATACTTGTGTGTTCACTTTCATACTTGAGTTTACTTTCATACTTGTGTGTTCACTTTCACACTTGTGTGTTTACTTTCATACTTGTGTGTTCACTTTCATACTTGAGTTTACTTTCATAATTGTGTGTTCACATTCATACTTGTGTGTTCACTTTCATACTTGTGTGTTCACTTTTAAGCTTGTGTGTTCACTTTTATACTTGAGTTTACTTTCGTAATTGTGTGTTCACATTCATACTTGTGTGTTCACTTTCATACTTTGTTCACTTTCATTCTTGTGTGTTCACTTTCATACTTGTGTGTTCACTTTCATACTTGTGTGTTCACTTTCATTCTTGTGTGTTCACTTTCATACTTTGTTCACTTTCATTTTTGTGTTCACTTTCATACTTGTGTGTTCACTTTCATACTTGTGTGTTCACTTTCATACTTGTGTGTTCACTTTCATACTTGTATGTTCACTTTCATACTTGTGTGTTCACTTTCATACTTGTATGTTCACTTTCATACTTGTGTGTTCACTTTCATACTTGTGTGTTCACTTTCATACTTGTGTGTTCACTTTCATACTTGTGTGTTCACTTTCATACTTGTGTGTTCACTTTCATACTTGTGTGTTCACTTTCATACTTGTGTGTTTACTTTCATACTCGTGTGTTCACTTTTATACTTGAGGGTTCATTGTCATACTTGAGTGTTCACTTTCATACTTGAGTGTTCACTTTCATACTTGTGTGTTTACTTTCATACTCGTGTGTTCACTTTTATACTTGTGTATTTACTTTCATACTTGTGTGTTCACTTTCATACTTGTGTGCTCACTTTCATACTTGAGTGTTCACTTTCATACTTGTGTGTTTACTTTCATACTCGTGTGTTCACTTTTATACTTGAGGGTTCATTGTCATACTTGAGGGTTCATTGTCATACTTGAGGGTTCATTGTCATACTTGAGTGTTCACTTTCACGTCTGAGATGAATTTAATGCTTGTGTTTACTTTTATTCAAGTATGTTCATTTTCACTTCCATGAGTTCACTTCATCCCAGTGCATTCATATTCATCCCTCTGTGTTCACTTTCACCATTGTATCTTACAGGTACTTCTGGCTGTGGCGACTGGCATTCTTATCTTTATAGAGATTGTAGAAAGTAAGTTTCCAGCAGTATAATAATAATAATAATAATAATAATAATAATAATAATAATAATAATAATGTTTACAATATTCAAATACTGCTTAATATATGTTGAGGAATAATACACATGTGAAACACCTTGCTTCTTTTTTATTGTAGAAACATATCACCTGCGTAGCAGGCTTTTTCAGTCGAATACAGAAAAATATAACACTAAAAATAGTGGAACCAATAGCTTTAAGGTGATTAGTTGCTTACTCTTGATAGGCAAATAATTTCTCCCGCTTGCTAATTGTTAACCGTATATACATTATATATATTCTTCTTCTTTCAACATACCAGCCGTATCCCACCGAGGTGGGGTGGCCCAAAAGAAAAAACTAAAGTTTCTCCTTTTAAATTTAGTAATATATACAGGAGAAGGGGTTACTAGCCCCTTGCTCCCGGCATTTTAGTCACCTCTTACGACACGCATGGCTTGCAGAGGAAGAATTCTGTTCCACTTCCCCATGGAGGTAAGAGGAAATAAACAAGAACAAGAATTAGAAAGAAAATAGAAGAAAACCCAGAGGGATGTGTATATATATGCTTGTACACATATGTAGTGTGACCTAAGTGTAAGTAGAAGTAACAAGACTTTCCTGTAATCTTGCATATTTATGAGAAAGACAAAAGACACCAGCAATCCTACCATCATGTAAAACAATTACAGGCTTTCGTTTTACACTCACTTGGCAGGACGGTAGTACCTCCCTGGGTGGTTGCTGTCTACCAACCTACTACCTACAACATTATATATATATATATATATATATATATATATATATATATATATATATATATATATATATATATATATATATATATATATATATATATATATATATATATATATGGTGTCTTTTTTCTGTCTCATAAGCACTCTGCATAACAGGTATATCTTGCTACTCCTACTTACACTTATGTGACACTACACAGGCAAGCACATGTATGTATTATATACACACACATCTAGAGTTTATCTTCTTTTTCTTGATAGCTCTTGTTCTTGTTTTTTTTTCTCTCTATTGTCCATGGGGAAGTGGAAAAGAATCTTTCCTCCATAAGCCATGCGCGTCGTATGAGGCGACTAAAGTGCCGGGAGCAATGGGCTAGTAACCCCTTCTCTTGTACACATTTACTAAAAATAAGAAGAAGAAAAACTTTATAAAACTGTGATGCTTGAATGTGCGCGGATGTAGTGCGGATGATACGAAAGAGATTATAGCTTATGTTATGAATGAAAAGAAATTGGATGTCCTGGCCCTAAGTGAAACAAAGCTGAAGGGGGTAGGGGAGTTTCAGTGGGGAGAAATAAATTTGATTAAGTCAGGAGTATCTGAAAGAGTTAGAACTTAGGAAGGGGTACCAATAATGTTGATGGACCAGTTATGGAAGGAGAAGAGGGAATATAAATGTGTAAATTCAAGGATTATGTGGCTTAAATTAAGGGTCGGATGTGAAAAGTGGGTCATAATAAGCGTGTATGCACCTGGAGAAAAGAGGAGTGTAGAGGAGAGAGAGAGATTTTGGGAGATGTTAAGCGAATGCATAGGAACCTTTGAACCAATTGAGAGAGTAGTTGTGGTAGGGGACCTAAATGCTAAAGTAGGAGAAACACTTAGAGGGGGTGTGGTAGGTAAGTTTGGGGTGCCAAGTGTAAATGATAATGGGAGCCCTTTGATTGAACTTTGTTTAGAAAGGGGTTTAGTTATAAGTAATACGTATTTTAAGAAAAAAAGGATAAATAAGTATACAAGATATGATGTAGGGCGAAATGACAGCAGTTTGCTGGACTATGTATTGGTAGGTGAAATATGTTGAGTAGTCTTCAGGATGTACATGCTTAAAGAGGGGCCACAGATATATAAGATAACTTTTTAGTTGTAGCTATAGTGAGAGTAAAAGGTAGATGGGATACAAGGAAAATAGAAGCAGCAAGTAAGAGAGAGGTGAAGGTGTATAAACTAAAAGAGGAGGCAGTTAGGGCAAGATATAAACAACTATTGGAGGATAGACGGGCTAGTGAGAGTATAAGCAATGGAGTCGAAGATGTATGGGGTAGGTTTAAAAGTGTAGTGTTAGAGTGTTCAGCAGAAGTTTGTGGTTACAGGAAGGTGGGTGCGGGAGGGAAGAAGAGCGATTGGTGGAATATTGATTTAAAGAGAGTAGTATGGGAGAAAAAGTTAGCATATGAGAGGTTTTTACAAAGTAGAAGTGATGGAAGGAGAGTAGAGTATATGGAAAGAAAAAGAGAGGTTAAGAGAGTGGTGAAGCAATGTAAAAAGAGAGCAAATGAGAGAGTGGGTGAGATGTTATCAACAAATTTTATTGAAAATAAGAAAAAATTTTGGAGTGAGATTAATAAGTTGAGGAAGCCTAGGGAACAAATGGATTTGACAATTAAAAATAAGAGAGGAGAATTATTAAATGGAGAGTTAGAGGTATCAGGAATTGGAGGGAATATTTTGAGGAATTGTTAAATGTTGATGAAGATAGGGAAGCTGTGATTTCATGTATAGGGCAAGGAGAATAACATCTCGTAGGAGTGAGGAAGAGACAGTTGTGAGTGTGGGCGAAGTTCGTGAGGCAGTGGGTAGAACGAAAGGGTGTAAAGCAGCTGGGATTGACGGGATAAAGATAGAAATGTTAAAAGCAGGGGGGGGGATATAGTTTTGGAGTGGTTGGTGCTATTATTTAATAAATGTATGGAAGAGGGTAAGGTACCTTGGGATTGGCAGAGAGCATGCATAGTTCCTTTGTATAAAGGCAAAGGGGACAAAAGAGAGTGCAAAAATTGTAGGGGAATAAGTCTGTTGAGTATACCTGGTAAAGTGTATTGTAGATTTATTAATGAAAGAATTAAGAGTAAGGCGGAGAATAGGATAGCAGATGAACAAGGAGGCTTTAGGAAAGGTAGGGGGTGTGTAGACTAAGTATTTACAGTGAAACAAAGAGGTGAGCAGTATTTAGATAAAGCTAGAGAGGTTTTTGTGATGACACTGTGCTTTTGGGAGATTCTGAAGAGAAGTTGCAGAGGTTGATGGATGAATTTGGTAGGGTATGTAAAAGAAGAAAATTGGAAGTGAATATAGGAAAGAGTAAGGTGATGAGAACAACAAAAAGATTAGGTGACGAAAGATTAGATATCAGATTGGAGGGAGAGAGTATGGAGGAGGTGAATGTATTCAGATATTTAGGAGTGGACGTGTCAGCAGATGGGTCTATGAAGGATGAGGCGAATCATAGAATTGATGAAGGGAAAAGAGGGAGTGGTACACTTAGGAGTCTGTGGAGACAAAGAACTTTGTCTGTAGAAACAAAGATGGGAATATGTGAGAGTATAGTTGTACCAACACACTTGTATGGGTGTGAAGCATGGGTGATGAATGTTGCAACGAGGAAGAGGCTGGAGGCAGTGGAGATGTCATGTCTGAGGGCCATGTATGGTGTGAATATAATGCAGACAATTCGTAGTTTGGAAATTAGGAGAAGGCGTGGGATTACCAAAACTATTATCCAGAGGGCTGAGGAGGGGTTGTTGAGGTGGTTCGGACATGTAGAGAGAATGGAACAAAACAGAATGACTTCTATAGTGGAGGGAAGGCGAGGTAGGTGTCGGCCTAGGAAGGGTTGGAGGGAAGTGGTAAAGGAGGTTTTGTGTGCGAGGGGCTTGGACTTCTAGCAAGCATGCATGAGCCTATTTGATAGGAGTGAATGGAGACAAATGGTTTTTAATACTTGACGTGCTGTTGTAGTGTGAGCAAAGTAACATGAAGGGATTCAGGGAAACCGGCAGGCCGGACTTGAGTCCTGGAGATGGGAAGTACAGTGTCTGCACTCTAAAGGAGTGGTGTTAATGTTGCAGTTTTATAACTGTAGTGTAAAGCACCTCTCTGGCAAGACAGTGATGGAGTGAATGATGATGAAAGTTTTTCTTTTTCGGGCCACCCTGCCTTGGTGGGAATCGGCCGATGTGTTAATAATAATAAATATATATTTATATATATATATATATATATATATATATATATATATATATATATATATATATATATATATATATATATTCTCTTGGTTTACAGAGAGTTTGACTGTTATGGAGGTGGTGCTTCCCTTCATAGTGGTGAATTTCGTCCTAACCAGCTTACTTGTTCATGGTATCCGCAAGGTAAGTAATTGTTTATTACACAGGTAAATGAACACGCTAAGTGCTGTTAGGTTACCTTATCACACTTACCTTACATGCTAAGAGGTGTCATTCTCTCTAAACTCATTTACTAGCAAAAAGCTCATTCACAGGTTGTGTCATTCTACCTGAGCTTATTTACAGTCTGAGAGTTGTAATAATGTTTCATATTATTTACAGGCAAAAACTTACTATCCTTCAACTCATTCAGAGGGTAAGAGCTGTTATCCTCAGCTAATTTCAAAGTCCAGCTCTGTCTACTGTATATTTTATATTATCACACCGGCCGATTCCCACCAAGGCAGGGTGGCCCGAAAAAGAAAAACTTTCACCATCATTCACTCCATCACTGTCTTGCCAGAAGGGTGCTTTACACTACAGTTTTTAAACTGCAACATTAACACCCCTCCTTCAGAGTGCAGGCACTGTACTTCCCATCTCCAGGACTCAAGTCCGGCCTGCCGGTTTCCCTGAATCCCTTCATAAATGTTACTTTGCTCACACTCCAACAGCACGTCAAGTATTAAAAACCATTTGTCTCCATTCACTCCTATCAAACACGCTCACGCATGCCTGCTGGAAGTCCAAGCCCCTCGCACACAAAACCTCCTTTACCCCCTCCCTCCAACCCTTCCTAGGCCGACCCCTACCCCGCCTTCCTTCCACTACAGACTGATACACTCTTGAAGTCATTCTGTTTCGCTCCATTCTCTCTACATGTCCGAACCACCTCAACAACCCTTCCTCAGCCCTCTGGACAACAGTTTTGGTAATCCCGCACCTCCTCCTAACTTCCAAACTACGAATTCTCTGCATTATATTCACACCACACATTGCCCTCAGACATGACATCTCCACTGCCTCCAGCCTTCTCCTCGCTGCAACATTCATCACCCACGCTTCACACCCATATAAGAGCGTTGGTAAAACTATACTCTCATACATTCCCCTCTTTGCCTCCAAGGACAAAGTTCTTTGTCTCCACAGACTCCTAAGTGCACCACTCACTCTTTTTCCCTCATCAATTCTATGATTCACCTCATCTTTCATAGACCCATCCGCTGACACGTCCACTCCCAAATATCTGAATACGTTCACCTCCTCCATACTCTCTCCCTCCAATCTGATATTCAATCTTTCATCACCTAATCTTTTTGTTATCCTCATAACCTTACTCTTTCCTGTATTCACCTTTAATTTCCTTCTTTTGCACACCCTACCAAATTCATCCACCAATCTCTGCAACTTCTCTTCAGAATCTCCCAAGAGCACAGTGTCATCAGCAAAGAGCAGCTGTGACAACTCCCACTTTGTGTGTGATTCTTTATCTTTTAACTCCACGCCTCTTGCCAAGACCCTCGCATTTACTTCTCTTACAACCCCATCTATAAATATATTAAACAACCACGGTGACATCACACATCCTTGTCTAAGGCCTACTTTTACTGGGAAAAAATTTCCCTCTTTCCTACATACTCTAACTTGAGCCTCACTATCCTCGTAAAAACTCTTCACTGCTTTCAGTAACCTACCTCCTACACCATACACTTGCAACATCTGCCACATTGCCCCCCTATCCACCCTGTCATACGCCTTTTCCAAATCCATAAATGCCACAAACACCTCTTTAGCCTTATCCAAATACTGTTCACTTATATGTTTCACTGTAAACACCTGGTCCACACACCCCCTACCTTTCCTAAAGCCTCCTTGTTCATCTGCTATCCTATTCTCCGTCTTACTCTTAATTCTTTCAATTATAACTCTACCATACACTTTACCAGGTACACTCAACAGACTTATCCCCCTATAATTTTTGCACTCTCTTTTATCCCCTTTGCCTTTATACAAAGGAACTATGCATGCTCTCTGCCAATCCCTAGGTCCCTTACCCTCTTCCATACATTTATTAAATAATTGCACCAACCACTCCAAAACTATATCCCCACCTGCTTTTAACATTTCTATCTTTATCCCATCAATCCCGGCTGCCTTACCCCCTTTCATTTTACCTACTGCCTCACGAACTTCCCCCACACTCACAACTGGCTCTTCCTCACTCCTACAAGATGTTATTCCTCCTTGCCCTATACACGAAATCACAGCTTCCCTATCTTCATCAACATTTAACAATTCCTCAAAATATTCCTTCCATCTTCCCAATACCTCTAACTCTCCATTTAATAACTCTCCTCTCTTATTTTTAACTGACAAATCCATTTGTTCTCTAGGCTTTCTTAACTTGTTAATCTCACTCCAAAACTTTTTCTTATTTTCAACAAAATTTGTTGATAACATCTCACCCACTCTCTCATTTGCTCTCTTTTTACATTGCTTCACCACTCTCTTAACTTCTCTCTTTTTCTCCATATACTCTTCCCTCCTTGCATCACTTCTACTTTGTAAAAACTTCTCATATGCTAACTTTTTCTCCCTTACTACTCTCTTTACATCATCATTCCACCAATCGCTCCTCTTCCCTCCTGCACCCACTTTCCTGTAACCACAAACTTCTGCTGAGCACTCTAACACTACATTTTTAAACCTACCCCATACCTCTTCGACCCCATTGCCTATGCTCTCATTAGCCCATCTATCCTCCAATAGCTGTTTATATCTTACCCTAACTGCCTCCTCTTTTAGTTTATAAACCTTCACCTCTCTCTTCCCTGATGCTTCTATTCTCCTTGTATCCCATCTACCTTTTACTCTCAGTGTAGCTACAACTAGAAAGTGATCTGATATATCTGTGGCCCCTCTATAAACATGTACATCCTGGAGTCTACTCAACAGTCTTTTATCTACCAATACATAATCCAACAAACTACTGTCATTTCGCCCTACATCATATCGTGTATACTTATTTATCCTCTTTTTCTTAAAATATGTATTACCTATAACTAAACCCCTTTCTATACAAAGTTCAATCAAAGGGCTCCCATTATCATTTACACCTGGCACCCCAAACTTACCTACCACACCCTCTCTAAAAGTTTCTCCTACTTTAGCATTCAAGTCCCCTACCACAATTACTCTCTCACTTGGTTCAAATGCTCCTATACATTCACTTAACATCTCCCAAAATCTCTCTCTCTCCTCTGCATTCCTCTCTTCTCCAGGTGCATACACGCTTATTATGACCCACTTCTCGCATCCAACCTTTACTTTAATCCACATAATTCTTGAATTTACACATTCATATTCTCTTTTCTCCTTCCATAACTGATCATTTAACATTACTGCTACCCCTTCCTTTGCTCTAACTCTCTCAGATACTCCAGATTTAATCCCATTTATTTCCCCCCACTGAAACTCTCCTACCCCCTTCAGCTTTGTTTCGCTTAGGGCCAGGACATCCAACTTCTTTTCATTCATAACATCAGCAATCATCTGTTTCTTGTCATCCGCACTACATCCACGCACATTTAAGCAACCCAGTTTTATAAAGTTTTTCTTCTTCTCTTTTTTAGTAATTGTATACAGGAGAAGGGGTTACTAGCCCATTGCTCCCGGCATTTTAGTCGCCTCATACGACACGCATGGCTTACGGAGGAAAGATTCTTTTCCACTTCCCCATGGACAATAGAAGAAATAAAAAAAGAACAAGAGCTATTTAGAAAAAGGAGAAAAACCTAGATGTATGTATATATATATATGCATGTGCGTGTCTGTGAAGTGTGACCAAAGTGTAAGTAGGAGTAGCAAGATATCCCTGTTATCTTAGCGTGTTTATGAGACAGAAAAAGAAACCAGCAATCCTACCATCATGCAAAACAGTTACAGGTTTTTGTTTCACAGTCATCTGGCAGGACGGTAGTACTTCCCTGGGTGGTTGCTGTCTACCAACCTACTACCTACTGTAATACTACCTAAATGTTTGCTTACACTTAGGTGAGCAGACCTTGATGTAAGATGACATCTCAGTACGTTTTGCCTTGCGTCCCTGCCTGGCTGCCAGCCTCTCAATAGAACTTGGTTTCATTCGGTTATGAGCCAGTTGCTCTGTCGTTGAGTTTCAAATATTCTCTCAAGTTCTTAATGTGAACTGAATCTATCAATAGTAGGTTCACTTTGCGAAGTATTGTAGATTTAAGATACAACATTACACATGAACTGATATAAGGCATTGTGGAAAATATTTTCTACAGTGCCTGGAGCTTGTGTTCAAAGGTAAGAAAATCCATACTTTTTTTTTCTGTTTTGGCATTGGAAAGGATTCCTTGTGATTTTGAAGAGATTTCGGTAAACTTTTTCCTGCCTCTGATTGTCTCGTTTTAACGAGATATAACTCTTTGTCACATTTCTCGGTGTATTATGCACTTAGAGATACACACCTCTCAGTGTATACCTTCTTTTATCATCAACTGTTAAAACAGATTTGCAAGATACAAAAGTTTCATAAGCAATTATAACTAAGAAATTTTTCACAATAAATATTAAAAATGTCGTCCAAACAAGGGTTGCCTTACACAAATAACCCGCACATAGAAGAGAGGAGCTTACGTCCGACTTGAACCATTTACAAAGTCACACTGACTTTGTAAATGGTCCAAGTTGGACCGAAACGTCGTCGTAAGCCCCTCTCTTCTATGTGCGGGTTATTTGTGTATTGTTCCAGTCATGGTATTGTGCCTTTTTTTGTTATTTAAGGGTTGTCTTATCTGTGTTATTGCATTTGTCGACAGAATTTGCAAGAAATCGTCCGGGGATGGTTGTGGGTGAGAGTGACAACAATGGTCACTGTCCTCATGATGATAATCTTCTTCGAAATCTTCAATGGCTTACTGAGACATCCTGTGACTTGGGGAAGCTCTCTCGCCTTCTTCGTCTTCACTACCTACGTTGTCTTTGTGATAATAGCTTACGCTTCTACGGTAAGTAGAGTTTTGTCAGTTATATTTTGCTAGTTACAACTGAATCTTAATAGTTTGTTAGTGTCATTAAAATAACAATCCATTTGTTTATTAACATCAAGGATCATAACATTAATAGTACACAGTACTAACAGTACTAACCTGGGTATCTTTATTTCGAAGATGTTTCAACAATCAGTTGGTTTATCAATTCAATACAGAGCTTATTTTTTGGAGACAGTTGAAGAAGAGGTAATCATTATCTTTCTCTTGACGAATCCATAACTTCCTTCTAAGTTATAGATTCATCGGCTATGAAGCAGAAGGCATACCAAGGCTGAGGGACTGACCACCTGAAACTTCTCCTTCAAGGATGAAGGACTGATTACCTCATATCTACACCACTACTTCTGCTGTCTCTGTATTTTAACTAAAGAAGCCTGCTGAGTAGGCGAAACTTCTCGTCTTGAAAGATATCAAACTATTACACACGTGTTTTATTCATCTATTTTTGCTATCCTTCTCTGTATCTCTGTATGTTCACCAGTGAATTTATATCCAGTCTGTAGCATGTCGCCAATGTATTGATGTACATTTCGTAAAATGCGAAACCTTGTTAAGATCGTTTATGTAAATTTTGAATAACAAGGGACCTAAATTTGTTTCTTGTAGAACACCACTTGCGATCGGTCCCCATTCTTATTTTTACCCCATTTATGCAGACTTTTTGCTGCCTATCTGTCAGCTATGCACCTAGTATCTATGAGAGAAAACGTTTCTCTTTACATCATAACCTTCTACTTTTCAAACAATCTTGTGTTTGGGACTTTATTAAAAACTTTATTGAAACACAAGTAAACAGCATCGTACTCCTTATCCGGATCCATTACCTTGAAAGATTTATTAAAGAAAGTCAGTAAATTTGTTAGGCATAATCGGCCTCTTTATTTTGCATGAATCTGTCAGCTTGTTTAATAATAATCATATTCCTAGTAACTGTAATTTGACATAATCTGTTTTCCTGTGGTTCACCATAGCAATTAATCACTAGGAATTCGTTTGTTTCTTCTTGTATGAAAACCAAAAGGCAGTAATTGTATAAATCGAACCCATTTCATTTTCATTGTGGGTACGCTGTCCAGTGTCAATTTTATATGGACCCTCAGCTTTTCGCTAATCTTCGTTCTATATTCCTGGAAAAATCTTTCGAAATATTCTTTGATTTTTTGCAACTTTAGTTTCTTAGTCACGTTTAGCCTTCCCTATCTCTTTTTTACCGTCCCTTTTAATATGAATATACTGATTCATGATGTGAATCTTTTCTCTACTGATACCCCTATAAATTCCTTTCTTCTCCCCTAAAAGATGTTTTAGTCTCTTGTTCATCCATTTCGGATCATTTCTTTTCTATCATAGAAGAAAAACCCTTTATTTCTCTTTTGGGGAATATATGTTCTTTTGGTACTTCGTACAGTATTTAGAAAACTGTAATACTGACAGTTCTCTTCGTTCCCCCAGTCTAAACATAACAGATGTTCTCTCAAGTCCACTGCCATCTGCAGATGGAAAACCTGAGACCCTTACTGTATTATCCCGGAAGTCTGGTAATACCTTCGTTCAATGTTAAATGTTTTTGATTTGTAGCAGCTCTCGCTAAGCCCTTTTTTGCTAGAAACAAATCGAGCAAATTATTTCTCCTCGTTTAGTTCCGTCATAAACTGTTAAAAAAAACTCCTGAATTACTTCTACGAAGTCGTTTAATTCTCTATTCCCAGTGAAGGAACTCGAGTCAGTTTGGCTAAAAGTAAAATCCCCTAGATATACTTTGTTATTGTGCTTAAAAGCCTTAACAGTGTCATCCCGAAGAAGTCTCTGTTTTCATGTCCAGACAGACTCTGTGTTCCTTTAATTTTTATTCCCATGTTTATGCAGCAGTTAAATTTTATCGGACATATAATGCCGTCCCACCTCTTTTCCAGGTTATTTCTATCAACGTGGAACACTTTAAACCCCTGAATTTGGCACTCGACAGGCACGTCCCGATTCTTCAGTTATTGCCAAAATATCAGCGTTTTCCACATGCAACACATCTCAACTAGTTTGTCTTGTTTCCAGAGCTTTGACTTTTTTCTGCAATAAATGCTAAGAAGCCCACTCCCTTCTCCCCCTCCTCCTGCTATCTCTGCTACTTCCATTACCACTTAACATTACATCGCCACGACCGATATTAACCAATAATCCCAATTCATTGTGCCGACAATTGCCAAAAGAAAAATCCTCAAAATTACAACCCTGACAAATTACATTGCACAGTTTTATAGTACCATTTACCATTATTTTCTAGCAAACACCCATATATCCAATTATTTCTAGCTTTAAGTAGCAAGAGCGTCCTCCACTGAACTAGCTAATGTTCCTGCTCCTCCCCACATAAATGTCATCTCTACTGTAGAAGTAATCCCTGTTATTAATAAACAGTATTGCAATATCCTTACAGTGTTTGTCCAGGAAGCAATATCCCCTGGACAACCATTCATTTTCAACTGCTTTCTTCTAGAAAATGTCACTTGTTACAGGGATTCTTCTCCTCTTTCTGATTATGTATATCACTGACCTATACCTGTTAAACCGTTCTTTACTTACAGATCACCAACAATGAACAACATTTAGATGTCCAAGAAATGAATGTCCCAGACTACAGACGTATGGAGGAAAGCGTTGACGGTCGACGTTCTTCTCTTGTGCCATAGTTGTCTTGTATCCACTGTAATATTAAATATTCATTTAAATTCACGTTAATTCTATCCTGAGCCTAGAGTCAAAGTTTGTCAGAAACCTCATGCCATCTACAGAGTGTTTACAATCAAATAAATAATAATCAGAGGAACTTCTTGATACCATGACGACGTGCTGTGTTCAAGTTTGTTTGTGTCGCTTGTTAATAGCTATCTTTATGTTCTCTGGATTCAGTTCCCTTGGTGAATTAGTCTCCTGGTGATTTGACTCTTGAGTGATTTAATCGTTAGGGTTTTAGCCTTTGGGTGTAAAGTGCAATACTGTATAACTTTTTAAAGATAAACTTTTGTAATAAACCAAACCAGGTAATAAATCAATTGTGACTTTCATTATAGTGGCTTTGGTTGGTTGACTGGCTAATGCTGATTAATGCCTATCGACTACACTCGTGTCAGTCAGCTGCATGGTAATATTTTCACCACCAGACATGAATACTTTAACCCCCAAAATAGTGATTACATAAAACTCTCAGCATATATACGCTGAGAGAAATACACCTTCCGGTGTATATATTCTGTGAGTATACTTGTCTGAATTAACGTTATTCGCTATCATTATTTACCGATATTGTTACTGTATGGTGTAATCATGTAGACTCTAAATAGGATAAATGCATATTAAAGGGATTTACACTAAAAATATATGTCATTTGAGAGAGGATATAATCAGTATCCAGGACATGTACACTGAGAGGTGTACGTTTCTCTAAGTGTAGACACAGAAAAGCGCCTCTCAACAAGTATACACTGAGAAGTGTTTGCTTACTTTAATTCTTATTTTAAGGATTAACGTATTCTTTTCCCTCATGTAGTCGACAGCATCTGAACAAGCAATAAGCTTATTTTATAATACTATATACATTCAATATATTTTTTTTGTCTCAGTATGAAAATATTTTTCCAAGAAAAATATTTTGTTTAAGAACAAGCATAATGAAAGAGTTTACAAAGTACATTGAGATACTGAACAAGAAACATGTTTTATTCAGGTTATCAACCAGGACAGTAACTCAGGTTAAACCAGAAAAGACATTTTCTGGGTTTATCAAGTATCACCACAACTGTGTTCTTGTGACGTTCCTGACATTTTTTTTTTTTAATTTCCTTCAACTTCTCGATTTTTATTTTGCTCATAACTCGAGAATGCCTCATCCAGTAGGCTTTAAATTTTAACACTTGTGAATGGTAACTAGGAATAAATTCTTGAGGCAACTGGCATGTTCACTTGCCCTATGACCAAAGTTGTTGAGCACATTCACAACATCCTGAGGTGATTCAGATAGCTTTCAAAATCCTCGGTGGAGGACTTCCAAAGGTTCAAAAAGGTGTCAGAAAATATGTTAACAGCAGAAAGTGAAATTCAACAATGTTGGTTAAGACTGGTCAGTTTTATGTCTAAAATAGTGTCAATTTTTAAATAAATTTCAGTTTACCTCTTCTATATAACTTCAAAAAATATTTGCTGGTGCATCTTAGGTCCAGGATAATACTTATTAAGTTTCGTTCGTGTGCAGGCAACTTTTTATGTAGAAAAAATATTAAAAAAACAACGAGATTGTTAGTATCAGTGCCATAACTGATGAATGACTCTGGATGATACAGACGATAACTCATAAGTTTAGTCCCAACTGGGGTAACTTTGAAATTTTGTTGTAACAGTTAAAAAAAATCTCGGTATCGTTGGAATCAGATCAATTAGTGAAAAGTGAATTTTCTGATTGGCTTCAAATGTTTACCATTAATGGCCTTCATTAAAACTCAGTTTGTCACTCACTATGTCCTGGGTAAATTTCAGTTTACCAATTTTACTGAGAATATTGTTTCCCATGTAATTATAAATGAGAGATTCTTCTGACCAGCTTTAAACCCTAAATTTTCGTATTAATTCATCGACACCATGCCTAACCCTTCTAGGGTAGGGTAGGTGCCTGAGCCCGAGCCTTTAGCTCATAAGACTGTCATTCCCATTTGCCCCCTTGGGGCGGGGATGGCAGACCAGAGAGGCCTAGCTTGTGGCTAGGCCTGGGGACAGTTGGTCCCAAAGATGAGGAGGTACTTGTGCCTCCTCCCATGGGAGACTTAGGTCTCAGACACTCCCTAAAGAGGGAGCCAAGGCCGGGCCACCACTTGGAAAAGGCCCGGGCCGGGAGAATACCGGCTAATCTTTAATAATAATAATAATTTTGTATTAATTTTAAGCTATGTCGGTGCAAATTTGCCACATTGATCAAACTAATGCAAATGCAAACAGAAAATTAAAAAATATTGAAAACCCGCTTTTTCATATCGTTTAAATTTTCTGAGTTGATTGAACTCTTAAATGCTGCACGGCTTGACGCCAGAGCCGTCCCTCTGTCAGCTACTGCACGGCTTGACGCCAGAACCGTCCCTCTGTCAGCTACTGCACGGCTTGACGCCAGAACCGTCCCTCTGTCAGCTACTGCACGGCTTGACGCCAGAACCGTCCCTCTGTCAGCTACTGCACGGCTTGACGCCAGAACCGTCCCTCTGTCAGCTACTGCACGGCTTGACGCCAGAACCGTCCCTCTGTCAGCTACTGCACGGCTTGACGCCAGAACCGTCCCTCTGTCAGCTACTGCACGGCTTGATGCCAGAACCGTCCCTCTGTCAGCTACTGCACGGCTTGACGCCAGAGCCGTCCCTCTGTCAGCTACTGCACGGCTTGACGCCAGAACCGTCCCTCTGTCAGCTACTGCACGGCTTGATGCCAGAGCCGTCCCTCTGTCAGCTACTGCACGGCTTGATGCCAGAGCCGTCCCTCTGTCAGCTACTGCACGGCTTGACGCCAGAGCCGTCCCTCTGTCAGCTACTGCACGGCTTGACGCCAGAGCCGTCCCTCTGTCAGCTACTGCACGGCTTGACGCCAGAGCCGTCCCTCTGTCAGCTACTGCACGGCTTGATGCCAGAGCCGTCCCTCTGTCAGCTACTGCACGGCTTGATGCCAGAGCCGTCCCTCTGTCAGCTACTGCACGGCTTGACGCCAGAGCCGTCCCTCTGTCAGCTACTGCACGGCTTGACGCCAGAGCCGTCCCTCTGTCAGCTACTGCACGGCTTGACGCCAGAGCCGTCCCTCTGTCAGCTACTGCACGGCTTGATGCCAGAGCCGTCCCTCTGTCAGCTACTGCACGGCTTGATGCCAGAGCCGTCCCTCTGTCAGCTACTGCACGGCTTGACGCCAGAGCCGTCCCTCTGTTAGCTACTGCACGGCTTGATGCCAGAGCCGTCCCTCTGTCAGCTACTGCACGGCTTGACGCCAGAGCCGTCCCTCTGTCAGCTACTGCACGGCTTGATGCCAGAGCCGTCCCTTTGTCAGCTACTGCACGGCTTGACGCCAGAGCCGTCCCTCTGTTAGCTACTGCACGGCTTGACGCCAGAGCCGTCCCTCTGTCAGCTACTGCACGGCTTGACGCCAGAGCCGTCCCTCTGTCAGCTACTGCACGGCTTGATGCCAGAGCCGTCCCTCTGTCAGCTACTGCACGGCTTGATGCCAGAGCCGTCCCTCTGTCAGCTACTGCACGGCTTGACGCCAGAGCCGTCCCTCTGTCAGCTACTGCACGGCTTGACGCCAGAGCCGTCCCTCTGTCAGCTACTGCACGGCTTGACGCCAGAGCCGTCCCTCTGTCAGCTACTGCACGGCTTGATGCCAGAGCCGTCCCTCTGTCAGCTACTGCACGGCTTGATGCCAGAGCCGTCCCTCTGTCAGCTACTGCACGGCTTGACGCCAGAGCCGTCCCTCTGTTAGCTACTGCACGGCTTGATGCCAGAGCCGTCCCTCTGTCAGCTACTGCACGGCTTGACGCCAGAGCCGTCCCTCTGTCAGCTACTGCACGGCTTGATGCCAGAGCCGTCCCTCTGTCAGCTACTGCACGGCTTGACGCCAGAGCCGTCCCTCTGTTAGCTACTGCACGGCTTGACGCCAGAGCCGTCCCTCTGTCAGCTACTGCACGGCTTGACGCCAGAGCCGTCCCTCTGTCAGCTACTGCACGGCTTGACGCCAGAGCCGTCCCTCTGTCAGCTACTGCACGGCTTGACGCCAGAGCCGTCCCTCTGTTAGCTACTGCACGGCGTGACGCCAGAGCCGTCCCTCTGTCAGCTACTGCACGGCTTGGCGCCAGAGCCGTCCCTCTGTCAGCTACTGCACGGCTTGACGCCAGAGCCGTCCCTCTGTCAGCTACTGCACGGCTTGACGCCAGAGCCGTCCCTCTGTCAGCTACTGCACGGCTTGACGACAGAACCGTCCCTCTGTCAGTTACTGCACGGCTTGACGCCAGAGCCGTCCCTCTGTCAGCTACTGCACGGAGTGACGCCAGAGCCGTTCCTCTGTCAGCTAGTGCACGGCGTGACACCAGAGCCGTCCCTCTGTCAGCTACTGCACGGCGTGACGCCAGAACCGTCCCTCTGTCAGCCACTGTTTCCTCATAATAATCTAAGGTTTTCGTTTATAGCTTCACAACTCCCTTATTCAGTCGGTTTAACATTTAAACCTTGGTCAGCTATTACTTGGTGAAGGTTTATAGAACATCTGACATGCGCAGGCGCTCTCTGCTCAGTTTTATACAGACCAGTACCGAAACTGATTTCCACTAGATCGCTGTACATTATTATTTTTATTATTATAATCAAAACCAAGAGTTAAACCCATGAGGGTCATACAGAGCTGCAGGACTGGGGGTGTTGCAGGAGCAGAGAGTAGTAAGGGTTGAGAGGATAACAGAGGTAGATAAAGTATTATCAAAGTTTGTGTAATAAATCGCTTGCTGTCAAAAAGTCAAAGAGGAAGTCTGAGTCAAAGGTGGGACTGTCAGCGAGGAGGGAAGATAAAGTAAGGATGTTAGAGTGGTGACGATGTCGGAGGTAAATTTTGCGTTCTAGTTGAAAGACAGGACAATCCATTAGAATATGGCAAACTAAAACTGGAACCTGACAATTCTCACAGAGTGGAACAGGGCGCCTCTCCATGAGATACCTATGAGTGAGATGGGCGTGCCAGATGCGAAGACGAGAGAGCGTAGTCTCCCAACCTCGGCATCGGTGATAAGAAGAAGGCCAGAAAAATAAACTTGGCTTGATACAATATAATTTGTTATGAGTCATAATTATTAACCTGAACACGGACCAACTGTACTGCCAACGGTCGCGAAGGCAGTTAGAGATTACAGCGTAGTCTAAGAATGAAGTACCTCTATATGAAACTGGGAGGTCATGTTCCGCTGATCACGCAGCAAGTCTTCCTGCTTGTTTCCCTGAACATCAAACACCAAAGTCGTATCGAAGAACTAGGGGATGAGGCGAATCAAAACTGTTAATAGCTTGCAAAGCACCACAGGAGTCTGAGATAGTACAAACGTTGAGGTAGGTACAGATGCAATACGAATAACTGCAATGAGAATGGCAGACAATTCTGCTGTAAAAATGTTAGACGAGTCCAATAAATGTCCTCGCACAACGTTGTCCGGGAACACTGCTGTAAACCCGACACCATCAAAGGATTTAGAACCATCAGTGTACACTGCAATGACATGAGAATGAGACCAGAAGTGGTTGAGAAAAGGGAGTGGGAAAGAACAAACAGAACTGTCAGAACCTCCCAAGAGTGAAGAGAAAAGTTAGATGCTGTATGAAAATATAAAGGGGGTAACTGAAGAGAAGTCAAGAGCGACTGAAGAGGAAGAGAAAAGGGATGGAGTAAATAGGGATGGTGAACAAATAATGGACTTCTACTAACATCCGTTACTATCCTGTAAGTAGAAGGATCGTGAAGGTCATGAGAGTGGACAAAATAACGGAGGCAATGGGCATGACGTCCGTCGTTCAAGGATGGAACATTCGCCTCTGCATATAGGCTCTCGACAGGGCAGGAATGACACCAAGACATAAACGTAATCCCTGATGATGGATGGGGTCAAGTTTAGAGAGAGTTACGGGAGAGGACAAAACAGGAGGCCGAGAAATCTGACCCTATCACTTTCAGGAATACGGGAGCCATACATGTACAATGGATTATCAGAGACAACAGAACGTCTGGTGAAAGTAATTTGGTGCTTTTTAGCACCAGAAATTTTAAACTCATGCGTAGTGGTCCAATGGGAAACACAGTTGATAACATTCCGGAGTGAAGCTGCTACTAGGCGACAGTCAGCGCCTGCACAAGCTATAGCAAAGTCATTGTCATAAACTAACAACCAAATATTAGATGGGAGAAGAGAGGACAGATCATTTATAGCTAGTAGAAAAAGAGTGGTACTAAGTACATATCCCTGAGGGACACCTTGGACAAAGTCCGGGACAAGCAAATTGTTAACCCGAACACTGAAGTGTCTTTCGGATAAGAAGTTTTTAGGGGAAAGTGGCAGATTGCCTCGGAGGCCTAAGGAATGAATTTGGGCCAAGATGTTATATCTCCAAGTAATGTCATGTGCCTTTTCAAGATCAAAAAAGATTTCGGTAGCTGAGTGGTTACTAGCAAAGGCATTACGAATATAGGTATCTAAGCAGAGTAAAGGAGACTATTGTGTCTCTAAATACCACACCAAGCGTCTGTTTACTAGACGTTCCATCACCTTGCAAACTGCACTGGTAAGAGCAATGGGACGATAGTGTGAAGCATCATGGCCCGAAGTACCTGGTTTACAAAAAGGCAAAACAACAACAGTTTTCCACAGTTGAAGAAGAACCCCTTGCGACCAAATAAGATTAAAGAGACGTAAGAGTACTAAAAGGGTTGATGTAAATGATTTGCGAAGAAAAGTATACTGGTAACATGAAGCAGTAGGTGTCTACGGACTAGGAAGGTTAATAAAGTCTACAACGTGAAGGTAGCGGAAAACGAGTAAGTAGCGAATGATTGGAACACTGAGAAGAAAGCAGTTGTGTTGATGGCTTATAAAAGTGAGGAGGAGTGACGAGAGGTGGATCGGTGTCCATCATTGGTTTTGTCTCCTCAATATATTCGGAGATAGCTTCAAGCGTTTCAGAAGACAAGGAAGTTGCAGGTAGTACGGCATCAAAATGGAGGGGCGAGGGTGTGTAAAGAATGGAGAGACGATGAAAGTTACTAAAGAAGGGGGTATGAAAGATTAGAGTTAACTTGGGAGGGGACAGGAGAGGAAGAAACTGTATGAGGGGGAGGATGAGCCTCCACACCCATAACAGAGACAGTAGCTTTTCTTGGGAAGGATAAATGAAGAAAGCGTCAAATGAGATTTGAACTTTGGGGATGTTTTAGACTTTGGAGAAGTAGAGTGGCGAAGGGAAGGTGTAGTTGTGGGAGGTCTTGAGCCATAGATACATGCAAGCAAGAAGATGAAGCCTCAAGGACAGTTTTAGGTGAAAAAGAGTTAGAAAAAGAGGTGACTGTAGCGGTTGTGGCCACAGAGTAGACTGTGGAAGTAGGTACCACCGAGGTTGGACGCCGCTTAGTAACCCTAGAATAAGAAAATCGTGGAAGTTTTCCTTGGAGGAGGAGATGAAAGACTGCCGTGGCGAAATTGAAACAATGTCTTTGAGACTTCGGACTTCTCGATCTTTAAAATAAACTTGCAACAGCATGAATAAGCCGGGTGGGTCTCATTATAATTAAGACAAGAGGGAAGTAGGCTGCAGGATGTATTGGTATGGTCGGCAGCACCACAGACTAGACATTCTGCCATGGACCTGCGATATTTCGCTTGGTGGCCGCAGCGCCAGCAATTTCTACACTGTCGGACTTGTAAACTGTGTCCCTCAATATAAATTGATGACGGAAATAAATGGTATAAAATACCGACACAATGGAAATATAAACACAAATGCAGTATAATGTGATCCTTTATTGACAACGTTTCACCCACACAGTGGGCTTTTTCAAGTCACACACGGATCTACCTGTGGTTGGAAGGTACGAGAGTATTTATAGTCATGTTGAGGTCAGGTGGAGAATGCTGCAGCTGATGATCTACCGGGTGGGGTTATAGAGTCTTGGGTAGCTTGGCAGGGGTATTGGACAAGTTTTGAGTAGACCTTCTGCAGTGTTCTATGTTCTTATGTGGGATAGCGATGAAGAAGTTTCTTGGCGAGTGGTTCAGCTATGTTATAGAAGCCATTGTTCTGGTTGAAATTGTTGGTTGTAGAGATGAGCGATGATTCCAGGATTCTTCTGTATTGAGTGTTGTCTTCTGTGGCTATAAGTCTTGAGTTTTTGTAGTTAACTAAATGGTTGTGTGAATTGCGATGTTGTACACAGGCATTCCTTGTATCGTCAGTCCTGCTTGCATATTGGTGTTCTGAAATACGTGTTTGGAGGTCTCTTGATGTTTCGCCCACATATAATTTGTTGCAGTCATTACAAGGGATTATGTATACCCCTGCAGAGGATGGAGGTTTGTCCTGTCTACTACTGGTGATGTCCTTGATGGTCGTGGTTGTGGAGGTAGATACTTGGAATGATGTTTTGGCAAAGATGTTGGAAACATGTTTGGCAATGGAGTTGGTTGGGAGGACTATGTATCTCTTCTCGGCAGTGTCTATATTGCCATGTTTATATTGCCATTCTCTGGGTGTGTTGAAGATGTTTAATGCCCGCCGTCTGCAGTCTCTGATGAAGTGACGAGGATAGTGGAGTTTAGAAAATACTTGTTCAATTATAGTGCATTCTTCCTCAAGGAACTCATTGCTGCAGATTCTGAGTGCACGTAGGAAGAAGCCTATAATTACACCACGTTTGGTTTTGGTGTCGTGGTGAGAGTAGAAGTGGAGAAGATCGTTTTGGTTGGTGGGTTTTCGATAGACTTTAAAACGAAGTTCGTTGTCAGCTTTGCAGAGCAGAACATCAAGGAAAGGAAGAGTGTTGTCGACTTCTTCTTCAAGTGTGAACTGGATTGAAGGCTCGACCTGGTTGAGCTTGTCTTGGAGAGCTTGAACGTTGAAGCGTTTAGGAGTTATGAGGAGAATGTCGTCAACATAACGGAGCCAGGTGACAGACGAAGGAATAATGGTGGAGAAACGTTCGGCTTCTAGATGTTCCATGTATAGGTTCGCCAGGACTGCACTGAGTGGCGAACCCATGGGTAGTCCAAAAGTCTGCTGAAAGAGGTGATTTTCGAAAGAGAAACACGTAAAGCCAACACATAGTTCAACAAGGTCGATGAAATCGCTGGCTGGAATGGGAAGATCAAGTGAATCATCAATTTTCCTGCGCAAAAGATCGATGGCTTGTGTAGTAGGTACTTTGGTGAATAGGGAAGTCACGTCAAGGCTGGAAAGTTTCTTGTTCCTGATGTTGATGTTGCGAATGCGATTGAGAAGATCACCCGAGTGTTTGAGATGTGCTGGACTGATAGTGCCCAAGAGTTTAGAGAGGTGTTTTGCGAGAATTCCTGAGAGCTGGTGGGGAGCACTGCCTATTCCAGAGGATATGGGCCTCAGTGGGATACCAGGCTTGTGAGTCTTTGGCAGGCCGTACATTCTGGCAGGTCTGGGGTTGCTGGGCATGGTGTGCAGAAGTTTCTTCCCTTGTTCTGAGCCCCTCAGAATGCGGCGAGTCCTTTGAAGAAAAGTCTATCGAAAACCCACCAACCAAAACGATCTTCTCCACTTCTACTCTCACCACGACACCAAAACCAAACGTGGTGTAATTATAGGCTTCTTCCTACGTGCACTCAGAATCTGCAGCAATGAGTTTCTTGAGGAAGAATGCACTATAATTGAACAAGTATTTTCTAAACTCCACTATCCTCGTCACTTCATCAGAGACTGCAGACGGCGGGCATTAAACATCTTCAACACACCCAGAGAATGGCAATATAAACATGGCAATATAGACACTGCCGAGAAGAGATACATAGTCCTCCCAACCAACTCCATTGCCAAACATGTTTCCAACATCTTTGCCAAAACATCATTCCAAGTATCTACCTCCACAACCACGACCATCAAGGACATCACCAGTAGTAGACAGGACAAGCCTCCATCCTCTGCAGGGGTATACATAATCCCTTGTAATGACTGCAACAAATTATATGTGGGCGAAACATCAAGAGACCTCCAAACACGTATTTCAGAACACCAATATGCAAGCAGGACTGACGATACAAGGAATGCCTGTGTACAACATCGCAATTCACACAACCATTTAGTTAACTACAAAAACTCAAGACTTATAGCCACAGAAGACAACACTCAATACAGAAGAATCCTGGAATCATCGCTCATCTCTACAACCAACAATTTCAACCAGAACAATGGCTTCTATAACATAGCTGAACCACTCGCCAAGAAACTTCTTCATCGCTATCCCACATAAGAACATAGAACACTGCAGAAGGTCTACTCAAAACTTGTCCAATACCCCTGCCAAGCTACCCAAGACTCTATAACCCCACCCGGTAGATCATCAGCTGCAGCATTCTCCACCTGACCTCAACATGACTATAAATACTCTCGTACCTTCCAACCACAGGTAGATCCGTGTGTGACTTGAAAAAGCCCACTGTGTGGGTGAAACGTTGTCAATAAAGGATCACATTATACTGCATTTGTGTTTATATTTCCATAAATTGATGACGGAAATTCTTGGTAGTCAAACGCTAAGCGAGCTACATTGCAGGGAAAGCGTCCCCACTCGAGAGCAGGTAGTACATAAGTGTCCACTTTGAGAATTGGGAGATTTTGGATCTCAAGTTGCTCCAGAATGTCAGCATCACATGCCCAGAAATCACGTTGAACATTGGTATGAAGCAGAACTACGGTGCCAAAGTAAGAATTGAGAGAAATGTGTTTTCGAATCATGATAGGAATATCGTCTATGGAGATAAGAAGGGAAAGATTGTGAGCCTGACCAGCATTTTGCACCGTGACGATGTGTGCACCATTCTTAAGAGTATGAAATGAAATATTTTGACCAACATGGCGCAGGTGTGCCTTGCTGATACTATGATCAGAAAGATAGTCAGTGGGAGGTGTCGGTTGCAGAGTGAAAAACTTAGGCTCCTGAGTAATTTGAAACATAATGTGTAAAGGAAGTGAGGGTCTTGCCAGTTTTTTCTGGGAAAAGCAAAGCAGTGTCATCTGTTAATGGTTGTGGTCGTTTAGGTGTGGGGACCGGAGGTGGTCCGTCCGGAGATGTGCAGGCGATCTGAAAATCGTCGCACCGTAAAGGGGGAAGCCGGAAGCATGGTCAAAGACGTGCGAAAGTCGAATTTATCAAAGGAGTTAGGTGGAACCCCTGTACCAGGGACAAACAACGATATGTTACCTGTAGAAGGTACCGGAATGTTAGAAAGGTCCGAAGAATGGTCCGATAACAATGCAAAGTCAGAAGAGGGCGCTGCAGCAGAAAGGGGCCAGGAGGAGAAATTAGGTCACTTGTCTCTTGTTCTTCCGAAATAGAGAAAAAAGTTAAAAAGAAAAAAAGGCTAAAAAAATGAGGTGGGGGGGGGGAAGGGGGTAATGGAGGGGTAGCTGCTAGGAAGAATAAAAGTGCGGTACTGATGGAGATGATGGTGGTGTAACTGAGGTACATACATGCATACGTATATATATATACATACAATACAATTCCCACACACATACACACACCGAAATATTCAAGTGTACGTACATGTAAATATATGCACATGCATAAAGACCCATACATAAATACACACACGACTATATACAGAAAAAATACATGTATAAATACTACACAAATAACCCACAGATAGGAGAATGCATTTTAGTTTTATGACCATCCTCCGACAGTCCTTTAGCACGCACTGAAGTAGAGGAGGCTAGGCTTATGGAATAAGGGGATACCTTTCTCGGATCGCACAGCAATGGAAATACGCGCAACATATACCGGAGTCTACAACTAGTCGGCTAACACGTACGTGAAATTATCTTTTGGGAGTTAGGCAATTTACACACATTCATTACTTAAAAATTAAAACTTGTTTAATGTAAATGAATAAAATTGTTGAACGAGACAAGGCAGGTTCAAAAGTAAAAAGCTGAGAAAATACTACTCAACACCAGACTAGATTCCTATCCTAGTTGATACATTATTCTACTTGTCTAAAATACAAACAATAACCTTTCTAAATTTGTAGCCAAAGCCAACACTATCAGGGATGCCAACCTGCCCTCCATATACTATAACGGATCTAGCTGAAAGAAAATACAGGATATTGTGAAAACATTTTACGTGGCTGAAACTACCGGGACCTGAACACGATGATCAACGAACACAGAAACGCCTGTTAAAGGAATAACATGAGCAGCACTTGTACTATTCGGAAATCGTGTCAGGAACTTTTCAGATGCTAAACAACTAGTTATCAAAGAATCAGACTCTGCTTGGAATCTACTGTAATTATCACGAACACAAGGAATTCAGGTTCTTTCTTAATTTCAGAAACCCTGGTTAAACTTACTCTCACCACACATGATACTCTGCTATTTCATAAAAATTTTATAGACGAACGATGCCGTCGGCCAACTGACCTAACTTAATGTTAAAGCATTCGATGGCTCCACTAAGACAAGTGATATTACAGCAGGGAACATTACCTGCCCAGCTTTATATCTAACCTCAGACCCTCACTATATATATATATATATATATATATATATATATATATATATATATATATATATATATATATATATATATATATATATATATATATATATATATATATATATATATATATGTGTGTGTGAAATTAAGACACATGTGCAACATTTGGGTATCTTTATTGTAGACGTTTCGCCATCCAGTGGCTTTATCAATACAAATTCTAGGACATAACTTGAAGACAGTAGGACTATATACAGAAGATGAGGTAATCAGTCCCTCAACCTAGGAGTAGGTGCGAAGAGCACCGTAGTCTTGGAGATTCTGAAGCAGAAGGAAGGAGCCTGGCGCTTATATAGTAACGTCAGGTGTAGCAGACGAGGGCATAGTCACTGGTAGGCGGGATTCCCCAGTGGAAGTAGGTCCTTCCCAAAGAGATGGGTTAGTTGTAGTACTAGTTGTCGTAGCAGTGAAGGTTATGTTCATGTCCTCAGAATCAAGATTCTACGGCTACGACAACTACTACTACAACTAACCCATCTCTTTGGGAAGGACCTACTTCCACTGGGGAATCCCGCCTACCAGTGACTATGCCCTCGTCTGCTACACCTGAGGTTACTATATAAGCGCCAGGCTCCTTCCTTCTGCTTCAGAATCTCCAAGACTACGGTGCTCTTCGCACCTACTCCTAGGTTGAGGGACTGATTACCTCATCTTCTGTATATAGTCCTACTGCCTTCAAGTTATGTCCTAGAATTTGTATTGATAAAGCCACTGGATGGCGAAACGTCTACAATAAAGATACCCAGATGTTGCACTTGTGTCTTAATTTCATCTTGTCGGTATTATATACCATTCTTGCACAACATATATATATATATATATATATATATATATATATATATATATATATATATATATATATATATATATATATATATATATATGTCGTGCCGAATAGGCAGAACTTGCGATCTTGGCTTAAATAGCAACGCTCATCTTGCCATATAGGACAAGTGAAAATTTGTGTATGCAATAATTTCGTCAAAATCATTCTGAACCTAACGAAAAAAATATATTTCACTGTGTTTGTTTAGTATTAAATTACTGTAAACAAATCTAAAATATATTTAGTTGGGTTAGGCTAAAATAAATTGTTCTTGTTATAATAAGGTTAGGTAAGTTTTCTAAGATTCTTTTGGTGCAAAATTAAATTTTTTTACATTAACATTAATGAAAAAAATATATCTTTAAACGTATAAAAGAAAATTTCAGAAAGGACTTAATTTTAAATGAGTTCTTGCTAATTGACCAGTTTTACATATTCGGCACGACATATATATATACATATATATATATTATATATATATATATATATATATATATATATATATATATATATATATATATATATATTTTACAACCCAAGAATCCGAAGACCTGTTATCCTGGGTGTAAAGGGAACAAAATAAACACAGCAGAAAACTTTTGACTTATATTATCCTTTCACCAAGTAAGTACAGAAGTATGTACACTATATATAGTATGTACACCAATAGATATCAGTGCACTCCATGGTAAGCAAGGCAAGATAGAAGCCACTAGAGAGCAGACCGTGCTTCAACCAGCTCTAGAATGGGAATGACAGGGACAGACAGGCGGGTGGTACCCACAACACCTCTGCGATTGCCAAAAACCATCTTTTCATTGGCTTGAACCTGGGTACTGATCGAGCGACGGGGCCCCATGCGCCGAATAAAGGTTACGTACTCTTTGCATGCCACAACATATAAATACATATATCTGCCGGGTGTGCTACAGGGAATGTGCACTCAATCCCTCAACTGGCAACATCCGTGCACACAATGGATGTCTAGGCTCCAGGAGAGCTCCAAATAAGAACAACCAACAGCCCCTCCCAACAGACAGCGCTGACAGCTACCGTGACTTCAGCTCTACAGAGGACTTCAAATCTGCAATCAAATTAACATCCACCAGGACTCTGACACACATCCCCAAAGCAGCTCGCCCTCTAGTCGCTAGCAAATTCACTGACCTTCTGAAGAAAGTCAACGATGCTCCTTCAAACAACAGATCCTGGCACAACCTGCTGCTTTGTTGGCAATGCCTGTTTAGCTGTCCCACCAAGGGGGGACAAGTCACTAGTAACACAAGTTATTAGGGCAATAAATGCATTCCCGAGGGATGACAACCTCGTCCGTCTCATCCCTAGAGCGACAAACACTCGCCGGGCAAATGCCAACAACAGGACACCCGACGCCTCAAAAATCAGAGCACAAATTAGCAAAAAAATAGAAGAGGGTAATACTATTGGAGCTCTGAGGCTTATAACCAGTGAGGATACCATCGCTCCCAAGGACGTCAGCACGGCGCAAGCTCTGAAGGACAAACATCCACCCAGGGCTCCCAGTACCAACATTGACCTCCATGACATTGCAGCTGGCGAAGAACATCTAATCTTACAGGATGCTGATGTGTATAAAGCTGCTATGTCATTTCCATAGGGCTCAGCAGGAGGTTGCACCGGTTTAAGGCCTCAACACTTAAAACAAATACTCAATCCAGCACTTTGTGATGTTTCAGAGAGGCTGGTGTCTAAACTCATCAAATTTTCCAACCTGTGCCTGGCTGGCAGTGTCCCAGAGGCCATTAGACCCCTTTTCTTTAGTGCCTCATTGTGTGCCCTCGGGAAAAAGGATTGAGGAGTCAGGCCCATTGCAATGGGCAACACCATTCGGCTCCTAGTCTTCAAGGCTGTAGTAAGAAGAGTGACTCAAGAGGCTGCTGCAATGTTGAAACCAACTCAGCTAGGTTTTGATGTTCAACAAGGCTGTGAAGCAGCTGCCCACGCAGCACGAGTATATATCAACAACATGTCCGATGAAAAAGCCTTGATCAAACTGGACTTTGTAAACGCCTTCAACTCAGTCAGAATGGATGCTGCTCTCCAAGCAGTTTATAGAAACTTCCCTTCCCTCTATCCCTTCATAGAATCGTGTTATAGTGTGACTTCCAAACTATTGTTTGGGGACCATGAAATTGACTCGTGTGAGGGTGTGCAATAGGGGGACCCTCTCTCCCCCTTTCTATTCTGTTTGGTCATCAAGGAAGTCACAGAAGCACTCTCCAGTGACCTCAATATCTGGTTCTTGGATGATGGTATCCTGGCTGGCACAACAGAATCTCTCCTAAAGTACCTCAAAAAAATTAAAGACACAGGAGAAAGCCTGGGCCTATCTTTAAACCCCACCAAATGCGAAATAGTTTCTACCAATCGACAAATGATCCAGAATATTAGTGCTGTTTTACCAGAAGCACGAGCCATTGATCCAGCCAATAGCACTCTCCTTGGCGCTCCTCTTGGGTGCAATGCCATCGATCTGATCCTTGAAAAAGTCTCAGACCTCCGGACGATGGAAGGCAGGATGAAAGACATTGATACACATGATGCCTTCTACCTACTCACCAGGTGCCTGTCAATCCCAAAACTTACCTACTTTCTGAGATGCTCCCCAGCCTTCAGCAGTCCAAAACTCAAAGAATATGACTCTCTCCTTAAGACCATGCTAGAGAGTGTACTGAATCTTTCCCTTGAAGATGGGCAGTGGTTGCAAGCCTCTCTTCCGGTCAGGCTTGGGCACCTGGGAGTATGCAGATCCTCCCAGATTGCTCTACCAGCTTTCCAAATTCTTCCTGATAACCTCAGTGACTCAGCAGGAATACAGAACCTTAACTATGCCAGTGCTATCAATGAATGGGAAACTCTTGCTGTTCCAGCACCAAACCCTAGTGCAGCACTGGCTCACAGTCAAGCTGGGATTGCCTGATCGCTGAAAAGGTGCTCGCCAACATGCTCAGAGCTGTAACATCAGACATGGAGATTGGCTGTCTCCAGGCTGTGAGCACACATCACTCCGGGAACTTCCTCCAAACAGTTCCCATATCGGCAATGGGAACGCACCTCGATCCTAAGACCCTCCATACTGCAGTGGCCCTGAGCCTTGCTGCCCCAGTTCACACGGAATATACGTGTATTTGCTGCGAAGCGCAAGCCGACCAATATGGTCTACATGGTCTTGACTGTTCCAAAACGAAGGGTTGGCATGCAAGACCCAATGAGGTCAACGACATCATAAAGAGAACCCTTGTTGCAGCTGGATGCCCAGCCGAGAGGGAGCCTCGATCACTAGCAGCCAACAATACCCACAACCCAGCAAACCGCCCCGACGGGATCACCATCTATCCTTGTAAGAATGGCAAGCCCTTAGCATGGGACTATACATGTGTGTCCACACTGGTTGACACCTATATCCATCACGGTGTCGGGTGACAGGCAGGAGCTGCTGACCACAGGGAGGAGTACAAGATCAGCAAGTGCAGGGACATAAGCCAACAGTATCAATTTGTCCCAGTGGGATCAGAGACCTTGAGATCATGGGGAAAAATACCACACGTTTCCTTAAAGAATTGGGTTCCAGACTCATCGACAGCACCAGGAACCCAAGTGCAGCCACTTTCATGTTCCAGCGCCTCAGCATGGCCATCCAGAGGGGAAATGCTTACTGCATACTTGGCTCACATCCAGCTTCGGAGGAGCTAGAGGAAATTAATAATCTTTAATATATTGTACCATTGTATTCATGTTTGCATTTTCTGTAAATGTATTCTGCCCATTAATAGATTTTCCCATAGAATATAAAATACAGGGGGTGGTAGGAGAAGAAAATATTCAAACTGCTCTGGGGAGAACCTTGAGTTTTCCCTGAGGTACGTTTATTGTCTTCTCTGAGGATGAGGGTCCCCGGGTCAACCCCTCGGAAGTAATGCAAATAAGCAGATAAACACTAAGGTACAAAGACTGACCAGTAAGCAGGAAGCAAACAGGCTGGTGGACGCTTGCTCTGGTAGGCTAGCACGCGGTCGACACAATGTCCGTCGTCGGCTGACAGAAGTTATCTCCATACATCTGCGTAAATATAAAATTTACACCCGCATCGCTGTCACTATTTGTCTGGAGGGTTTGTGGAGATGTGATAGTTGGAGTTAAACATAGTTGTTGGATGATAACACATATATTAGCAGAGTGTGAGAGGGGAGCCTGTCATACACCTAAGCACGGAGTGAGGACGAGGCCGGAAGCTCAGCGCTCTCATGTGGCATCACATGACGTCACACAAGCTAGTCACTGGGACTAGCAAGGGGTCAACTATGTAAAACATATGGATGGTACTATGATAATCAGATAACATATACATATACAGGGGATCAACAGCTATGGGTTCGAATCCTTGGCTAGTTCAGTGTTGTTATATATATATATATATATATATATATATATATATATATATATATATATATATATATATATATATATATATGCAAAAGAAGCCACAAGGGGGTGGAAATCTTTATCTAAAGTACTTTCACACTTCTCAGTGGGTCATCAGGAGCTATGCGATGTTGGTTAAACTTCTAACTCCCATGGTGCGTAAGATCTCGGATGCACATATTAAAAAAAAACGTTGACCTTACCGAAAGACTCCAAAAATTAAATGTCATTCATGACTTTACCCTATTGAGCTTAGATATCACAGCTTTGTTTGCCAAAGTCCCTGTCCTTGACTTGCTTTTGTACCTTGAAGAGGAAGTAGAAAAATTCCCCATGCCCTACCTCAGGAAAATAATAATTGAATTGATAAAACTTTGTGTTTCTGATTGTAAGTTCCTGTTTGGAAGGAAATACTATGCTCAAAAACAAAGCATGGCAATGGGAAATCCCCTGAGACCCTTACTCAGCAACTTATATATGGAATTCTATGAGACTAGACTTCTTAAAGACATTCTCCCAGATAAAGCTAGTTAATTGGTTCAGATACATAGATGATGTTCTTTGCCCATGGCCTAGAGATCACAATAGTGATGAGTTCCTACCTAGACTCAGTGGGCCAGTACCTTCCATTAAGTTCACTACAGAACATGAAATAAACAACACTTTTCCGTTCCTAGATGTTTTAATTCATCGTGTCGACAGGAAATTCAAATTTACAGTTTATAGGAAGTCCACCGGTGTGTTGTCATATATTCAATACAATTGTAAAAAGGAAAGTGTTCCTCACAATTATCTTGAGAGCCTTGAGGATCTGCAGCCCAGACTACTTAGAGGTCAAATTCAGCAAAATATTCAACATAGCCACAAAACTGAGATATCCTAGGGATTTTGTCGAGAAGGCACTAATGTCAGCAAGAACGACTTTCTACAGGACTGAACCTAAGGAAGTGATGGCCAGGAAAAATGTACTAGTTTTACCATACAATGAGAACCTGGTTTGCCTGCGTGAGGCATTAAAAAGAACAATATAAACCTTGATTTCAATAACACTGGGACAGTGAACCAAAGGAAGATTAAAAACACAAGGTCCCATGTACTCAGTCTTATATCTCATATGTAGGTCAAACAGGTTAAATTATAGAATCCAAAATAGCCGAACATAAACAGTCAGGGCAGGAGTCGATCGCTATCTTTAACCACGTTAGGTCCTGTAATCACCCACCGGGATGGGATGCTGCCCAAATTATTGTACCAAGCAGTTGTCATAGAAAGAAACATAACTGAATCTTCTCTCTTGAAACATGACAGGAATACCATATATAACTCAAATTATGGATTATACAAGCTTAATAGCGATTTAGTAGAATCTATTGTACACAATCTTAAATAACAATGCTATACAATATCACAGGATTGCTCATTATGCCAGGTGGTCTCGTGGTGAATTGGTGACGCTCGACCAGTTGTCTACACACCAAAACACCATGCTATGCCAGTTGTTGTACGGTTTATAACACGTTTAACTGTGATTGTACCATACATTGACAGGTGCACAGGATTACCTGATAACATAGGTAGTGGGTTAAAGGATATTAGAAGTAGAAATCTGGATCATAGAAATATTATGGGAATAGTATAGAAGAATCCCAAGTAAAGCATATTAGTCGATACTGAGAAGAATGGTAGATAATATTTATGAAAATATTAAGAGATACTTCTAAGTACCCCTGAGAACATTCGAGTTCCCCAGAACAGGACATTTAAACGGACAAAGAGCACATTCATTTCCTTTCTTTTATTAATTAAAATGGTTACACAGAATAATTGGAATCAAGGTATATAACATTCACTGAAAAACGTGTTTTCTCAAGTCACATGACCTGTTCTTAACGATTAGAAAATGCTTGGGGCAGACTATTATATCTTCTAATTTCATAATATTTGGCTTCTCAAAACCCTTTTACCCCTTATAGGGGGAGACGGAGATGGTGAGAGAGTAGGCAGCAGGTGACAGACCCACACGGCGCTTTTTTTTTTTTTTTTTTATTCGCCGGTATTCTCCCGGCCCGGGTCTTTTCCAAGTAGTGGTGACCCGGCCTTGGCTCCCTATCTGGGGAGTGTCTCGAGACTTAAGTCTCCCATGGGAGGAGGTACAAGTACCTCCTCATCTTTGGGACCAAGTGTCCCCAGGCCTAGCCACATTCCCCGCCCTCACGGGGCTCGTAGGGATAAGCTAGGCCTCTGGTCTGCCATCTACCCCGCCTCAAAGGGGCTCGTGGGGATGGCAGTCTTATGAGCTGCAGATGGTAGCAAGCTCAGGTCTCTCTTGACCTTCTTCACACTGCGCTGTTCTTAGAAAACTTATATATATATATGTGTGTGTGTGTGTGTGTGTGTGTGTGTGTGTGTGTGTGTGTGTGTGTGTGTGTACTCACCTAGTTGAGGTTGCAGGGGTCGAGTCTAAGCTCCTGGCCCCGCCTCTTCACTGGTCGCCACTAGGTCACTCTCCCTGAACCATGAGCTTTATTGTACCTCTGCTTAAAGCTATGTATGGATCCTGCCTCCACTATATGGCTTCCGAAACTATTCCACTTCCTGACTACTCTGTGGCTGAAGAAATACTTCCTAACATCCTTGTGATTAATCTGTGTCTTCAGCTTCCAATTATATCCCCTTGTTGGTGTGTCCAATCTCTGGAACATTCTCTCTTCACCTTGTCAATTACTCTCCGTATTTTGTAAGTCGTTATTATGTCCCCCCTATCTCTCCTGTCCTCCAGTGTCGTCAGGTTGATTTCCCTTAACCTCTCCTCGTAGGACATACCTCTTAGCTCTGGGACTAGTCTTGTTGCAAACCTTTGCACTTTCTCTAGTTTCTTTACGTGCTTGGCTAGGTGTGGGTTCCAAACTGGTGCCGCATACTCCAATATGGGCCTAACGTACACGGTGTACAGGGTCCTGAACGATTCCTTATTAAGATGTCGGAATGCTTACACTTGTTGTCCTGTTCACCTAGCAGCAAATAGAGTACCTGGGTGTTAGTCGACTGGTGTGGGTCGCATCCTGGGGGACAAGATTGAGGACCCCAATGATGACGGACTGACTTTCTTGGGTTATCCTGGGTGACTAACCCTCCGGGGTTAAAAATCCGAACGAAATCTTATGTTATGTTATGTTATCTTATCTTATCTTACCGTCCACAGGATGGATATGTGGTGCACAATAAACTAGCCACTTCGGTGGCAAAATCTAAAAAAATCTCTGTTGTTGTGATAGTGATGATGCTAATTGTATTATTTATTTATTTATTTATCTATTTTATTTATTAATTTGAACATGATACAGAGAAGTACAAAAGAATACAGTTAAATGCAGCATGCCGAAGCCACTTGTATGCAGAGCATTATGGGCAGGCTTAAAATTAACTTAAGATTAACTAAGAAATGATATATTCAGTGGTACAAAAATTATTGTAAAACAGATAACAATTTAGTACAAATAAATATTACAAAGACAGGTTATATGATCATTTACTGTGTTGCTGTGTAATCACTAGAATGGAGTATTATGTTAGGTAATGAAGTTAAATAGTAACAAAGTTTGATTGGGTCACAGGTTGACATTTATGAGATACAATAATGAGACATATATGAGATACAATTTATGAGATACAATTATTCAGTATTTATTTAGTTGTGGGTGAGTAAGTGATTTTTGAGAAGAGACTTGAATTTATAAACAGACAGTGTTTCTTTTATATTCACAGGTAATGAATTCCAGATTTTAGGGCCTTTTATGTGCATTGAGTTTTTGCATAGCGTGAGATGGACACGAGGAACATCAAAGAGTGATCTGTGCCTTGTGTTATGATCATGTGTTCTGTTGAGGTTGGTAAGGAGATGTTTGAGGGGAGGGTTTATGTCAGAGTTAAGTGTTCTATGTATGTAGTAGGTGCAGTAATAAGTATGGATATTTTGTATGGTGAGTAGGTTTAGAGTTTTGAATATTGGTGGAGTGTGCTGCCTATAGTGGGAATTTGTTATCATTCTGACTGCAGCCTTTTGTTGGGTGATTAGTTGTTGAGCCCCATGCACGAATTCCATAGGTGAGATAGGGGTAGATAAGTGAGTGATATAGGGCCAGGAGGGCTGACTGTGGAACATAGTACCGTATCTTCGATAGTATGCCTACGGTCTTAGAATTTTTTTTGGAAATTTGTTGTATATGTGTTTGAAATTTGAGTCTATTATCAAGGTGGATTCCTAGGAATTTTCCCTCTGTGAGTTTTGTGATAGGTGATCCATTTATCATTATGTTAAGAGACACATCTGCAGCTGTTACCAAACTGAATTCTAGTTGGTTTTGTCAATGTTTAGAGTAAGTTTGATTAATGAAGTTTCTTGTTGTGGTAATGGTGGTGTTGATGTTTCAGATAGTGATTTTTGTTGTGGTGGTAGTGATAATGTTAATATTTGTGACAATGAGGTTTATTGTTGTGATAGAGATTGTGTTGATGTTTCTTGTGATGTTAGTGATGGTATTGATGTTTGTTTTGATGCTAGTGATGGTTTGAAGTTGTTTGTTGTTGTGGTAGTGATGATGTTGATGTTTGTTGTGATGGTACTGATGGTGTTAAAGTTTGTGATAATGAAGTTCGTTGTGGTAAAAGTGATGGTGTTAATGTTTGTTACAGTGAAGCTTGTACCGGTTATAGTGATGATGTTAATATTTGTCATAGTGGACTTTACTTTGGTAATAGTGATGATGTTATTGTTTGCGATAGTGGAGTTTGTTGTGATGATAGTGATGATATTAATGTTTGTGACACTGAAGTAGTTGTTGTAGTGGTAGTGATGGTGTTAGTTTTTGTGATGGTGAAGTTCGTGGTGGTGATGGTGCTTAATAAACGTGATCTCCAAGCAACACGTTTATCAGTTTGTCGAGCTGACTTACGACTTCTCCCCCAACTGACGTATTGGTGAAATCTTGATACATAGGATATCTTTTACAAGCCTGTTGCTAACCTCTGGCCCAGCTCTTAGGCATAGCCTACTTCCATTAGTGCACCCACCAGATTGTGACAGTGCCTTCAACTGCTGCACCAATCTCCTGGATCCAGTACATAATTGTACATTCACCTGCCCCTTGATCCAGGCCAAGAAACTAACATCTTATATCAAGGTTGAAAAGACTGGTTACCTCATCTCCCACTGATTTCTGTTCATAATATTTGTACTGAGTTGAGGAAGCTGCTGGCTGGCGACAACATTTTCATAAGAAATGTACCTAAGTGTTGTAAATGTTTCTTATTCATTAAGAATATTCACAGTATATATACACTGAGAGGCATACACCTCTTGGTGTATATATTCGAGTGCAAAGCTTAATAAGTTTTATGTTTGTTTTTCATATTAATAAAAGATGAGAAAACGTAACTGGGTAACTAATATATTAATGTAATTGTATCTATGAAAAACAAAATAGTGATTTTATGTTTATATTTTGGTAATAGTTATATTCTGCAGTCTATATTCGCCTTTTACACGTTTTCTATGAGTAAAAACATGTTAGAAGAAAACTAAAAGTTTAAGTTAAACTTCATTAAATATTTTATTGTCGCGAATGGATGGATAAAAGAAGAAAAAGATTTAACCCTCTGGGTGAATAATCCGAAGGGTTAGTGACCCAGTAGAATTATTATAGTTGGCTAATTTCCTCAGGGATCTTTTGATCCTCTTCCCCAGGCTGCAACCCACAAAATTTGTCTAAAACACAGGTACCTACTTATAAGCTCTTAGGTGATCAGAAGATACAGGTGCAATGAAACATGCGCAGTATTTCCGAATGTGCTGGGATCGAAACTTGGTCCTTAAGATGAGAGCCGAAGACGCTAGCCCACTCAGCTCACACATTAAGGTCAGTGGTTCGAGCCCCAGTACGGAAGAAATCATTGGCGTACGTTTCTTCAAGACATCTGCTGTCACTGTTCACCTATCTGCAAATAGGTACCTAGATGTTATCCGACTGGTGTGGGTCGTATCCTGGGGACAAAATTAACCAAATTTGCTCGAAATGTTCTGCATAACAAGGGGCTTTCTATATAGAATGGCAGTGATGTACCTAGGTTTGTACAAGTTGTATATTTTAAATGAAGTTTCTTATTATTACTGTTATTATTATTATTATTATTATTATTATTATTATTATTATTATTATTATTATTATTATTAGTAGTATTATTATTATTATTATTATTATTATTATTATTATTATTATTATTATTATTATTATTATTATTATTATTATTATTATTATTATTATTATTATTATTATTATTATTTTTAGTAGTAGTAGTTTTGTTGTTATTTTTTTAATTATAACCTACATCTAAAACAGGTACATCGCGAGGCTCACCTGGCCAGGAGCAAAGTGGTTGTATCACAGCTGCTGGACAAAGGTCAGTTGTATCTGATGTATACAACCAACTACCTCCCACAGGATAGCAACCTACTACCTCCCACATGATACCAACCTACTACCTCCCACAGGATATCAACCTACTACCTCCCACAGGATAGCAACCTACTACCTCCCACAGGATACCAACCTACTACCTCCCACAGGATATCAACCTACTACCTCCCACAGGATACCAACCTACTACCTCCCACAGGATACCAACCTACTACCTCCCACAGGATATCAACCTACTTCCTCCCACAGGATACCAACCTACTACCTCCCACAGGATATCAACCTACTACCTCCCACAGGATATCAACCTACTACCTCCCACAGGATACCAACCTACTACCTCCCACAGGATACCAACCTACTACCTCCCACAGGATACCAACCTACTACCTCCCACAGGATACCAACCTACTACCTCCCACAGGATACCAACCTACTACCTCCCACAGGATACCAACCTACTACCTCCCACAGGATATCAACCTACTACCTCCCACAGGATACCAACCTACTACCTCCCACAGGATATCAACCTACTACCTCCAACAGGAAACCAACCTACTACCTCCCACAGGATACCAACCTACTACCTCCCACAGGATACCAGCCTACTACCTTCCCACAGGATATCAACTCTACTACCTATTACCCTCACAGGATACCAATCTACTACTACCTCCCACAGGATACCAACCTACTACCTCCCAAAGGATACCAACCTAACCTACTTCCTCCCACAGGGTACCATCCTACTACACAAGATACCAACCTACTACCTCCCACAATATACCACCCTACTACCTCCCACATGATACCAACCTACTACCTCCCACAGGATAACAACCTACTACCTCCCACAGGATACCAACCTACTACCTCCCACAAGATACCACTACCTCCCGCATACTCCTACTATCTCCCACAAGATACCAACCTACTACCTTTCACAGGATACCAACCTACTGCCTTCCACAGGATACCAACCTACTACCTCCCACATGATACCAACCTACTACCTCCTACAGGATAACAACCTACTACCTCCCACCCCTACACATGATACCAACCTACTACCTCCAACAGGATACCAACATACTACCTCCCACATGATACCAACCTACTACCTCCCACAGGATACCAACCTACTACCTCCCACAGGATACCAACCTACTACCTCCCACAGGATATCAACCTACTACCTCCCACAGGATACCAACCTACTACCTCCCACAGGATACCAACCTACTACCTCCCACAGGATACCAACCTACTACCTCCCACAGGATACCAACCTACTACCTCCCACAGGATACCAACCTACTACCTCCCACAGGATACCAACCTACTACCTCCCACAGGATACCAACCTACTACCTCCCACAGGATACCAACCTACTACCTCCCACAGGATACCAACCTACTACCTCCCACGGGATATAAACACTACCTCCCACAGGATACCAACCTACTACCTCCCACAGGATATCAACCTACTACCTCCCACAGGAAACCAACCTACTACCTCCCACAGGATACCAACCTACTACCTCCCACAGGATACCAGCCTACTACCTTCCCACAGGATATCAACCTACTACCTCCCACAGGATACCAACCTACTACCTCCCACAGGATACCAACCTACTACCTCCCAAAGGATACCAACCTACTACCTCCCACAGGATACCAACCTACTACCTCCCACAGGATACCAACCTACTACCTCCCACAGGATATCAACCTACTACCTCCCACAAGATACCATCCTACTATCTCCCACAGGATACCAACCTACTACCTCCGACATGATACCAACCTGCTACCTCCCACAGGATACCAACCTACTACCTCCCACAGGATACCAACCTACTACCTCCCACATGATACCAACTTACTACCTCCCACAGGATATCAACCTACTCTCTCCCACAGGATACCAACCTACTACCTCCCAGAGGATACCAACCTACTACCTCCCACAGGATACCAACCGACTACCTCCCACAAGATTTCAACCTACTACCTCCAACAGGATACCAACCTACTACCTCCCACAATATACCAACCTACTACCTCCCACAGGATACCAACCTACTACCTCCCACAGGATACCAACCTACTACCTCCCACAGGATATCAAGTTACTACTTCCCACAGGATACCAGATTACTACCTTCCACAGGATACCAACCTACTACCTCCCACAGGATACCAACCTACTACCTCCCACAGGATACCAACCTACTACCTCCCACAGGATACCAACCTACTACCTCCCACAGGATATCAACCAACTGCCTTCCACAGGATACCATCCTACTACCTCCCACATGATACCAACCTACTACCTCCCAGAGGATATCAACCTACTACCTCCCACATGATAACAACCTACTACCTCCCACAGGATACCATCGTACTACCTTCCACAAGATACCATCCTTCTACTTCCCACAGGATACCATCCTACTACCTCCCACAGGACACAAACCTACTACCTCCCACATGATACCAACCTACTACCTCCCACAGGATACCAACCTAGTACCTCCCACAGGATACCAACCTACTACCTCACACAGGATACCATCCTACTACCTCCCACATGATACCAACCTACTACCTCCCACAGGATACCAACCTACTACCTCCCACAAGATACCAACCTACTACCTCCCACAGGATACCAACCTACTACCTCCCACAATATACCAACCTACTACCTCCTACAGGGTACCAACCTACTACCTCCCACAGGATACCAACATAAAACCTCCCACAGGATACCAACCTACTACCCCCCACAGGATACCAACCTACTACCACCCACAGGATACCAACCTACTATCTAACACAGGATACCAACCTACTACCTCCCACAAGATACCAACCTACTACTTCCCACAGGATGACAACCTACTACCTCCCACAGGATACCAACCTACTACCTCCCACAGGATACCAACCTACTACCTCCCACAGGATACCAACCTACTACCTCCCACGGGATACCAACCTACTACCTCCAACAGGATACCAACCTACTACCTCCCACAGGATACCAACCTACTACCTCCCACAGGATACCAAACTACTAACTCCCACAGGATACCAACCTCCTTCCTCTCACAGGGTACCATCCTACTACCTCCCACAAAATACCAACCTACTACCTCCCAAAAGATACCAACCTACTACCTCCCACAAGATACCAACCTACTACCTCTCACAGGATACCAACCTACTGCCTTCCACAGGATACCAACCTACTACCTCCCACAAGATACCCTCCTAATAACTCCCACAAGATACCAACCTACTACCTCCCACAGGATACCATCCTACTACCTCCCACAAGATACCAACCTACTTCCTCCCACAGGGTACCATCCTACTACCTCCCACAAGATACCAACCAACTACCTCCCACAAGATACCCTCCTAATAACTCCCACAAGATACCAACCTACTTCCTCTCACAGGATACCAACCTACTGCCTCCCACAGGATACCAAACTACTACCTCCCACAAGATACCCACCTAATAACTCCCACAAGCTACCAACCTACTACCTCCCACAAGATACCAACCTACTACCTCCCACAAGATACCATCCTACTACCTCCCACATGATACCAACTTCCTACCTTCCACATGATACCAACTTCCTACCTTCCACATGATACCAACCTACTACCTCCCACAAGATACCATCATACTACATCCCACAGACTACCAACCTACTACCTCCTACAAGATACCAACCTACTACCTCCCACAAGATACCAACCTACTACCTCCCACAATATACCAACCTACTACCTCCCACATGATACCAGCCCACTACCTCCCACAAGATACCAACCTACTACCTCCCACATGGTACCAACCTACTACCTCCCATATCATACCAACCTACTACCTCCCACATGATACCAACCTATTACCTCCCACATCATACCAACCTACTACCTCCCACATGATACCAACCTACTACCTCCTACAGGATACCAACCTAATACCTCCCACATGATACCAACCTACTACCTCCCACATGATACCAACCTACTACCTCCCACATAATATCAACCTACTACCTCCTACAGGATGCCAGCCTACTACCTCCCACAAGATATCAACCTACTACCTCCCACATGATTCCAACCTATTAGCTACCATATGATACCAACCTACTTCCTCCCACAAGATACCAACCTACTACCTCCCACATGATACCAACCTATTACCTCCCACATGATACCAACGTACTATCTCCCACAGGATACCAACTTACTACCTCCCACAGGATACCAACCTACTACCTCCCACAGGATACCAACCTACTACCTCCCACAGGATAACAACCTACTACCTCTCACAGGACACCAACCTACTACCTCCCACAGGATACCAACCTACTACCTCCCACAGGATACCAACCTACTACCTCCCACAGGATACCAACCTACTACCTCCCACAGGATACCAACATTCTACCTCCCACAGGATACCAACCTACTACCTCCCACAGGATACCAACCTACTACCTCCCACAGGATGCCAACCTATTACCTCCCACAAGATACCAACCTACTTTCTCCCACAGCATACCATCCTACTTCCTCCCACAAGATACCAACCTACTTCCACCCAAAAGATACCAACCTACTACCTCCCACAAGATATCAACCTGCTACCTCTCACAGGATACCAACCTACTACCTCCCACAAGACACCCTCCTAATAACTCCCACAAGATACCAATCTACTACCTCCCAAAAGATACTAACCTACTTCTTCCCACAGGGTACCATCCTACTAATTCGCACAAGATACCAACCTACTACCTCCCACAAGATACCCTCCTAATAACTCTCACAAGATACCAACCTATTACCTCTCACAGGATACCAATCTACTGCCTCCCACAGGATACCAACCTACTACCTTCCACAAGATACCAACCTACTTCCTCCCACAGGGTACCAACCTACTACTTCCCACAAGATACCCTCCTAATAAATCCCACAAGATACCAACCTACTTCCTCCCACAAGATACCAACATACTTCCTCCCACAGGGTACCATCCTACTACCCCGACAAGATACCAACCTACTACCTCCCACAATATACCACCCTACTACCTCCCACATGATACCAACCTACTACCTCCCACATGATGCCAACCTACTACCTCCCACAGGATACCATCATACTACCTCCCACAGGCTACCAACCTACAACTTCCTTCAAGATACCAACCTACTACCTCCCACAAGATCCCAACCTACTACCTCCCGCAATATACCAACATACTACCTCCCACATGATACCAACCTACTACCTCCCACAGGATACCAACCTACTACCTCCCACATAATACCAACCTACTACCTCCCACATGATACCAACCTACTACCTCCCACAAGATACCAACCTACTACCTCCCATATGATATCAACCTACTACCTCCCACATGATACCAACATTCTACCTCCCACAAGATATCAACCTACTACCTCCCACATGATACCAACCTCCTACCTCCCACATGATACCAACCTACTACCTCCCACAAGATACCAACCTACTACCTCCCACATGATACCAACCTACTACCTCCCACATGATACCAATCTACTACCTCCCACAAGATACCATCCTACTACCTCCTACATGATACCAACCTACTACCTCCCACATGATACCAACCTACTACCTCCCACAAGATACCAGCCTACTACCTCCCACATGATACCAACCTACTGCCTCCCTCATGATACCAACGTACTACCTCCCACATGATACCAACCTACTACCCCCTACAGGATACCAACCTACTACCTCCCACATGATTCCAACCTACTACCTCCCACATGATAACAACCTACTACCTCCCACAGGATACCAGCCTACTACCTCCTACAGGATACCAACCTACTACCTCCCATAAGATGCCAACCTACTACCTCCCACATGATACCATCCTACTACCTCCCACAAGATACCAACCTTCTACCTCCCACATGATACTAACCTACTACCTCCCACATGATACCATACTACTACCTCCCACATGATAGCAACCTACTACCTCCTACAGAATACCAACCTACTACCTCCCACATGATTCCAACCTACTACCTCCCACATGATACCAACCTACTACCTCCTACAGGATACCAACCTACTACCTCCTACAGGATACCAACCTACTACCTCCCATAAGATGCCAACCTACTACCTCCCACATGATACCAACCTACTACCTCCCACAAGATACCAATCTTCTACCTCCCACATGATACTAACCTACTACCTCCCACATGATACCAACCTACTACCTCCCACATGATACCAACCTACTACCTCCCACATGATACCAACCTACTACCTCCCACATGATACCAACCTGCTACCTCCTACAGGATACCAACCTACTACCTCACACATGATACCAACCTACTACCTCCTACAGGATACCAACCTACTACCTCCCATAAGATGCCAACCTACTACTTCCCACATGATACCAACCTACTACCTCCCACATGATACCAACCTTCTACCTCCTACATGATACCAACCTACTACCTTCCACATGATACCAACCTACTACCTCCCACATGATACCAACGTACTACCTCCCACAAGATACCAACCTACTACCTCCAACATGATACCAACCTACTACCTCCCACAAGATACCAACCTACTACCTCCCACATGATACCAACCTACTACCTCTCACATGATACTAACCTACTACCTCCCACATGGTACCAACCTACTACCTCCCACAAGATACCAACCTACTACCTCCCACAAGATACCAACCTACTACCTCCCACATGATACCAACCTACTACCTCTCACATGATACCAACCTACTACCTCCCACATGATACCAACCTACTACCTCCCACATGATACCAACCTACTACCTCCCAGATGATACCAACCTACTACCTCCCACATGATACCAACCTGCTACCTCCTACAGGATACCAACCTACTACCTCACACATGATTCCAACCTACTACCTCCCACATGATACCAACCTACTACCTCCCACATGATACCAACCTACTACCTCCCACAAGATACCAACCTACTACCTCCCACATGATACCAACCTACTACCTCCCACAAGATACCAACCTACTGCCTCCCACATGATACCAACCTACTACCTCTCACATGATACCAACCTACTACCTCCCACATGGTACCAACCTACTACCTCCTACAGGATACCAACCTACTACCTCCCACATGATACCAACCTACTACCTCCCACAAGATACGAACCTACTACCTCCCACAAGATACCAACCTACTTCCTCCCACATGATACCAACCTACTACCTCCTACATTATACCAACCTACTACCTCCTACAGGATACCAACCTACTACCTCCCACAAGATACCAACCTACTACCTCCTACAGGATACCAACCTACTACCTACCACAAGATACCAACCTACTACCTCCCACAAGATACCAACCTACTACCTCCCACAAGATACCAACCTACTACCTCCCACATGATACCAACCTCCTACCTCCCATATGATACCAACCTACTACCTCCCACATGATACTAACCTACTACCTCCCACATGATACCAACCTACTACCTCCCACATGATACCAACCTACTACCTCCCACATGATACCAACCTACTACCTCGAACATGATACCAACCTGCTACCTCCTACAGGATACCAACCTACTACCTCACACATGATTCCAACCTACTACCTCCCACATGATACAAACCTACTACCTCCCACAGGGTACCAACCTACTTCCTCCTACAGGATACCAACCTACTACCTCCCATAAGATGCCAACCTACTACCTCCCACATGATACCAACCTTCTACCTCCCACGAGATACGAACCTTCTACCTCCCATATGATACTAACCTACTACCTCCCACATGATACCAACCTACTACCTCCCACATGATACCAACCTTCTACCTCCCACATGATACCAACCTATTACCTTCCACATGATACCAACCTACTACCTCCCACAAGATACCAACCTACTACCTCCCACATGATACCAACCTACTACCTCCCACAAGATACCAACCTACTACCTCCCACATGATACCAACCTACTACCTCTCACATGATACCAACCTACTACCTCCCACATGGTACCAACCTACTATCTCCTACAGGATACCAACCTACTTCCTCCCACATGATACCAACCTGCTACCTCCCACAAGATACCAACCTACTACCTCCCACAAGATACCAACCTACTACCTCCCACATGATACCAACCTACTACCTCCTACATTATACCAACCTACTACATCCTACAGGATACCAACCTACTACCTCCCACAAGATACCAACCTACTACCTCCAACAATATACCAACCTACTACCTCCCACAAGATACCAACCTACTACCTCCCACAAGATACCAACCTACTACCTCCCACAAGATACCAACCTACTACCTCCCACATGATACCAACCTACTACCTCCCATATGATACCAACCTACTACCTCCTACAGGATACCAACCTACTACCTCCCACATGATACCAACCTACTACCTCCCACAATATACCAACCTACTACCTCCCACAGGGTACCAACCTACTACCTCCCACATTAAACCAACCTAAAACCTCCCACAGGATACCAACCTACTACCTCCCACAGGATACCAACCTACTACCTCCCACAGGATACCAACCTACTATCTACCACAGGATACCAACCTACTACCTCCCACAACATACCAACCTACTACCTCCCACAGGATAACAACCTACTACCTCCCACAGGATACCAACCTACTACCTCCCACAGGATACCAACCTACTACCTCCCACAGGATACCAACCTACTACCTCCCACAGGATACCAACCTACTACCTCCCACGGGATACCAACCTACTACCTCCAACAGGATACCAACCTACTACCTCCCACAGGATACCAACCTACTACCTCCCACAAGGATACCAAACTACTAACTCCCACAGGATACCAACCTCCTTCCTCTCACAGGGTACCATCCTACTACCTCCCACAAAATACCAACCTACTACCTCCCAAATGATACCAACCTACTACCTCCCACAAGATACCAACCTACTACCTCTCACAGGATACCAACCTACTGCCTTCCACAGGATACCAACCTACTACCTCCCACAAGATACCCTCCTAATAACTCCCACAAGATACCAACCTACTACCTCCCACAGGATACCATCCTATAACCTCCCACAAGATACCAACCTACTTCCTCCCACAGGGTACCATCCCACTACCTCCCACAAGATACCAACCAACTACCTCCCACAAGATACCCTCCTAATAACTCCCAGAAGATACCAACCTACTTCCTCTCACAGGATACCAACCTACTGCCTCCCACAGGATACCAAACTACTACCTCCCACAAGATACCCACCTAATAACTCCCACAAGCTACCAACCTACTACCTCCCACAAGATACCCACCTACTGCCTCCCACAAGATACCAACCTACTACCTCCCACAGGATACCAACCTACTACCTCCTACAAGATACCAACCTACTACCTCCCACAAGATACCATCCTACTACCTCCCACATGATACCAACTTCCTACCTTCCACATGATACCAACTTCCTACCTTCCACATGATACCAACCTACTACCTCCCACAAGATACCATCATACTACATCCCACAGACTACCAACCTACTACCTCCTACAAGATACCAACCTACTACCTCCCACAAGATACCAACCTACTACCTCCCACAATATACCAACCTACTACCTCCCACATGATACCAGCCCACTACCTCCCACAAGATACCAACCTACTACCTCCCACATGGTACCAACCTACTACCTCCCATATCATACCAACCTACTACCTCCCACATGATACCAACCTATTACCTCCCACATCATACCAACCTACTACCTCCCACATGATACCAACCTACTACCTCCTACAGGATAACAACCTAATACCTCCCACATGATACCAACCTAATACCTCCCACATGATACCAACCTACTACCTCCCACATAATATCAACCTACTACCTCCTACAGGATGCCAGCCTACTACCTCCCACAAGATATCAACCTACTACCTCCCACATGATACCAACCTACTAGCTATCATATGATACCAACCTACTTCCTCCCACAATATACCAACCTACTACCTCCCACATGATACCAACCTATTACCTCCCACATTATACCAACCTACTATCTCCCACAGGATACCAACCTACTACCTCCCACAGGATACCAACCTACTACCTCCCACAGGATATCAACCTACTACCTCCCACAGGATAACAACCTACTACCTCTCACAGGACACCAACCTACTACCTCCCACAGGATACCAACCTACTACCTCCCACAGGATACCAACCTACTACCTCCCACAGGATACCAACCTACTACCTCCCACAGGATACCAACATTCTACCTCCCACAGGATACCAACCTACTACCTCCAACATGATACCAACCTGCTACCTCCTACAGGATACCAACCTACTACCTCACACATGATTCCAACCTACTACCTCCCACATGATACCAACCTACTACCTCCCACAGGGTACCAACCTACTACCTCCTACAGGATACCAACCTACTACCTCCCATAAGATGCCAACCTACTACCTCCCACATGATACCAACCTTCTACCTCCCACGAGATACCAACCTTCTACCTCCCATATGATACTAACCTACTACCTCCCACATGATACCAACCTACTACCTCCCACATGATACCAACCTTCTACCTCCCACATGATACCAACCTATTACCTTCCACATGATACCAACCTACTACCTCCCACAAGATACCAACCTACTACCTCCCACATGATACCAACCTACTACCTCCCACAAGATACCAACCTACTACCTCCCACATGATACCAACCTACTACCTCTCACATGATACCAACCTACTACCACCCACATGGTACCAACCTACTACCTCCTACAGGATACCAACCTACTTCCTCCCACATGATACCAACCTGCTACCTCCCACAAGATACCAACCTACTACCTCCCACAAGATACCAACCTACTACCTCCCACATGATACCAACCTACTACCTCCTACATTATACCAACCTACTACATCCTACAGGATACCAACCTACTACCTCCCACAAGATACCAACCTACTACCTCCTACGGAATACCAACCTACTACCTCCCACAAGATACCAACCTACTACCTCCCACAAGATACCAACCTACTACCTCCCACAAGATACCAACCTACTACCTCCCACATGATACCAACCTACTACCTCCCATATGATACCAACCTACTACCTCCTACAGGATACCAACCTACTACCTCCCTCATGATACCAACCTACTACCTCCCACAATATACCAACCTACTACCTCCCACAGGGTACCAACCTACTACCTCCCACATTAAACCAACCTAAAACCTCCCACAGGATACCAACCTACTACCTCCCACAGGATACCAACCTACTACCTCCCACAGGATACCAACCTACTATCTACCACAGGATACCAACCTACTACCTCCCACAACATACCAACCTACTACCTCCCACAGGATAACAACCTACTACCTCCCACAGGATACCAACCTACTACCTCCCACAGGATACCAACCTACTACCTCCCACAGGATACCAACCTACTACCTCCCACGGGATACCAACCTACTACCTCCAACAGGATACCAACCTACTACCTCCCACAGGATACCAACCTACTACCTCCCAAAGGATACCAAACTACTAACTCCCACAGGATACCAACCTCCTTCCTCCCACAGGGTACCATCCTACTACCTCCCACAAAATACCAACCTACTACCTCCCAAAAGATACCGACCTACTACCTTCCACAAGATACCAACCTACTACCTTTCACAGGATACCAACCTACTGCCTTCCACAGGATACCAACCTACTACCTCCCACAAGATACCCTCCTAATAACTCCCACAAGATACCAACCTACTACCTCCCACAGGATACCATCCTACTACCTCCCACAAGATACCAACCTACTTCCTCCCACAGGGTACCATCCCACTACCTCCCACAAGATACCAACCAACTACCTCCCACAAGATACCCTCCTAATAACTCCCAGAAGATACCAACCTACTTCCTCTCACAGGATACCAACCTACTGCCTCCCACAGGATACCAAACTACTACCTCCCACAAGATACCCACCTAATAACTCCCACAAGCTACCAACCTCCTACCTCCCACAAGATACCCACCTACTGCCTCCCACAAGATACCAACCTACTTCCTACCGCAGGGTACCATCCTACTACCTCCCACAAGATACCAACCTACTACCTCCCACAAGATACCATCCTACTACCTCCCACATGATACCAACTTCCTACCTTCCACATGATACCAACTTCCTACCTTCCACATGATACCAACCTACTACCTCCCACAAGATATCATCACACTACATCCCACAGACTACCAACCTACTACCTCCTACAAGATACCAACCTACTACCTCCCACAAGATACCAACCTACTACCTCCCACAATATACCAACCTACTACCTCCCACATGATACCAGCCCACTACCTCCCACAAGATACCAACCTACAACCTCCCACATGGTACCAACCTACTACCTCCCATATCATACCAACCTACTACCTCCCACATGATACCAACCTATTACCTCCCACATCATACCAACCTACTACCTCCCACATGATACCAACCTACTACCTCCTACAGGATAACAACCTAATACCTCCCACATGATACCAACCTACTACCTCCCACATGATACCAACCTACTACCTCCCACATAATATCAACCTACTACCTCCTACAGGATGCCAGCCTACTACCTACCACAAGATATCAACCTACTACCTCCCACATGATACAAACCTACTAGCTATCATATGATACCAACCTACTTCCTCCCACAAGATACAAACCTACTACCTCCCACGTGATACCAACCTATTACCTCCCACATGATACCAACCTACTATCTCCCACAGGATACCAACTTACTACCTCCCACAGGATACCAACCTACTACCTCCCACAGGATATCAACCTACTACCTCCCACAGGATAACAACCTACTACCTCTCACAGGACACCAACCTACTACCTCCCACAGGATACCAACCTATTACCTCCCACAGGATACCAACCTACTACCTCCCACAGGATACCAACCTACTACCTCCCACAGGATACCAACATTCTACCTCCCACAGGATACCAACCTACTACCTCCCACAAGATACCAACCTACTACCTCCCACAGGATACCAACCTACTACCTCCCACAGGATGCCAACCTATTACCTCCCACAAGATACCAACCTACTTTCTCCCACAGCATACCATCCTACTTCCTCCCACAAGATACCAACCTACTTCCACCCACAAGATACCAACCTACTACCTCCAACAAGATATCAACCTGCTACCTCTCACAGGATACCAACCTACTACCTCCCACAAGACACCCTCCTAATAACTCCCACAAGATACCAATCTACTACCTCCCACAGGATACCATCCTACTACCTCCCAAAAGATACTAACCTACTTCCTCCCACAGGGTACCATCCTACTAATTCGCACAAGATACCAACCTACTACCTCCCACAAGATACCCTCCTAATAACTCTCACAAGATACCAACCTATTACCTCTCACAGGATACCAATCTACTGCCTCCCACAGGATACCAACCTACTACCTTCCACAAGATACCAACCTACTTCCTCCCACAGGGTACCATCCTACTACTTCCCACAAGATACCAACCTACTACTTCCCACAAGATACCCTCCTAATAACTCCCACAAGATACCAACCTACTTCCTCCCACAAGATACCAACCTACTTCCTCCCACAGGGTACCATCCTACTACCCCCACAAGATACCAACCTACTACCTCCCACAATATACCACCCTACTACCTCCCACATGATACCATCCTACTACCTCCCACATGATAGCAACCTACTACCTCCTACAGAATATCAACCTACTACCTCCCACATGATTCCAACCTACTACCTCCCACATGATACCAACCTACTACCTCCTACAGGATACCAACCTACTACCTCCTACAGGATGCCAACCTACTACCTCCCATAAGATGCCAACCTACTACCTCCCACATGATACCAACCTACTACCTCCCACAAGATACCAATCTTCTACCTCCCACATGATACTAACCTACTACCTCCCACATGATACCAACCTACTACCTCCCACATGATACCAACCTACTACCTCCCACATGATACCAACCTACTACCTCCCACATGATACCAACCTGCTACCTCCTACAGGATACCAACCTACTACCTCACACATGATACCAACCTACTACCTCCTACAGGATACCAACCTACTACCTCCCATAAGATGCCAACCTACTACCTCCCACATGATACCAACCTACTACCTCCCACATGATACCAACCTTCTACCTCCTACATGATACCAACCTACTACCTTCCACATGATGCCAACCTACTACCTTCCACATGATGCCAACGTACTACCTCCCACAAGATACCAACCTACTACCTCCCACATGATACCAACCTACTACCTCCCACAAGATACCAACCTACTACCTCCCACATGATACCAAACTACTACGTCTCACATGATACTAACCTACTACCTCCCACATGGTACCAACCTACTAAATCCCACAAGATACCAACCTACTACCTCCCACAAGATACCAACCTACTACCTCCCACATGATACCAACCTACTACCTCTCACATGATACCAACCTACTACCTCCCACATGATACCAACCTACTACCTCCCACATGATACCAACCTACTACCTCCCAGATGATACCAACCTACTACCTCCCACATGATACCAACCTGCTACCTCCTACAGGATACCAACCTACTACCTCACACATGATTCCAACCTACTACCTCCCACATGATACCAACCTACTACCTCCCACATGATACCAACCTACTACCTCCCACAAGATACCAACCTACTACCTCCCACATGATACCAACCTACTACCTCCCACAAGATACCAACCTACTGCCTCCCACATGATACCAGCCTCCTACCTCTCACATGATACCAACCTACTACCTCCCACATGGTACCAACCTACTACCTCCTACAGGATACCAACCTACTACCTCCCACATGATACCAACCTACTACCTCCCACAAGATACCAACCTACTACCTCCCACAAGATACCAACCTACTTCCTCCCACATGATACCAACCTACTACCTCCTACATTATACCAACCTACTACCTCCTACAGGATACCAACCTACTACCTCCCACAAGATACCAACCTACTACCTCCTACAGGATACCAACCTACTACCTACCACAAGATACCAACTGTGGCATGCAAAGAGTACGTAACCTTTATTCGGCGCATGGACACACCCTCATTTACAGGTTATCTCCCCCAACCAGCGAACCAGGTTGCTAAGAGTTGATGATGGGGCCCCATCGTTCAACTAGTGACCAGGTTCTAGCCAATAAGAAGGTGGGATTGGCAATCGCAGAGGTTATGTGGATACCGCTCTCCTGTCTGCCCTTGTCATTCCCATTCTAGAGCTGGTTGAAGCACGGTCTGCTATCTTGTGGCTTCTATTTCTGCCTTGCTTACCGTGGAGTGCACTATATTTATCACTGTACATAGTGTACATATTGCTGTTCTAAATTGGTGAAGGATAATATAAGTCTAAACTTTTTCTACTGTGTTTATTTGCTCCCATTACACCTGGGATAACAGGCCATTTGAAATCCTAGGTTGTAATATGGGTAGCCTGTCCGAGAGCTGGACTTAGAGAAACGGTTGAGCTTAGGGTGAAGCTTGTAGCAGGAACATTGTGTAGCTTGCTGTTTCGCTTCGCTTTACAAATTTTGCGTGTCAGTTGCTTATGATCAGCCTTGCTATTGTGTGATCGTTCAACAGCTCGCTACTAGCTTGTTCAGTGTGCTCGCTTCGCTACGGTCAATCTTGTGTGCAGTCGGCTTTGCTTGTATGCGTATTCTGCAATCGTACTGTGCATAGCTAAGCGTGTTCTGCAAATTAACGTGTTACGTTGGGGTATTCGTACTGTGCATAGCGAATAACTTATGCCACCTAGACGAGTCAGACGCCTGGTGTCGGCATATACTTTGCATAACCTACCTAAATTGTCCCTACAGCGTTGTTGGCAAATTGCTCGTTCCATTGGCATTCCCTATAAACGCACTCTCACAGCTGCGCAACTGCGTTCACTTATTGCTGACAAACTTATTGAAGAAGAGATGGCACATCAAACTCCTCCCTCTACGGGAGCTGGGGCAAAAACTCTTATGTTCTCGCATGAGGAAGATGATACACCTACGGAGCAAAATGGTCAGTATGGTGCAGCTGGGTTGTCTCGAGGTGAATCAGCGTCGTTGGCACTTGAGCTGGCAAAAATCACGCTGGAGCAAACTAGGGAACAGAGAGCATTCGCAAGGGAAGAATTTGATAGGGAAAGAGAAAGGAGGCAGTTTTCGCATTCTGTAAACGATTTCAGTTTACAAAAAGCAGTACAGCTTGTTCCCCGCTTCAATGAGGCCGAACCAGAGCAATTTTTCGAAAGCTTCGAAAATCAGGCTCGAGCCTTGAGGTGGCCGGAACAGCACTGGGCAGCGTTGGTTCATACAGCATTATTGGGTAAGGCACAGGAATTTACGTCGGTATTAACTGACGCTGAATTCTCTGATTATCAAGTAGTGAAGACCACAGTGTTGGGAGCATATACATGTATCCCAGCTAAATATCGTAAGACCTTCAAATTGAACAGGCGGCAGCTTGGTCAATCCCTGGTGGACTTTGTGAGACAGCAAACCAAAGCTTTTACCAGCTGGTATAAAGCGAGTGGTGTCTCTAACTTTGAGGAGCTGGTGCAGCTTATTCTGATTGATAACCTGCTGGAGTCTGTGGGACCAGAGGTTCGTGTCTTTCTGCAGGATCGTGACTTAACCACTGCATTGGAGGCGGCCAGGTTGGCTGATACCTTCGAAACGAACCGCTCCTTGTCCGAGCGGTCCCGTCTCTCTTTTCAACAGTCTGGCGTGAGCAGAGATCGACAACATTGGAGAATGAAGTGCCAGCCGGAGGGAGAGCGTCTACGTCATCCAACTAAGTCACCTGGTGAGCCACGCTTCTCAACATATGGTCCCCCTGCGGAGAGGCAAACTACTTATGGAGCATCTCGACAACAATATCCAGAGAGGCACCAGCCAGAACGACACCACTTGCAACGTCATCAGGGAGTAAAGGGCAAGCCTGTCGTCTGCTTCAGGTGTAATAAAGTAGGTCACATCAGTTCAAACTGCCCCCAAAAACCTCAACCCATCGGGAAAATCTCTAATATCCCTAGTAACATGTCCCCTAGAGAAGTAGAAAAAGGTATGGCCCCTTATTATTGCGAAAGTCTTATTTCCCTTCAGGAAAACTCAGAACCAACTAAAGTAAATACCTTTAGAGATACTGGAGCATATTGCTCACTTGTCAGAGAAGGAATATTACCCCTTTCAGAGAATACTTCCTTGAATTCCTCAGTTTTGTTGGAAGCCTATGGAGGAGCTATATATTCTGTTCCTTTGCATAAAATTTATGTACAGTGCAAATATTACACTGGGTACTTGACTGTAGGTATCTCAAAAGGATTTCCCATGAAAAATGCCATGTTATTACTGGGTAATAACATTACTACTGTTACTTCGTGTCCTGAACCTATAATGATTAATGCTTCTCCAGTGTTGGCCATAACTCGGGCAACATCCCAAGGGTTGTCTGGGGAGAATGTTGACCTATCCTTGGACGACTCCGATCTCGGAATAGCCACGTTGTTTTATGAGACACACCGGCCGGAGTCTCGTAAATCAAGTGAACAGACCCCGATCAAGCCTTCCTATTCCCAGGTTGCAGGATTGCCAGATGTCTCTGTTTCCATGCCCGAGGGACTGTCCTTCCGGGAGGAACAACGAAAGGACCCTTCTTTAAAATTCGCTTTTCAGGCAGCCATGGGTAAATCCTCTTTGGGTCATCCAGTCAAGTATGAAGTTAAAAATGATTATTTGGTTTGCACTGAGACTGGTAAGGAGATAGAGGGCCGGCAATTATACGACAGGTTAGTGGTTCCAACCAAGTATAGACCTCAGATATTAAATATAGCTCATAATACGTCATTAGGAGGTCACTTAGGAATTACAAAAACCTTGTATAGAATCACAAAAGAATTTTATTGGCCAAAATTAAAGAAAGATGTGAAGAATCATATTAGGTGTTGCCGAGAATGTCAGCAAGTTGGAAAACCTGGACATTCCATTAAACCTGCACCTCTCCAACCCATACCTGCTGATGGAGAACCTTTTGCAGATTTAATTATAGATTGTGTAGGTCCACTACCTAAGTCAAAGTCTGGAAATCAGTATTTATTTACAATTATGGATAAAGTAACCAGATATCCTGAAGCGATCCCAATGCGTAGTATCAATACTAAAGCTATTCTCAAAGCTTTAACAAAATTCATTTCTTGTTTTGGCATTCCTAAAACTATACAAAGTGATCAAGGTACTAACTTCACTGCCAAAGCATTTAGGGAAGTATTAACTAGGTTAGGGATAATTCACAACTTATCCACTGCCTATCACCCTCAGTCCCAAGGCGCCTTGGAAAGATTCCACCAAACATTAAAAACAATGATGAGAAGTTTTTGCATGCACTTTCCGACAGATTGGGATGAATCTCTACCGTTGTTGCTGTTCTCAGTACGAGAGACGGTGCAAGAGTCTACAGGGTATAGTCCGTTTGAGCTGATCTTTGGGCACAATGTACGAGGTCCTCTTCGGGTGCTCAAAGAAGGATGGATGGGAGAAGACGTAAGCTCAGCACTCTACAACCCGTCTTCAAGGTTGCAGGTGGCACGTGAGTTAGCCACGGCTAACCTAAAGATAGCTCAAAGTAAGATGAAACAGAGGTATGACAGAAGTGCACAATTCCGCTCCTTCCATCCAGGAGACAAGGTGTTGGTGCAGGAACCTATACCTGGCCACACCTTGAAAGCTAGATTTACGGGACCTATGCAGATTGTAAGTAGATTATCTGATTTAAATTATGTGGTAGCTCCCATTGATAAAACCTCAAAAACAAAAACTTACCACATTAATCAAATCAAGGCCTTTCATACACCAGATAAAGTCCCAGTAATGACTCTGTCCTCTATCTCTGAGGACGACTCTGACTCTTTGCACTCTATCTCTGAAATTAATACTAAACTTTCAAATTCTGTCCTCCTCAAGGATCCTAGCCCGTTAATGGATGGATTATCTGAAATACAAGCAACCAATTTAACTGAGCTTCTACAGTCATATCCTAATATTTTTTCGGATGTGCCGAAAAAATGTACGTTAGGTTACCATGATGTAGATGTGGGAAAATCTAAACCAATTAAACTCTCCCCCTACAGAGCTAATCCTGAAAAGCAAAGGCTACTTCAGCAGGAAGTAGACTTCTTGTTAGAACATGGTTTAGTGGAGGAGTCATCTAGTCCATGGGCTTCACCGTGCATCCTAGTAAAAAAGGCTGATGGAGGGTTTCGTATGTGCACAGACTACCGTAAAGTGAACGAGGTCACAATCACAGATGCTTACCCTCTTCCTCGTCTGGATGACGTAATTGACTTTGTGGGTAAGGCTACTTTTGTGTCCAAATTAGATCTCCTTAAAGGTTACTATCAGGTACCTTTGACAGATAAGGCGAAGGAAATCTCTGCCTTCGTAATTCCAGGAGGTCATTATCAGTATACAGTTACCCCCTTCGGAATGAAAAATTCCCCCTCTTCATTCCAGAAACTCGTCCATCAGGCTATTAAAGGACTTGAAGGCACGGCAGCATACCTAGATGATATTGTTGTGGTGTCTGATACTTGGGATCAACACCTACTTAGACTTAAAGCTCTGTTTGAGACCTTTAAGAATTCCCAATTAACAGTTAATTTATCTAAATCTTCCTTTGGCCAGGCCACTGTCACTTTTCTAGGCCATGAAGTAGGTAGTGGTAATGTTGCACCTAAACTTGCTAAAGTTCTTTCGATTAAAGAATATCCAGTTCCTCATGATAGGAAATCTCTTCAACGTTTCCTAGGCATGATCGGATTTTACAGAAGATTCTGTAAGAATTTCTCAGATATTGTAGCCCCTCTTACCTCTCTTACCAGTCATAAAGTTCCCTTTAATTGGACGTCAGATTGTAACACTGCTTTTAATAAAGCAAAAAGATTATTGTGCTCTGCACCCATTCTCCTGTCTCCAGACTTCTCCAAACCTTTTTCATTACAGGTTGATGCTTGTGAGTCTGGGGTTGGGGCGGTACTATTACAAATCGGGAACAAGGAGCTGCAGCCAATCGCATATTTTTCAGCCAAGTTCCAGCCACATCAGAGAGCTTACTCTACCATTGAAAAAGAAGCCCTCGCGCTGGTAATGGCTTTGGAGCATTTCGATGTTTATGTGGGCCAGACATCGCAGGTGGTCACAGTCTACAGTGATCACAACCCGTTAGTCTATCTCCAAGCCATGAAGAATCACAACACAAGGCTTATGCGTGGACGCTCAGGCTGCAGCCCTACAATATAAAAATTAATTATATTGCCTGCAAAGAAAATGTGTTGGCAGACTCTTTGTCAAGAGTCTAGTTTAATATTTTATTTAGGTTAGGATGTATTTGTGGTAACCCCCTTTCAAGCTCTTTTTTTTATCCCCTGATGTGGGGGTTTTTTTTAGTGAGGGGATACGGGCTACCGTCCGCTTGTATCTTGGACCTATGTTGGCCTATCTGACTGCTGTCTCACTCTGAGTTTAGGGTTTGGCTTTTGGTCACTAGGAAAGCTGAGCTCTATCTAAGAGTTGGATGGTGGAGAGGATAGGCGGTCCCATTATTTTGTGCCATGGCGGCACGGTTACCACTGGGAGGTGGCAGCCTAATCCTGAGCCTTCTCGGGGGTGGGGGTGTGGCATGCAAAGAGTACGTAACCTTTATTCGGCGCATGGACACACCCTCATTTACAGGTTATCTCCCCCAACCAGCGAACCAGGTTGCTAAGAGTTGATGATGGGGCCCCATCGTTCAACTAGTGACCAGGTTCTAGCCAATAAGAAGGTGGGATTGGCAATCGCAGAGGTTATGTGGATACCGCTCTCCTGTCTGCTCTTGTCATTCCCATTCTAGAGCTGGTTGAAGCACGGTCTGCTATCTTGTGGCTTCTATTTCTGCCTTGCTTACCGTGGAGTGCACTATATTTATCACTGTACATAGTGTACATATTGCTGTTCTAAATTGGTGAAGGATAATATAAGTCTAAACTTTTTCTACTGTGTTTATTTGCTCCCATTACACCCGGGGTAACAGGCCATTTGAAATCCTAGGTTGTAATACCAACCTACTACCTCCCACAAGATACCAACCTACTACCTCCCACAAGATACCAACCTACTACCTCCCACAAGATACCAACCTACTACCTCCCACATGATACCAACCTCCTACCTCCCATATGATACCAACCTACTACCTCCCACATGATACCAACCTACTACCTCCCACATGATACCAACCTACTACCTCCCACATGATACCAACCTACTACCTTCCACATGATACCAACCTACTACCTCCAACATGATACCAACCTGCTACCTCCTACAGGATACCAACCTACTACCTCACACATGATTCCAACCTACTACCTCCCACATGATACCAACCTACTACCTCCCACAGGGTACCAACCTACTACCTCCTACAGGATACCAACCTACTACCTCCCATAAGATGCCAACCTACTACCTCCCACATGATACCAACATTCTACCTCCCACGAGATACCAACCTTCTACCTCCCACATGATACTAACCTACTACCTCCCACATGATACCAACCTACTACCTCCCACATGATACCAACCTTCTACCTCCCACATGATACCAACCTACTACCTTCCACATGATACCAACCTACTACCTCCCACAAGATACCAACCTACTACCTCCCACATGATACAAACCTACTACCTCCCACAAGATACCAACCTACTAAATCCCACATGATACCAACCTACTACCTCTCACATGATACCAACCTACTACCTCCCACATGGTACCAACCTACTACCTCCTACAGGATACCAACCTACTACCTCCCACATGATACCAACCTGCTACCTCCCACAAGATACCAACCTACTACCTCCCACAAGATACCAACCTACTACCTCCCACATGATACCAACCTACTACCTCCTACATTATACCAACCTACTACCTCCTACAGGATACCAACCTACTACCTCCCACAAGATACCAACCTACTACCTCCTACGGGATACCAACCTACTACCTCCCACAAGATACCAACCTACTACCTCCCACAAGATACCAACCTACTACCTCCCACAAGATACCAACCTACTACCTCCCACATGATACCAACCTACTACCTCCCATATGATACCAACCTACTACCTCCTACAGGATACCAACCTACTACCTCCCTCATGATACCAACCTACTACCTCCCACATGATACCAACCTACTACCTCCCACATGATACCAACCTACTACCTCCCACATGATACTAACCTACTACCTCCTACAGGATACCAACCTACTACCTCCTACATGAAACCAACCTACTACCTCCCAAAAGATACCAACCTACTACCTCCTACAGGATACCAACCTACTACCTCCTACAGGATACCAACCTACTACCTCCCACAAGATACCAACCTACTACCTCCTACATGATACCAACCTACTACCTCCCACAAGATACCAACCTACTACCTCATTCATTATACCAACCTACTACCTCCTACAGAATACCAACCTACTACCTCCCACAAGATACCAACCTACTACCTCCTACAGGATACCAACCTACTACCTCCCACAAGATACCAACCTACTACCTCCCACAAGATACCAACCTACTACCTCCTACATGATACCAACCTACTACCTCCCACAAGATACCAACCTACTACCTCCCATGTGATATCAACCTACTACCTACCACATGATACCAACCTTCTACCTCCCACAAGATATCAACCTACTACCTCCCACATGATACCAACCTGCTACCTCCCACATGATACCAAGCTACTACCTCCCACAAGATACCAACCTACTACCTCCCACATGATACCAACCTACTACCTCCCACATGATACCAATCTACTACCTCCCACAAGATACCATCCTACTACCTCCTACATGATACCAACCTACTACCTCCCACATGATACCAACCTACTACCTCCCACAAGATACCAGCCTACTACCTCCCACATGATACCAACCTACTACCTCCCACATGATACCAACCTACTACCTCCCACATGATACCAACCTACTACCTCCTACAGGATACCAACCTACTACCTCCCACATGATTCCAACCTACTACCTCCCACATGATAACCTACTACCTCCCACAGGATACCAGCCTACTACCTCCTACAGGATACCAACCTACTACCTCCCATAAGATGCCAACCTACTACCTCCCACATGATACCAACCTACTACCTCCCACAAGATACCAACCTTCTACCTCCCACATGATACTAACCTACTACCTCCCACATGATACCATCCTACTACCTCCCACATGATAGCAACCTACTACCTCCTACAGAATACCAACCTACTACCTCCCTCATGATTCCAACCTACTATCTCCCACATGATACCAACCTACTACCTCCTACAGGATACCAACCTACTACCTCCTACAGGATGCCAACCTACTACCTCCCATAAGATGCCAACCTACTACCTCCCACATGATACCAACCTACTACCTCCCACAAGATACCAATCTTCTACCTCCCACATGATACTAACCTACTCCCTCCCACATGATACCAACCTACTACCTCCCACATGATACCAACCTACTACCTCCCACATGATACCAACCTACTACCTCCCACATGATACCAACCTGCTACCTCCTACAGGATACCAACCTACTACCTCACACATGATACCAACCTACTACCTCCTACAGGATACCAACCTACTACCTCCCATAAGATGCCAACCTACTACCTCCCACATGATACCAACCTACTACCTCCCAAGTGATACCAACCTTCTACCTCCTACATGATACCAACCTACTACCTTCCACATGATACCAACCTACTACCTCCCACATGATACCAACGTACTACCTCCCACAAGATACCAACCTACTACCTCCCACATGATACCAACCTACTACCTCCCACAAGATACCAACCTACTGCCTCCCACATGATACCAACCTACTACCTCTCACATGATACTAACCTACTACCTCCCACATGGTACCAACCTACTACCTCCCACAAGATACCAACCTACTTCCTCCCACATGATACCAACCTACTACCTCCTACATTATACCAACCTACTACCTCCTACAGGATACCAACCTACTACCTCCCACAAGATACCAACCTACTACCTCCTACAGGATACCAACCTACTTCCTACCACAAGATACCAACCAACTACCTCCCACAAGATACCAACCTACTACCTCCCACAAGATACCAACCTACTACCTCCCACATGATACCAACCTCCTACCTCCCATATGATACCAACCTACTACCTCCTACAGGATACCAACCTACTACCTCCCACAAGATACCAACCTACTACCTCCCACATGATACCAACCTCCTACCTCCCATATGATACCAACCTCCTACCTCCCATATGATACCAACCTACTACCTCCCACATGATACTAACCTACTACCTCCCACATGATACCAACCTACTACCTCCCACATGATACCAACCTTCTACCTCCCACATGATACCAACCTACTACCTCCAACATGATACCAACCTGCTACCTCCTACAGGATACCAACCTACTACCTCACACATGATTCCAACCTACTACCTCCCACATGATACCAACCTACTACCTCCCACAGGGTACCAACCTACTACCTCCTACAGGATACCAACGTACTACCTCCCATAAGATGGCAACCTACTACCTCCCACATGATACCAACCTTCTACCTCCCACGAGATACCAACCTTCTACCTCCCACATGATACTAACCTACTACCTCCCACATGATACCAACCTACTACCTCCCACATGATACCAACCTTCTACCTCCCACATGATACCAACCTATTACCTTCCACATGATACCACCCTACTACCTCCCACAAGATACCAACCTACTACCTCCCACATGATACCAACCTACTACCTCCCACAAGATACCAACCTACTACCTCCCACATGATACCAACCTACTACCTCTCACATGATACCAACCTACTACCTCCCACATGGTACCAACCTACTACCTCCTACAGGATACCAACCTACTACCTCCCACATGATACCAACCTGCTACCTCCCACAAGATACCAACCTACTACCTCCCACAAGATACCAACCTACTACCTCCCACATGATACCAACCTACTACCTCCTACATTATACCAACCTACTACCTCCTACAGGATACCAACCTACTACCTCCCACAAGATACCAACCTACTACCTCCTACGGGATACCAACCTACTACCTCCCACAAGATACCAACCTACTACCTCCCACAAGATACCAACCTACTACCTCCCACAAGATACCAACCTACTACCTCCCACATGATACCAACCTATTACCTCCCATATGATACCAACCTACTACCTCCTACAGGATACCAACCTACTACCTCCCTCATGATACCAACCTACTACCTCCCACATGATACCAACCTACTACCTCCCACATGATACCAACCTACTACCTCCCACATGATACTAACCTACTACCTCCTACAGGATACCAACCTACTACCTCCTACATGATACCAACCTACTACCTCCCACAAGATACCAACCTACTACCTCCTACAGGATACCAACCTACTACCTCCTACAGGATACCAACCTACTACCTCCCACAAGATACCAACCTACTACCTCCTACATGATACCAACCTACTACCTCCCACAAGATACCAACCTACTACCTCCTACATTATACCAACCTACTACCTCCTACAGAATACCAACCTACTACCTCCCACAAGATACCAACCTACTACCTCCTACAGGATACCAACCTACTACCTCCCACAAGATACCAACCTACTACCTCCCACAAGATACCAACCTACTACCTCCTACATGATACCAACCTACTACCTCCCACAAGATACCAACCTACTACCTCCCATGTGATATCAACCTACTACCTCCCACATGATACCAACCTTCTACCTCCCACAAGATATCAACCTACTACCTCCCACATGATACCAACCTGCTACCTCCCACATGATACCAACCTACTACCTCCCACAAGATACCAACCTACTACCTCCCACATGATACCAACCTACAACCTCCCACATGATACCAATCTACTACCTCCCACAAGATACCATCCTACTACCTCCTACATGATACCAACCTACTACCTCCCACATGATACCAACCTACTACCCCCCACAAGATACCAGCCTACTACCTCCCACATGATACCAACCTACTACCTCCCTCATGATACCAACCTACTACCTCCCACATGATACCAACCTACTACCTCCTACAGGATACCAACCTACTACCTCCCACATGATTCCAACCTACTACCTCCCACATGATAACAACCTACTACCTCCCACAGGATACCAGCCTACTACCTCCTACAGGACACCAACCTACTACCTCCCATAAGATGCCAACCTACTACCTCCCACATGATACCAACCTACTACCTCCCACAAAATACCAACCTTCTACCTCCCACATGATACTAACCTACTACCTCCCACATGATACCATCCTACTACCTCCCACATGATAGCAACCTACTACCTCCTACAGAATACCAACCTACTACCTCCCACATGATTCCAACCTACTATCTCCCACATGATACCAACCTACTACCTCCTACAGGATACCAACCTACTACCTCCTACAGGATGCCAACCTACTACCTCCCATAAGATGCCAACCTACTACCTCCCACATGATACCAACCTACTACTTCCCACAAAATACCAATCTTCTACCTCCCACATGATACTAACCTACTACCTCCCACATGATACCAACCTACTACCTCCCACATGATACCAACCTACTACCTCCCACATGATACCAACCTACTACCTCCCACATGATACCAACCTGCTACCTCCTACAGGATACCAACCTACTACCTTACACATGATACCAACCTACTACCACCTACAGGATACCAACCTACTACCTCCCATAAGATGCCAACCTACTACCTCCCACATGATACCAACCTACTACCTCCCACATGATACCAACCTTCTACCTCCTACATGATACCAACCTACTACCTTCCACATGATACCAACCTACTACCTCCCACATGATACCAACGTACTACCTCCCACAAGATACCAACCTACTACCTCCCACATGATACCAACCTACTACCTCCCACAAGATACCAACCTACTACCTCCCACATGATACCAACCTACTACCTCTCACATGATACCAACCTACTACCTCCCACATGGTACCAACCTACTACCTCCCACAAGATACCAACCTACTACCTCCCACAAGATACCAACCTACTACCTCCCACATCATACCAACCTACTACCTCTCACATCATACCAACCTACTACCTCCCACATGATACCAACCTACTACCTCCCACATGATACCAACCTACTACCTCCCACATGATACCAACCTACTACCTCCCACATGATACCAACCTGCTACCTCCTACAGGATACCAACCTACTACCTCACACATGATTCCAACCTACTACCTCCCACATGATACCAACCTACTACCTCCCACATGATACCAACCTACTACCTCCCACAAGATACCAACCTACTACGTCCTGATACCAACCTACTACTCCCACAAGATACCAACGTACTACCTCCCACATGATACCTACTACCTCTCACATGATACCAACCTACTACCTCCCACATGGTACCAACCTACTACCTCCTACAGGATACCAACCTACTACCTCCCACATGATACCAACCTACTACCTCCCACAAGATACCAACCTACTACCTCCTACATTATACCAACCTACTACCTCCTACAGGATACCAACCTACTACCTCGCACAAGATACCAACCTACTACCTCCTACAGGATACCAACCTACTACCTCCCACAAGATACCAACCTACTACCTCCCACAAGATACCAACCTACTACCTCCCACAAGATACCAACCTACTACCTCCCACATGATACCAACCTACTACCTCCCATATGATACCAACCTACTACCTCCCACATGATACTAACCTATTACCTCCCACATGATACCAACCTACTACCTCCCACATGATACCAACCTACTACCTCCCACATGATACCAACCTACTACCTCCAACATGATACCAACCTGCTACCTCCTACAGGATACCAACCTACTACCTCACACATGATTCCAACCTACTACCTCCCATATGATACCAACCTACTACCTCCCACAGGATACCAACCTTCTACCTCCTACAGGATACCAACCTACTACCTCCCATAAGATGCCAACCTACTACCTCCCACATGATACCAACCTTCTACCTCCCACAAGATACCAAGCTTCTACCTCCCACATGATACTAACCTACTACCTCCCACATGATACCAACCTACTACCTCCCACATGATACCAACCTTCTACCTCCCACATGATACCAGCCTACTACCTTCCACATGATACCAACCTACTACCTCCCACATGATACCAACCTACTACCTCCCACAAGATATCAACCTACTACCTCCCACATGATACCAACCTACTACCTCCCACAAGATACCAACCTACTACCTCCCACATGATACCAACCTACTACCTCTCACATGATACCAACCTACTACCTCCCACATGGTACCAACCTACTACCTCCTACAGGATACCAACCAACTACCTCCCACATGATACCAACCTACTACCTCCCACAAGATACCAACCTACTACCTCCCACAAGGAACCAACCTACTACCTCCCACATGATACCAACCTACTACCTCCTACATTATACAAACCTACTACCGCCTACAGGATACCAACCTACTACCTCCCACAAGATACCAACCTACTACCTCCTACAGGATACCAACCTACTACCTCCCACAAGATACCAACCTACTACCTCCCACAAGATACCAACCTACTACCTCCCACAAGATACCAACCTACTACCTCCCACATGATACCAACCTACTACCTCCCATATGATACCAACTTACTACCTCCTACAGGATACCAACCTACTACCTCCCTCATGATACCAACCTACTACGTCCCACATGATACCAACCTACTACCTCCCACAAGATACCAACCTACTACCTCCCACAAGATACCAACCTACTACCTCCCACATGATACCAACCTACTACCTCTCACATGATACCAACCTACTACCTCCCACATGGTACAAACCTACTACCTCCCACAAGATACCAACCTACTACCTCCCACAAGATTCCAACCTACTACCTCCCACATGATACCAACCTACTACCTCTCACATGATACCAACCTACTACCTCCCACATGATACCAACCTACTACCTCCCACATGATACCAACCTACTACCTCCCACATGATACCAACCCACTACCTCCCACATGATACCAACCTGCTACCTCCTACAGGATACCAACCTACTACATCACACATGATTCCAACCTACTACCTCCCACAAGATACCAACCTACTACCTCCCACATGATACCAACCTACTACCTCCCACAAGATACCAGCCTACTACCTCCCACATGATACCAACCTACTACCTCTCACATGATACCAACCTACTACCTCCCACATGGTACCAACCTACTACCTCCTACAGGATACCATCCTACTACCTCCCACATGATACCAACCTACTACCTCCCACAAGATACCAACCTACTACCTCCTACATTATACCAACCTACTACCTCCTACAGGATACCAACCTACTACCTCGCACAAGATACCAACCTACTACCTCCTACAGGATACCAACCTACTACCTCCCACAAGATACCAACCTACTACCTCCCACAAGATACCAACCTACTACCTCCCACAAGATACCAACCTACTACCTCCCACATGATACCAACCTACTACCTCCCATATGATACCAACCTACTACCTCCCACATGATACTAACCTATTACCTCCCACATGATACCAACCTACTACCTCCCACATGATACCAACCTACTACCTCCCACATGATACCAACCTACTACCTTCCACATGATACCAACCTACTACCTCCCACATGATACCAACCTACTACCTCCCACAAGATACCAACCTACTACCTCCCACATGATACCAACCTAGTACCTCCCACAAGATACCAACCTACTACCTCCCACATGATACCAACCTACTACCTCTCACATGATACCAACCTACTACCTCCCACATGGTACCAACCTACTACCTCCTACAGGATACCAACCAACTACCTCCCACATGATGCCAACCTACTACCTCCCACAAGATACCAACCTACTACCTCCCACAAGATACCAACCTACTACCTCCCACATGATACCAACCTACTACCTCCTACATTATACAAACCTACTACCGCCTACAGGATACCAACCTACTACCTCCCACAAGATACCAACCTACTACCTCCTACAGGATACCAACCTACTACCTCCCACAAGATACCAACCTACTACCTCCCACAAGATACCAACCTACTACCTCCCACATGATACCAACCTACTACCTCCCATATGATACCAACTTACTACCTCCTACAGGATACCAACCTACTACCTCCCTCATGATACCAACCTACTACGTCCCACATGATACCAACCTACTACCTCCCACATGATACCAACCTACTACCTCCCACATGATACTAACCTACTACCTCCTACAGGATACCAACCTACTACCTCCCACATGATACCAACCTACTACCTCCCACAAGATACCAACCTACTACCTCCCTCCTGATACCAACCTACTACCTCCTACATGATACCAACCTACTACCTCCCACAAGATACCAACCTACTACCTCCTACAGGATACCAACCTACTACCTCCTACAGGATACCAACCTACTACCTCCTACAGGATACCAACCTACTACCTCCTACAGGATACCAACCTAGTACCTCCTACAGGATACCAACCTACTACTTCCTACAGGATACCAACCTACTACCTCCTACAGGATACCAACCTACTACCTCCCACAGGATACCAACCTACTAACTCCCACATGATACCAACCTAGTACCTTCTACAGGATACCAACCTACTACCTCCTACAGGATACCAACCTAGTACCTCCTACAGGATACCAACCTACTACCTCCTACAGGATCCCGTCACAAGAGTCAACAAAACCCAGGTTAAGGACTTACGAACATCGTTCAGTTGTTTACCTAAACTTCTATAGAAATTTGATAAAATAAAAATGACAAAACTCTGGATTAACTTGGAAAATTAAAACTTATAACGAAAACAATGAGTTAAAGAACTAAGGGAAATTATGTGCATAATACTTTTCCTTGAAACAATTGGTAATTACGTAGGATATATACACTGAGAAATTTATATGTGCTGAGACTGTACTTTATCCGTGTTTTATAGTTTATATTATTTTCATCCGGTCGTGAGAGGGTTACATGCAGCCTTAGTCACACTAGTGTAGTCGATATATATTAAACCTCATTAACCAGTCTTATAATTAGCACCTTAAAATTGCCATTATACTTTTTCGTACAGGTTGCAAGTTACGCCACTTTCTTTCATTTTTAACTTACAAACTCGTGAGGTCTTATTTATATGATGTGGTGACCATCTTCGCGAATTAACAGAGTTAACATTTTTACCATCAAAATTTCGTGTACTTTTTTCTTCCGTTAGATAAAATACATGAATAAGCAACAGAACCAATTTGTGTCGCGCACAAACATGGCAAGACTTCCATTATGGTTTGTAATGATAGAAAATTGAATAAGACAGACTGAAGAACTGAACACCTTCTGTTAAGACCGAGGGACTGATCACTTACTGTCAAGACTGAGGGACTGATCACTTACTATCAAGGCTGAGGGACTGATCACTTACTGTCAAGACTGACGGACTGATCACTTACTGTCAAGACTGAGGGACTGATCACTTACTATCAAGGCTGACGGACTGATCACTTACTGTCAAGACTGAGGGACTGATCACTTACTGTCAAGACTGAGGGACTGATCACTTACTATCAAGGCTGAGGGACTGATCACTTACTGTCAAGACTGACGGACTGATCACTTACTGTCAAGACTGAGGGACTGATCACTTACTGTCAAGACTGACGGACTGATCACTTACTATCAAGACCGAGGGACTGATCACTTACTATCAAGACTGACGGACTGATCACTTACTATCAAGACTGACGGACTGATCACTTACTATTAAGACTGACGGACTGATCACTTACTATCAAGACTGACGGACTGATCACTTACTGTCAAGACTGAGGGACTGATCACTTACTGTCAAGACTGAGGGACTGATCACTTACTATCAAGACTGACGGACTGATCACTTACTATCAAGACTGACGGACTGATCACTTACTGTCAAGACTGAGGGACTGATCACTTACTATCAAGACTGAGGGACTGATCACTTACTATCAAGACTGACGGACTGATCACTTACTGTCAAGACTGACGGACTGATCACTTACTGTCAAGACTGAGGGACTGATCACTTACTGTCAAGACTGAGGGACTGATCACTTACTATCAAGACTGACGGACTGATCACTTACTATCAAGACTGAGGGACTGATCACTTACTGTCAAGACTGAGGGACTGATCACTTACTATCAAGACTGACGGACTGATCACTTACTGTCAAGACTGAGGGACTGATCACTTATTATCAAGACTGAGGGACTGATCACTTACTGTCAAGACTGACGGACTGATCACTTACTGTCAAGACTGACGGACTGATCACTTACTGTCAAGACTGAGGGACTGATCACTTACTGTCAAGACTGAGGGACTGATCACTTACTATCAAGACTGAGGGACTGATCACTTACTATCAAGACTGAGGGACTGATCACTTACTGTCAAGACTGAGGGACTGATCACTTACTATCAAGACTGACGGACTGATCACTTACTGTCAAGACTGAGGGACTGATCACTTACTATCAAGGCTCAGGGGCTGATCACTTATTATCAAGACTGACGGACTGATCACTTACTGTCAAGACTGAGGGACTGATCACTTACTGTCAAGACTGAGGGACTGATCACTTACTATCAAGGCTCAGGGGCTGATCACTTATTATCAAGACTGAGGTACTGATCACTTACTGTCATGACTGAGGGACTGATCACTTACTGTCATGACTGAGGGACTGATTACTTACTGTCAAGGCTCAGGGGCTGATCACTTACTATGAAGACTGAGGGACTGATCACTTATTATCAAGACTGAGGGACTGATCACTTACTGTCATGACTGAGGGACTGATCACTTACTGTCAAGACTGAGGGACTGATCACTTACTGTCAAGACTGAGGGACTGATCACTTACTATCAAGGCTCAGGGGCTGATCACTTACTATGAAGACTGAGGGACTGATCACTTATTATCAAGACTGAAGGACTGATCACTTACTGTCATGACTGAGGGACTGATCACTTACTGTCAAGACTGAGGGACTGATCACTTACTATCAAGGCTCAGGGGCTGATCACTTATTATCAAGACTGAGGTACTGATCACTTACTGTCATGACTGAGGGACTGATCACTTACTGTCATGACTGAGGGACTGATCACTTACTGTCAAGGCTCAGGGGCTGATCACTTACTATGAAGACTGAGGGACTGATCACTTATTATCAAGACTGAGGGACTGATCACTTACTGTCATGACTGAGGGACTGATCACTTACTGTCAAGACTGAGGGACTGATCACTTACTATCAAGGCTCAGGGGCTGATCACTTACTATGAAGACTGAGGGACTGATCACTTATTATCAAGACTGAGGGACTGATCACTTACTGTCATGACTGAGGGACTGATCACTTACTGTCAAGACTGAGGGACTGATCATTTACTATCAAGGCTCAGGGGCTGATCACTTACTATGAAGACTGAGGGACTGATCACTTATTATCAAGACTGAGGGACTGATCACTTACTGTCATGACTGAGGGACTGATCACTTACTGTCAAGACTGAGGGACTGATCACTTACTATCAAGGCTCAGGGGCTGATCACTTACTGTCATGACTGAGGGACTGATCACTTACTGTCATGACTGAGGGACTGATCACTTACTATCAAGACTGAGGGACTGATCACTTACTATCAAGACTGAGGGACTGATCACTTACTGTCATGACTGAGGGACTGATCACTTACTATCAAGACTGAGGGACTGATCACTTACTATCAAGGCTGAGGGACTGATCACTTACTATCAAGACTGAGGGACTGATCACTTACTGTCAAGACTGAGGGATTGATCACTTACTGTCAACACTGAGGGACTGATCACTTACTATCAAGGCTGAGGGACTGATCACTTACTATCAAGACTGAGGGACTGATCACTTACTGTCAAGACTGAGGGACTGATCACTTACTATCAAGGCTCAGGGGCTGATCACTTACTATGAAGACTGAGGGACTGATCACTTATTATCAAGACTGAGGGACTGATCACTTACTGTCATGACTGAGGGACTGATCACTTACTGTCAAGACTGAGGGACTGATCATTTACTATCAAGGCTAAGGGGCTGATCACTTACTATGAAGACTGAGGGACTGATCACTTATTATCAAGACTGAGGGACTGATCACTTACTGTCATGACTGAGGGACTGATCACTTACTGTCAAGACTGAGGGACTGATCACTTACTATCAAGGCTCAGGGGCTGATCACTTACTGTCATGACTGAGGGACTGATCACTTACTGTCATGACTGAGGGACTGATCACTTACTATCAAGACTGAGGGACTGATCACTTACTATCAAGACTGAGGGACTGATCACTTACTGTCATGACTGAGGGACTGATCACTTACTATCAAGACTGAGGGACTGATCACTTACTATCAAGACTGAGGGACTGATCACTTACTATCAAGGCTGAGGGACTGATCACTTACTATCAAGACTGAGGGACTGATCACTTACTGTCAAGACTGAGGGATTGATCACTTACTGTCAACACTGAGGGACTGATCACTTACTATCAAGGCTGAGGGACTGATCACTTACTATCAAGACTGAGGGACTGATCACTTACTGTCATGATTGAGGGACTGATCACTTACTATCAAGACTGAGGGACTGATCACTTACTATCAAGACTGAGGGACTGATCACTTATTATCAAGGCTGAGGGACTGATCACTTACTATCAAGACTGAGGGACTGATGAATTACTGTCAAGACTGAGGGACTGATCACTTACTGTCAAGACTGAGGGACTGATCACTTACTATCAAGGCTCAGGGGCTGATCACTTATTATCAAGACTGAGGGACCGATCACTTACTATCAAGGCTCAGGGGCTTATCACTTACTGTCATGACTGAGGGACTGATCACTTACTATCAAGACAGAGGGACTGATCAATTACTGTCATGACTGAGGGACTGATCACTTGCTATCAAGACTGAGGGACTGATCACTTACTATCAAGACTGAGGGACTGATCACTTACTATCAAGACTGAGGGACTGATCACTTACTGTCATGACTGAGGGACTGATCACTTACTATCAAGACTGAGGGACTGATCACTTACTATCAAGACTGAGCGACTGATCATTTACTATCAAGGCTGAGGGACTGATCACTTACTATCAAGACTGAGGGACTGATCACTTACTGTCAAGACTGAGGGACTGATCACTTACTGTCAAGACTGAGGGACTGATCACTTACTATCAAGGCTGAGGGACTGATCACTTACTATCAAGACTGAGGGACTGATCACTTACTGTCATGATTGATGGACTGATCACTTACTATCAAGACTGAGGGACTGATCACTTACTATCAAGTCTGAGGGACTGATCACTTACTATCAAGGCTGAGGGACTGATCACTTACTATCAAGACTGAGGGACTGATCACTTACTGTCATGATTGAGGGACTGATCACTTACTATCAAGACTGAGGGACTGATCACTTACTATCAAGACTGAGGGACTGATCACTTATTATCAAGGCTGAGGGACTGATCACTTACTATCAAGACTGAGGGACTGATGAATTACTGTCAAGACTGAGGGACTGATCACTTACTGTCAAGACTGAGGGACTGATCACTTACTATCAAGGCTCAGGGGCTGATCACTTATTATCAAGACTGAGGGACCGATCACTTACTATCAAGACTGAGGGACTGATCACTTACTGTCATGACTGAGGGACTGATCACTTACTATCAAGACTGAGGGACTGATCACTTACTGTCATGACTGAGGGACTTATCACTTACTATCAAGACTGAGGGACTGATCACTTACTATCAAGACTGAGGGACTGATCACTTACTATCAAGGCTCAGGGGCTGATCACTTATTATCAAGACTGAGGGACCGATCACTTACTATCAAGGCTCAGGGGCTTATCACTTACAGTCATGACTGAGGGACTGATCACTTACTATCAAGACAGAGGGACTGATCAATTACTGTCATGACTGAGGGACTGATCACTTACTATAAAGACTGAGGGACTGATCACTTACTATCAAGACTGAGGGACTGATCACTTACTATCAAGACTGAGGGACTGATCACTTACTGTCATGACTGAGGGACTGATCACTTACTATCAAGACTGAGGGACTGATCACTTACTATCAAGACTGAGCGACTGATCATTTACTATCAAGGCTGAGGGACTGATCACTTACTATCAAGACTGAGGGACTGATCACTTACTGTCAAGACTGAGGGACTGATCACTTACTGTCAAGACTGAGGGACTGATCACTTACTATCAAGGCTGAGGGACTGATCACTTACTATCAAGACTGAGGGACTGATCACTTACTGTCATGATTGAGGGACTGATCACTTACTATCAAGACTGAGGGACTGATCACTTACTATCAAGACTGAGGGACTGATCACTTACTATCAAGGCTGAGGGACTGATCACTTACTATCAAGACTGAGGGACGGATGAATTACTGTCAAGACTGAGGGACTGATCACTTACTGTCAAGACTGAGGGACTGATCACTTACTATCAAGACTGAGGGACTGATCACTTACTATCAAGACTGAGGGACTGATCACTTACTATCAAGGCTGAGGGACTGATCACTTACTATCAAGACTGAGGGACGGATGAATTACTGTCAAGACTGAGGGACTGATCACTTACTGTCAAGACTGAGGGACTGATCACTTACTATCAAGACTGACGGACTGATCACTTACTATTAAGACTGACGGACTGATCACTTACTATCAAGACTGACGGACTGATCACTTACTGTCAAGACTGAGGGACTGATCACTTACTGTCAAGACTGAGGGACTGATCACTTACTATCAAGACTGACGGACTGATCACTTACTATCAAGACTGACGGACTGATCACTTACTGTCAAGACTGAGGGACTGATCACTTACTATCAAGACTGAGGGACTGATCACTTACTATCAAGACTGACGGACTGATCACTTACTGTCAAGACTGACGGACTGATCACTTACTGTCAAGACTGAGGGACTGATCACTTACTGTCAAGAATGAGGGACTGATCACTTACTATCAAGACTGACGGACTGATCACTTACTATCAAGACTGAGGGACTGATCACTTACTGTCAAGACTGAGGGACTGATCACTTACTATCAAGACTGACGGACTGATCACTTACTGTCAAGACTGAGGGACTGATCACTTACTATCAAGACTGAGGGACTGATCACTTACTATCAAGACTGACGGACTGATCACTTACTGTCAAGACTGAGGGACTGATCACTTACTGTCAAGACTGAGGGACTGATCACTTACTGTCAAGACTGAGGGACTGATCACTTACTATCAAGACTGAGGGACTGATCACTTACTATCAAGACTGAGGGACTGATCACTTACTGTCAAGACTGAGGGACTGATCACTTACTATCAAGACTGACGGACTGATCACTTACTGTCAAGACTGAGGGACTGATCACTTACTATCAAGGCTCAGGGGCTGATCACTTATTATCAAGACTGACGGACTGATCACTTACTGTCAAGACTGAGGGACTGATCACTTACTGTCAAGACTGAGGGACTGATCACTTACTATCAAGGCTCAGGGGCTGATCACTTATTATCAAGACTGAGGTACTGATCACTTACTGTCATGACTGAGGGACTGATCACTTACTGTCATGACTGAGGGACTGATTACTTACTGTCAAGGCTCAGGGGCTGATCACTTACTATGAAGACTGAGGGACTGATCACTTATTATCAAGACTGAGGGACTGATCACTTACTGTCATGACTGAGGGACTGATCACTTACTGTCAAGACTGAGGGACTGATCACTTACTGTCAAGACTGAGGGACTGATCACTTACTATCAAGGCTCAGGGGCTGATCACTTACTATGAAGACTGAGGGACTGATCACTTATTATCAAGACTGAAGGACTGATCACTTACTGTCATGACTGAGGGACTGATCACTTACTGTCAAGACTGAGGGACTGATCACTTACTATCAAGGCTCAGGGGCTGATCACTTATTATCAAGACTGAGGTACTGATCACTTACTGTCATGACTGAGGGACTGATCACTTACTGTCATGACTGAGGGACTGATCACTTACTGTCAAGGCTCAGGGGCTGATCACTTACTATGAAGACTGAGGGACTGATCACTTATTATCAAGACTGAGGGACTGATCACTTACTGTCATGACTGAGGGACTGATCACTTACTGTCAAGACTGAGGGACTGATCACTTACTATCAAGGCTCAGGGGCTGATCACTTACTATGAAGACTGAGGGACTGATCACTTATTATCAAGACTGAGGGACTGATCACTTACTGTCATGACTGAGGGACTGATCACTTACTGTCAAGACTGAGGGACTGATCATTTACTATCAAGGCTCAGGGGCTGATCACTTACTATGAAGACTGAGGGACTGATCACTTATTATCAAGACTGAGGGACTGATCACTTACTGTCATGACTGAGGGACTGATCACTTACTGTCAAGACTGAGGGACTGATCACTTACTATCAAGGCTCAGGGGCTGATCACTTACTGTCATGACTGAGGGACTGATCACTTACTGTCATGACTGAGGGACTGATCACTTACTATCAAGACTGAGGGACTGATCACTTACTATCAAGACTGAGGGACTGATCACTTACTGTCATGACTGAGGGACTGATCACTTACTATCAAGACTGAGGGACTGATCACTTACTATCAAGGCTGAGGGACTGATCACTTACTATCAAGACTGAGGGACTGATCACTTACTGTCAAGACTGAGGGATTGATCACTTACTGTCAACACTGAGGGACTGATCACTTACTATCAAGGCTGAGGGACTGATCACTTACTATCAAGACTGAGGGACTGATCACTTACTGTCAAGACTGAGGGACTGATCACTTACTATCAAGGCTCAGGGGCTGATCACTTACTATGAAGACTGAGGGACTGATCACTTATTATCAAGACTGAGGGACTGATCACTTACTGTCATGACTGAGGGACTGATCACTTACTGTCAAGACTGAGGGACTGATCATTTACTATCAAGGCTCAGGGGCTGATCACTTACTATGAAGACTGAGGGACTGATCACTTATTATCAAGACTGAGGGACTGATCACTTACTGTCATGACTGAGGGACTGATCACTTACTGTCAAGACTGAGGGACTGATCACTTACTATCAAGGCTCAGGGGCTGATCACTTACTGTCATGACTGAGGGACTGATCACTTACTGTCATGACTGAGGGACTGATCACTTACTATCAAGACTGAGGGACTGATCACTTACTATCAAGACTGAGGGACTGATCACTTACTGTCATGACTGAGGGACTGATCACTTACTATCAAGACTGAGGGACTGATCACTTACTATCAAGACTGAGGGACTGATCACTTACTATCAAGGCTGAGGGACTGATCACTTACTATCAAGACTGAGGGACTGATCACTTACTGTCAAGACTGAGGGATTGATCACTTACTGTCAACACTGAGGGACTGATCACTTACTATCAAGGCTGAGGGACTGATCACTTACTATCAAGACTGAGGGACTGATCACTTACTGTCATGATTGAGGGACTGATCACTTACTATCAAGACTGAGGGACTGATCACTTACTATCAAGACTGAGGGACTGATCACTTATTATCAAGGCTGAGGGACTGATCACTTACTATCAAGACTGAGGGACTGATGAATTACTGTCAAGACTGAGGGACTGATCACTTACTGTCAAGACTGAGGGACTGATCACTTACTATCAAGGCTCAGGGGCTGATCACTTATTATCAAGACTGAGGGACCGATCACTTACTATCAAGGCTCAGGGGCTTATCACTTACTGTCATGACTGAGGGACTGATCACTTACTATCAAGACAGAGGGACTGATCAATTACTGTCATGACTGAGGGACTGATCACTTGCTATCAAGACTGAGGGACTGATCACTTACTATCAAGACTGAGGGACTGATCACTTACTATCAAGACTGAGGGACTGATCACTTACTGTCATGACTGAGGGACTGATCACTTACTATCAAGACTGAGGGACTGATCACTTACTATCAAGACTGAGCGACTGATCATTTACTATCAAGGCTGAGGGACTGATCACTTACTATCAAGACTGAGGGACTGATCACTTACTGTCAAGACTGAGGGACTGATCACTTACTGTCAAGACTGAGGGACTGATCACTTACTATCAAGGCTGAGGGACTGATCACTTACTATCAAGACTGAGGGACTGATCACTTACTGTCATGATTGATGGACTGATCACTTACTATCAAGACTGAGGGACTGATCACTTACTATCAAGTCTGAGGGACTGATCACTTACTATCAAGGCTGAGGGACTGATCACTTACTATCAAGACTGAGGGACTGATCACTTACTGTCATGATTGAGGGACTGATCACTTACTATCAAGACTGAGGGACTGATCACTTACTATCAAGACTGAGGGACTGATCACTTATTATCAAGGCTGAGGGACTGATCACTTACTATCAAGACTGAGGGACTGATGAATTACTGTCAAGACTGAGGGACTGATCACTTACTGTCAAGACTGAGGGACTGATCACTTACTATCAAGGCTCAGGGGCTGATCACTTATTATCAAGACTGAGGGACCGATCACTTACTATCAAGACTGAGGGACTGATCACTTACTGTCATGACTGAGGGACTGATCACTTACTATCAAGACTGAGGGACTGATCACTTACTGTCATGACTGAGGGACTTATCACTTACTATCAAGACTGAGGGACTGATCACTTACTATCAAGACTGAGGGACTGATCACTTACTATCAAGGCTCAGGGGCTGATCATTTATTATCAAGACTGAGGGACCGATCACTTACTATCAAGGCTCAGGGGCTTATCACTTACAGTCATGACTGAGGGACTGATCACTTACTATCAAGACAGAGGGACTGATCAATTACTGTCATGACTGAGGGACTGATCACTTACTATAAAGACTGAGGGACTGATCACTTACTATCAAGACTGAGGGACTGATCACTTACTATCAAGACTGAGGGACTGATCACTTACTGTCATGACTGAGGGACTGATCACTTACTATCAAGACTGAGGGACTGATCACTTACTATCAAGACTGAGCGACTGATCATTTACTATCAAGGCTGAGGGACTGATCACTTACTATCAAGACTGAGGGACTGATCACTTACTGTCAAGACTGAGGGACTGATCACTTACTGTCAAGACTGAGGGACTGATCACTTACTATCAAGGCTGAGGGACTGATCACTTACTATCAAGACTGAGGGACTGATCACTTACTGTCATGATTGAGGGACTGATCACTTACTATCAAGACTGAGGGACTGATCACTTACTATCAAGACTGAGGGACTGATCACTTACTATCAAGGCTGAGGGACTGATCACTTACTATCAAGACTGAGGGACGGATGAATTACTGTCAAGACTGAGGGACTGATCACTTACTGTCAAGACTGAGGGACTGATCACTTACTATCAAGGCTCAGGGGCTGATCACTTATTATCAAGACTGAGGGACTGATCACTTACTATCAAGACTGAGGGACTGATCACTTACTGTCATGACTGAGGGACTGATCACTTACTATCAAGACTGAGGGACTGATCACTTACTGTCATGACTGAGGGACTGATCACTTGCTATCAAGACTGAGGGACTGATCACTTACTATCAAGACTGAGGGACTGATCACTTACTATCAAGGCTGAGGGACTGTTCACTTACTATCAAGACTGAGGGACTGATCACTTACTGTCAAGACTGAGGGACTGATCACTTACTGTCAAGACTGAGGGACTGTTCACTTACTATCAAGGCTCAGGGGCTGATCACTTATTATCAAGACTGAGGGACTGATCACTTACTATCAAGGCTGAGGGACTGATCACTTATTATCAAGACTGAGGGACTGATCACTTACTATTAAGGCTCAGGGGCTGATCACTTATTATCAAGACTGAAGGACTGATCACTTACTATCAAGACCGAGGGACTGATCACTTACTATCAAGACTGAGGGACTGATCACTTACTATCAAGGCTGAGGGACTGATCACTTACTATCAAGGCTGAGGGACTGATCACTTACTATCAAGGCTGAGGGATTGATCGCTTACTATCAAGGCTGAGGGGCTGATCACTTACTGTCAAGGCTGAGGGACTGATCACTTACTATCAAGGCTATGGAACTGATCACTTACTATCAAGGCTGAGGGACTGATCGCTTACTGTCAAGGTTGAGGGACTGATCACTTACTATCAAGACTGAGGAACTGATCACTTACTGTTAAGACTGAGGGACTGATCACTTACTGTCAAGACTGAGGGACTGATCACTTACTATCAAGGCTCAGGGGCTGATCACTTATTATCAAGACTGAGGGACTGATCACTTACTATCAAGACCGAGGGACTGATCACTTACTATCAAGACTGAGGGACTGATCACTTACTATCAAGACTGAGGGACTGATCACTTACTATCAAGACTGAGGGACTGATCACTTACTATCAAGACTGAGGGACTTATCACTTACTGTCATGACTGAGGGACTGATCACTTACTATCAAGGCTCAGGGGCTGATCATTTACTGTCATGACTGAGGGACTGATCACTTACTCTCAAGACTGAAGGACTGATCACTTACTGTCATGACTGAGGGACTGATCACTTACTATCAAGACTGAGGGACTGATCACTTACTATCAAGACTGAGGGACTGATCACTTACTATCAAGACTGAGGGACTGATCACTTACTGTCATGACTGAGGGACTGATCACTTACTATCAAGACTGAGGGACTGATCACTTACTATCAAGACTGAGGGACTGATCATTTACTATCAAGGCTGAGGGACTGATCACTTACTATCAAGACTGAGGGACTGATCACTTACTGTCAAGACTGAGGGATTGATCACTTACTGTCCAGACTGAGGGACTGATCACTTACTATCAAGACTGAGGGACTGATCACTTACTATCAAGACTGAGGGACTGATCACTTACTATCAAGGCTGAGGGACTGATCACTTACTATCAAGACTGAGGGACTGATGAATTACTGTCAAGACTGAGGGACTGATCACTTACTGTCAAGACTGAGGGACTGATCACTTACTATCAAGGCTCAGGGGCTGATCACTTATTATCAAGACTGAGGGACTGATCACTTACTATCAAGACTGAGGGACTGATCACTTACTGTCATGACTGAGGGACTGATCACTTACTATCAAGACTGAGGGACTGATCACTTACTGTCATGACTGAGGGACTGATCACTTTATATCAAGACTGAGGGACTGATCACTTTCTATCAAGACTGAGGGACTGATCACTTACTATCAAGGCTGATGGACTGATCACTTACTATCAAGACTGAGGGACTGATCACTTACTGTCAAGACTGAGGGACTGATCACTTACTGTCAAGACTGAGGGACTGATCACTTACTATCAAGGCTCAGGGGCTGATCACTTATTATCAAGACTGAGGGACTGATCACTTACTATCAAGGCTGAGGGACTGATCACTTACTATTAAGGCTCAGGGGCTGATCACTTACTATCAAGACTGAGCGACTGATCATTTACTATCAAGGCTGAGGGACTGATCACTTACTATCAAGACTGAGGGACTGATCACTTACTGTCAAGACTGAGGGACTGATCACTTACTGTCAAGACTGAGGGACTGATCACTTACTATCAAGGCTGAGGGACTGATCACTTACTATCAAGACTGAGGGACTGATCACTTACTGTCATGATTGAGGGACTGATCACTTACTATCAAGACTGAGGGACTGATCACTTACTATCAAGACTGAGGGACTGATCACTTACTATTAAGGCTCAGGGGCTGATCACTTACTATCAAGACTGAGGGACTGATCACTTACTATCAAGACCGAGGGACTGATCACTTACTATCAAGGCTGAGGGACTGATCACTTACTATCAAGGCTGAGGGACTGATCACTTACTGTCAAGGCTGAGGGATTGATCGCTTACTATCAAGGCTGAGGGGCTGATCACTTACTGTCAATGCTGAGGGACTGATCACTTACTATCAAGGCTAAGGAACTGATCACTTACTATCAAGGATGAGGGACTGATCGCTTACTATCAAGGCTGAGGGGCTGATCACTTACTGTCAAGGTTGAGGGACTGATCACTTACTATCAAGGCTGAAGAACTGATCATTTACTATCAAGGCTGAGGGACTGATCACTTACTATCAAGACTGAGGGACTGATCACTTACTATCAAGGCTGAGGGACTAATCACTTACTATCAAGGCTGAGGGACTGATCACTTACTATCAAGACCGAGGGACTGATCACTTACTATCAAGACTGAGGGACTGATCACTTACTATCAAGGCTGAGGGACTGATCACTTACTATCAAGGCTGAGGGACTGATCACTTACTATCAAGGCTGAGGGATTGATCGCTTACTATCAAGGCTGAGGGGCTGATCACTTACTGTCAAGGCTGAGGGACTGATCACTTACTATCAAGGCTGAGGAACTGATCACTTACTATCAAGGCTGAGGGACTGATCGCTTACTATCAAGGCTGAGGGGCTGATCACTTACTGTCAAGGTTGAGGGACTGATCACTTACTATCAAGGCTGAAGAACTGATCATTTACTATCAAGGCTGAGGGACTGATCGCTTACTATCAAGGCTGAGGAGCTGATCACTTACTATCAAGGCTGAGGGACTGATCACTTGCTATCAAGGCTGAGGGACTGATCACTTTCTATCATGGCTGAGGAGCTGATCACTTACTATCAAGGCTGAGGGACTGATCACTTACTATCAAGGCTGATGAACTGACCACTTACTATCAAGGCTGATGAACTGATCACTTACTATCAAGGCTGAGGGACTAATCACTTACTATCAAGGCAGATGAACTGACCACTTACTATCAACGCTGAGGGACTAATCACTTACTATCAAGGCTGATGAACTGACCACTTACTATCAAGGCTGATGAACTGACCACTTATTATCAAGGCTGAGGGACTGATCACTTATTATCAAGATTGAGGGACTGATCACTTACTATTAAGGCTCAGGGGCTGATCACGTATTATCAAGACTGAGGGACTGATCACTTACTATCAATACTGAGGGACTGATCACTTACTATCAAGACTGAGGGACTGATCACTTACTATCAAGACTGAGTGACTGACCACTTACTATCAAGGCTGAGGGACTGATCACTTACTATCAAGACTGAGGGACTGATCATTTACTATCAAGACTGAGGGACTGATCACTTACTATCTAGACTGAGGGACTGATCATTTACTATCAAGGCTGAGGGACTGATCACTTACTATCAAGACTGAGGGACTGATCACTTACTATCAAGGCTGAGGGACTGATCACTTACTATCAAGGCTGAGGGACTGATCACTTACTATCAAGGCTGAGGGACTGATCACTTACTATCAAGACTGAGGGACTGATCATTTACTATCAAGGCTGAGGGACTGATCACTTACTATCAAGACTGAGGGACTGATCACTTACTATCAAGACTGAGGGACTGATCACTTACTATCAAGGCTGAGGGACTGATCACTTACTATCAAGACTGAGGGACTGATCACTTACTATCAAGGATGAGGGACTGATCACTTACTATTAAGGCTCAGGGGCTGATCACGTATTATCAAGACTGAGGGGCTGATCACTTACTGTCAAGGTTGAGGGACTGATCACTTACTATCAAGGCTGAAGAACTGATCATTTACTATGAAGGCTGAGGGACTGATCGCTTACTATCAAGGCTGAGGAGCTGATCACTTACTATCAAGACTGAGGGACTGATCACTTACTATCAAGACTGAGGGACTGATCACTTACTATCAAGGCTGAGGGACTGATCACTTACTATCAAGACCGAGGGACTGATCACTTACTATCAAAACTGAGAGACTGATCACTTACTATCAAGGCTGAGGGGCTGATCACTTACTGTCAAGGCTGAGAGACTGATCACTTACTATCAAGGCTAAGGAACTGATCTCTTACTATCAAGACTGAGGGACTGATCGCTTACTATCAAGGCTGAGGGGCTGATCACTTACTGTCAAGGTTGAGGGACTGATCACTTACTATCAAGGCTGAAGAACTGATCATTTACTATCAAGGCTGAGGGACTGATCACTTACTATCAAGGCTGAAGAACTGATCATTTACTATCAAGGCTGAGGGACTGATCACTTACTATCAAGACTGAGGGACTGATCATTTACTATCAAGGCTGAGGGACTGATCACTTACTATCAACACTGAGGGACTGATCACTTACTATCAAGACTGAGGGACTGATCACTTACTATCAAGGCCGAGGGACTGATCACTTACTATCAAGGCTGAGGGACTGATCACTTACTATCAAGGCTGAGGGACTGATCGCTTACTATCAAGACTGAGGGACTGATCACTTACTATCAAGACTGAGGGACTGATCGCTTACTATCAAGGCTGAGGGACTGATCACTTACTATCAAGACTGAGGGACTGATCACTTACTATCAAGGCTGAGGAACTGATCACTTACTATCAAGGCTGATGGACTGATCGCTTACTATCAAGGCTGAGGGGCTGATCACTTACTGTCAAGGTTGAGGGACTGATCACTTACTATCAAGGCTGAAGAACTGATCATTTACTATCAAGGCTGAGGGACTGATCGCTTACTATCAAGGCTGAGGGACTGATCACTTACTATCAAGGCTGAGGGACTGATCACTTTCTATCAAGGCTGAGGAGCTGATCACTTACTATCAAGGCTGAGGGACTGATCACTTACTATCAAGGCTGATGAACTGACCACTTACTATCAAGGCTGATGAACTGATCACTTACTATCAAGGCTGAGGGACTGATCATTTACTATCAAGGCTCAGGGACTGATCACCTCCTATGAAGGCCGTGGGACTGATCACCTACTGCTAAAGCTGAGTGACTGATCACATACTATCAAGGCTGAGGAGCTGATCACTTACTATCAAGGCTGAGGAGCTGATCACTTACTATCAAGGCTGAGGGACTGATCACTTACTATCAATGCTGAGGGACTGATCACTTAGTATCAAGGCTGAGGGACTGATCACTTACTATCAAGGCTGAGGGACTGATCACTTACTATCAAGGCTGAGGGACTGATCACTTACTATCAAGGCTGAGGAACTGATCACCTCCTATGAAGCCTCAAGGACTGGGCAGCTCCTATGAAGGCCGAGGGACTGATCACCTACTGGTAAAGGTGATCAGCCCCACAGGGACTGATCACCTCAAGTTTACTCTGTACTTCTCCGTAGTGAATCGAGAAAGTCACCAGTTTTGAAAACGTCATAAGTAAAGATGCTGAGGTGTTACATATGTGTTTAATTGTTACATTTTCTCCGAGGACCAGAGTCCTTCTATTTGATCAATCAAAGTTGTAGCTTCCATTCCCCGGTCTGCACTACCTCTCATGTCTACTTTCTTTCTTTTTTTTGCCGATTTTCTTAACTTTGCATCTGCTAATCTCTGTGTTCTGTAGAAATATTCTTTTAACCTTCAATTGTCTTCTCCAGTGTCGATTCCCTTCATTAATTTTGCATAATCTGCTTATAAAGAAAGGAAAGGAATTATCTGTTGTGTCATATTATCTGCATCCTGTATGAAGAGTAGTATTGATGTAAGCACTGACCCATGTTGGACCTCACTCGTCATGTTTGCCCATCCTGAAATACCCTCCAAGACCACCACTGTTTTCTCTCCGTATTTATTTAGCGATCCCTTGTAATATTTTTGCCTGTTCCTATAATTTGTGGATCATTACCTAATGCTATTTACTATTCATTAATATGTCGTTCACATAGCCTTCATTTGCTAAGGAATAAAAATTTATATATAAAAACTAATTGAGGCTCATTAATATATGTATAGAAAATCTGGTTTAAAAATGTGAGAAAAATACCAACTTTTTTCAAAAGAATTTTATTCCGACTTTCTAGCAAACACAACAGAGAAGAACCATCGTCACAGCCTCTCATATACTGCATTACTTGCTTTTAATTACTCATTAAAATCAACACATAGCAATAAAATTTTTATAATTAAACATTCTCAGGGATGTGATTGTCTTGTGTCAAGAACTTCAAAGCGACTTGGTGAATGCTGACCAATTTATACAATTAAAAAAAATCAGATAATTCATAGTGCCACAGGTTTCTGATGCTACATTATCATAGTGAGTGAGTCCACTCAGATTTCTTTTCTTTACTCCTCTGTATGGTGTCTTACGCCTTGTATGTTGTCTTGCTTCTTGGCTATTATGTTGGTCTTTGTTTATTGTCTGGCTCTTTGTTTGTTACTTTGCTCCTTGTCTACTGTTTTGCTCCTTGTCTGTCGTGTCTGCACCCCCTGGAAGCTAACACACGCCTCGCTTGAGCAAGATGTTAGCGTAGGGAGCAGTCTCGCTGAAAGTACAAATTACAAATTTTAGTCTACATCATTATTATTACGTTGTAGGCGGGAGCGCTAAACCCGTAGAGGTCGTACAGCGCCTTGGAAAATGGGAGGTAATCAAGGTCGATGCAAGGAAGACAAGATCAGGTCTAATTTCTTTTATCAAGATCCTCTCGCCAGCATCAATGAACCTACCCTGAAGGACGTATGCAACACGGTGTAAGTTTCTCGGATTGTGCAGTGACCATAATATATCTAATTTACATAGGAATCAAGTGTATGCCTACCCAGTCTGTATGATAGCGTAGGCCTTCTTGGCCTTCTCGTAGAACTCGAAGCGTTCCACCATCTTGAGGGTGACGGCTGGAGGCTGGTGTTTGTTGCAGATCCTGGAGTACTCCTCCCAGATGCTCAACTTCATCCCCTTGGCCTTGTCTGCATCAGTCATGTCCATCAGCTGAACCTGAGTGGTCGTAGCATGTTAACTGTCTCAGAAGAATACAATATTATGGCTGAAATAATAACGTATCTGGAACAATACATTGGTTGGAACAAAAATACTCTAGTTGGAACAATACTGTAGCAACAAAAATCACGTCTTCCAGTTTTAATTTAAAAAAGTGTTAATTTTAAATAATATAATTTAAAAAATTTAGACACTAATAAATATTTCTAAAGGAGATAAGGTCAAATATATACACATGACTACACTTTATTTTATATAATCACAATAATATCGTTAATTTTATTGCAAAAATATAGTTACATTCTGTTGAAATGTTATAATTTCTGAGAACTTTAGATACAGATTAATGACTAAATATTTTTTACTAAAATATATAAATAAATATTTACATGTAATATCCGCCTGATTAAACAACAGTCCGATGTATGCTATCAACAGCACCTATTATATGCACTGAGAGGTGTATATATTTATGCCGCTGGGTGAGTACCCAAGGGCATGAATGACTGTTTCACTCACTGGTGGTCACCAGGGCCATGAGTGACCTCTCTCGCTCATTGGATAATCATCAGAACGATAAACGACCCTTGTTACTGGTTGATCACTAGGACCATGAACGATCACTCTCACTGCATGATAACTTGAACTACGCATGACAACACTCACTCACCGGGTGGTCGTCGTAAGCATCCAGGGGCATGAAAGTGAGCATGGCATCCAGAAGTTCAGGGATGCTGAGGCCATCTGCTCGGTATTCCTTGGGTCCTCCCTCGCTGCTGCAAATGCTGTGGGTCGGGAAGTTGATGTCGGCCAGCACTGTGCACGGAGAAAGAGACATCGTTAAATATGGTGAGAAAGAATCTTTATCATTAGGTGGCTCGCCCTTCCAATACAGAGAATAATTACTGAAGATGGTGCAAGTTGTGACGAAGTAATTGAAGATGATCAGTCTCTCAGTTCTGACAGCTTGTGTTTAATCTTGATAAATCAAGAATCCAATAATTATTTTCTGTATTGAATTCATAAAGCCACAGGTTAGCGAGACGTCTCCACAGTGATGATAACCAAATGTGCTACAAGTGTCTCATTCATCAACTTGTTGGTTTTGTAAACCATTAATGTAAAATTACTGGGAGAAATTATTCTTTGTTAAGTAATTTCACAGTTTAATATGGAAGAAAAGCATACCGAGGACTTCCTAAAATATACTAAGTAAAACCTGCGTCTAGTTCATCATTACTAGTTTTATCTTTAACATGTTCATTCATCTTATATTTATAATAAAAACCACGAAAAGAAAACCTCATTGAATGTTTGAGTTATCAGGTTTAAAACTTATTAACTATATGAAGGCATTAAAATATACATGTACAATATCAGTCAAGAATATTTAATCAATATTACACAAATTTAAGTAAACTCTAAGTGTATATAAAGTGACATAGGCACTGGGATGGGCTGTCTGGGAGAGTGTGTCTTGGATGAGTGTGTCCTGGAGTGCCTGAGATGAGTAAATGCGTGAGTGTACTGGAGTGTGAATATCTGGGAGGTGTGTGTGTGCATGTACTGGACACTTCATGGTGACCAGCAGGAAGGCAGCGTCACTGGCTGCTCCTCTCTATCACCTTCATGACAGATGCTGGAGGCAAGGTGGCCACTAGTTCTCACCTGTGGCTGGGTTTTGCCACATTCATGACGTCAGTTTGTGCTGAGGTCACGGCAGGTCAGTGAGTATTGCTTCAGTTCATGTCTGAGTCCTGGTTCACACGCACTGATAATGTAAACACTGAAAGGAACCTTTCACTGGACCCCGCGAGAGTGATTGCTTGGTCCACTTCGTCACGCATTGTTTAGTTGATAATCATGACCTTAGGCGAGGTTATTTGATTATCATAACGTAACGCGGAGAGAAAACAGTGACGCAGCAGTGGGAGGTTAATACGTAAGGTAGACACGCTGGGGTTCCCTAAATTCTGGGCGTATTTGATCTGGTGACGGTGCGTGCGGAGGCAGGCGAGGCGCCCAGCCTTCCAGAGCGGGAGAGAAAGTCCAGGAGAGAAAGAATAGAGAGCTTAGATGTAGCTACGTAAAGAACATGAGATGAGAAGGATTGTAGATTTTAAATTTTGCCATTAAAATGCGGTTTGATAATTTTGGAGTTTCTACGTCAATTCTTTTATTTTTATGGATTTTTTTTTCAATAAGTCGGCCGTCTCCCACCGAGGCAGGGTGACCCAAAAAAGAAAGAAAATCCCCAAAAAGAAAACACTTTCATCATCATTCAACACTTTCACCACACTCCACATTATCACTGTTTTAACAGAGGTGCTTAGATTACAGCAGTTTAGAAGCATACACATATAAAGATACACAACGTATCCCTCCAAACTGCCAATATCCCAACTAAATCTTTTATACCATGAAACGCACAACCTATACTGATCATTCAGTCTAAGACTTGCAGAGGCTCGATCCTCCGTCCTCTGATCACCACCCGGACGTTGAGTAAATCATTTTTTTAAGTAAGATTTATTGTAAGACATGAAATATATTAACTTGGCACATATAATGTTCATTTCAATGGTCTATAAGGAAAAATTAAAGCAACTTAAAGCCCGACCATTAAAGCAGCTGTGATTGCAACTTACAAGATATTCAAGTACAATAACATCTGACTAAACATGTCAAGAAACTGGAGGAGGTGCAAAGGTTGGCAACGAGATTAGTCCCAGGTGTACACAGGCTGACCTGTGAGGGAACACATGCGAGGGAAGACAACATGTGACTGTAGATAGAAGACGAGTATCACGATAAACCAATAAACATGTTAGAAACATGTTTCTTGAGTGCAACCACACCAACACAGCTACGCAAAGTTAATACACAGTTTCAAGAGAAAACTTAGGGAACACAGATATGCTTGTGGAGGGACGACACTAGCAACACATGCACGGTCGATCGTAACACCTGTAACTACCTGAAGTAAGAGCAGTTATCAGAGAAGTAGACCCACGTAGCGGACTCTCTTTGCGATCTCAATTACTAACACCATTTTATAAAACTCTGAATCTCTCAGTATTTCCAAGAGTTAAGTGAAACTGATCTTACCTAAAATTTCGCATGTGACCTCACCCGCTCGAAGGTGACCTCACCCTCTCGAAGGTGACCTCACCCGCTCGCAGGTGACCTCACCCGCTCGAAGGTGACCTCACCCTCTCGCAGTTGACCTCACCCGCTCGAAGGTGACCTCACCCGCTCGAAGGTGACCTCACCCGCTCGCAGTTGACCTCACCCGCTCGAAGGTGACCTCACCCGCTCGAAGGTGACCTCACCCGCTCGAAGGTGACCTCACCCGCTCGCAGTTGACCTCACCCGCTCGTAAGTGACCTCACCCGCTCGCAGGTGACCTCACCCGCTCGTAAGTGACCTCACCCGCTCGCAGTTGACCTCACCCACTCGCAAGTGACCTCACCCGCTCGCAGGTGACCTCACCCGCTCGTAAGTGACCTCACCCGCTCGCAGGTGACCTCATCCGCTCGCAGGTGACCTCATCCGCTAGTCAGTGAGGTCACTCGCACGTAAGTGAGGTCACCTGCAGACCACGCTGAACTGTACACATCAGGGACATCATCTCGGCTACTACAATAAATTGATAAAATGGCAAGTATATTCTACTTATCATTTTAGCAATTTATAAGTGATTAAGACGCACGTCCATCACTTAGGTAGCTGTGTCTTACCCGCACCTAGGAGCTGCACGGGTGTCTTACCCGCACCTAGGAGCTGCACGGGTGTCTTACCCGCACCTAGGAGCTACACGGGTGTCTTACCCGCACCTAGGAGCTACACGGGTGTCTTACCCGCACCTAGGAGCTACACGGGTGTCTTACCCGCACCTAGGAGCTACACGGGTGTCTTACCCGCACCTAGGAGCTACACGGGTGTCTTACCCGCACCTAGGAGTTGCACGGGTGTCTTACCCGCACCTAGGAGCTGCACGGGTGTCTTACCCGCACCTAGGAGCTACACGGGTGTCTTACCCGCCCTAGGAGCTACACGGGTGTCTTACCCGCACCTAGGAGCTGCATGGGTGTCTTTCCCGCACCTAGGAGATACACGGGTATCTTACCCGCACCTAGGAGCTGCACAGGTCTCTTACCCGCACCTAGGAGCTGCACAGGTGTCTTACCCGCACCTAGGAGCTACACGGGTGTCTTACCCGCACCTAGGAGCTGCACGGGTGTATTACCCGCACCTGGGAGCTGCACGGGTGTATTACTCTCACATGGAAGCTACACGGGTGTCTTACCCGCACCCAGGAACTCCACTGGTGTCTTACCCTCACCTAGGAGCTGCACTGGTGTCTTTCCCGCACCTAGGAGATGCACGGGTATCTTACCCGCACCTAGGAGCTGCACAGGTGTCTTACCCTCACCTAAGAGCTGAACAGGCGTCTTACCCGCACATAGCAGCTGCACAGGTGTCTTACCCGCACCTAAGAGCTGCACAGGCGTCTTACCCGCACATAGCAGCTGCACAGGCGTCTTACCCGAACATAGCAGCTGCACAGGTGTCTTACCCGCACCTAGGAACTGCACAGGTATCTTACCCGCACCTACCAGCTGCACAGGTGTCTTACACGCACTTAGCAGCTGCAGAGGTGTTTTACCCGCACCTAGAAGCTGCACAGGTGTCTTACCCGCACCGAGCAGCTGCACAGGGGTTTTACCCGCACATAGCAGCTGCACAGGTGTTTTACCAGCACGTAGCAGCTGCACAGGTGTCTTACCCGCACCTAGCAGCTGCACAGGTGTCTCACCCGCACATAGCAGTTGCACAGGTGTCTTACCCGCACCAAGCAGCTGCACAGGTGTCTTACCCGCACCTAGGAGCTGCACAGGTGTTTACCAGCACCTAGCAGCTGCACAGGTGTCTTACCAGCACCTAGCAGCTGCACAAGTGACTTACCAGCACCTAGCAGCTGCACAGGTGTCTTACCCGCACCTAGCAGCTGCACAGGTGTCTTACCCGCACCTAGCAGCTGCACAGGTGTCTTACCCGCACCTAGCAGCTGCACAGGTGACTTACCCATTAACATTTAACGTAATAATTTCAAGAGCAGATATCATGGAACGCAAAACACCAGGATTCCACTGGGCCGGGCTCTTGATAGATGACAGGCTGGGCCGGGCTCTTGATAGATGACAGGCTGGGTCAGGCTCTTGATAGATGACAGGCTGGGTCAGGCTCTTGATAGATGACAGGCTGGGTCAGGCTCTTGATAGATGACAGGCTGGGTCAGGCTCTTGATAGATGACAGGTTGGGCAGGCTCTTGATAGATGACAGGCTGGGTCAGGCTCTTGATAGATGACAGGCTGGGTCAGGCTCTTGATAGATGACAGGCTGGGTCAGGCTCTTGATAGATGACAGGCTGGGTCAGGCTCTTGATAGATGACAGGTTGGGCCGGGCTCTTGATAGATGACAGGCTGGGTCAGGCTCTTGATAGATGACAGGTTGGGCAGGCTCTTGATAGATGACAGGCTGGGTCAGGCTCTTGATAGATGACAGGCTGGGTCAGGCTCTTGATAGATGACAGGCTGGGTCAGGCTCTTGATAGATGAAAGGCTGGGTCAGGCTCTTGATAGATGACAGGTTGGGCAGGCTCTTGATAGATGACAGGCTGGGTCAGGCTCTTGATAGATGACAGGTTGGGCCGGGCTCTTGATAGATGACAGGTTGGGCAGGCTCTTGATAGATGACAGGCTGGGTCAGGCTCTTGATAGATGACAGGTTGGGCAGGCTCTTGATAGATGACAGGTTGGGCCGGGCTCTTGATAGATGACAGGCTGGGTCAGGCTCTTGATAGATGACAGGCTGGGTCAGGCTCTTGATAGATGACAGGCTGGGTCAGGCTCTTGATGGATGACAGGCTGGGTCAGGCTCTTGATAGATGACAGGTTGGGCCGGGCTCTTGATAGATGACAGGCTGGGTCAGGCTCTTGATAGATGACAGGCTGGGTCAGGCTCTTGAAAGATGACAGGTTGGGCCGGGCTCTTGATAGATGACAGGCTGGGTCAGGCTCTTGATAGATGACAGGCTGGGTCAGGCTCTTGATAGATGACAGGTTGGGCCGGGCTCTTGATAGATGACAGGTTGGGTCGGACTCTTGATAGATGACAGGCTGGGCCAGGCTCTTGATAGATGACAGGCTGGGTCAGACTCTTAATAGATGACAGGTTGGGCCGGGCTATTGATAGATGACAGGCTGGGTCAGGCTCTTGATAGATGACAGGCTGGGTCAGGCTCTTGATAGATGACAGGTTGGGCCGGGCTATTGATAGATGACAGGCTGGGCCAGGCTCTTGATAGATGACAGGTTGGGCCGGGCTCTTGATAGATGACAGGCTGGGCCAGGCTCTTGATAGATGACATGTTGGGCCGGGCTCTTGATAGATGACAGGCTGGTCCAGGCTCCTGATATATGACAGGCTGGGCCAGGCTCTTGATAGATGACAGGCTGTGTCAGGATCTTTATAGATGGCAGGCTGGGCCAGGCTCTTGATAGATGACATGTTGGGCCGGGCTCTTGATAGATGACAGGCTGGGCCAGGCTCTTGATAGATGACAGGTTGGGCCGAGCTCTTGATAGATGACAGGCTGGGCCAGGCTCTTGATAGATGACAGGCTGGGCCAGGCTCCTTATAGATGACAGGCTGGATCAGGCTCTTGATAGATGACAGGCTGGGCCAGGTTCTTGATAGATGACAGGCTGGGCCAGGCTCTTGATAGATGACAGGCTGGGCAAGGCTGTTTATAGATGACAGGCTGGGTCAGGCTCTTGATGGATGACAGGCTGGGCCAGGCTCTTTATAGATGACAGGCTGGGCCAGGCTCTTGATAGATGACAGGCTGGGCCAGGCTCTTGATAGATGACAGACTGGTCCAGGCTCTTGATATATGACAGGCTGGGCCAGGCTCTTGATAGATGACAGGCTGTGTCAGGCTCTTTATAGATGGCAGGCTGGGCCAGGCTCTTTATAGATGACAGGCTGGGTCAGGCTCTTGATAGATGACAGGCTGGGCCAGGCTCTTTATAGATGACAGGCTGGGCCAGGCTCTTTATAGATGACAGGCTGGATCAGGCTCTTGATAGATGACAGGCTGGGCCAGGATCTTGATAGATGACAGGCTGGGCCAGGCCCTTGATAGATGACAGGCTGATCCAGGCTCTTGATAGATGACAGGCTGGGTCAGGCTCTTGATAGATGACAGGCTTGGCCAGGCTTTTGATAGATGACAGGCTGGGTCAGGCTCTTTATAGATGACAGGCTGGGCCAGGCTCTTGATAGATGACAGGTTGGGCAAGGCTCTTGATAGATGACAGGCTGGGTCAGGCTCTTGATAGATGACAGGCTGGGCCAGGCTCTTGATAGATGACAGGCTGGGCAAGGCTCATAATAGATGACAGGCTGGGTCAGGCTCTTGATAGATGATAGGCTGAACCAGGCTCTTGATAGATGACAGGCTGGGTGAGGCTCTTGATAGATGACAGGCTGGGCCAAGCTTTTGATAGATGACAGGCTGGGTGAGGCTCTTGATAGATGACAGGCTGGGCCAGGCTCTTTATGGATGATAGGCAGGGCCAGGCTCTTGATAGATGACAGGCTGGGCCAGGCTCTTCATAGATGACAGGCTAGGCCAGGTTCTTGGTAAATGACAGGCTGGGTCAGGCTCTTGATAGACGACAGGCTGCGACAGGCTCTTGATAGACGACAGGCTGGGCCAGGCTTTTGATACATGACAGGCTGGGCCAGGCTCTTAATAGATGACAGGCTGGGTCAGGCTCTTGATAGATGACAGGCTAGGCCAGGTTCTTGGTAAATGACAGGCTGGGTCAGGCTCTTGATAGATGGCAGGCTAGGCCAGGCTCTTGATAGATGACAGGCTGGGCCAGGCTCTTGATAGATGACAGCCTGAGCCAGGCTCTTGATAGATGACAGGCTGGGTCAGGCTCTTGATAGATGACAGGCTGGGCCAGGCTCTTCATAGATGACAGGCTGGGCCAGGCTCTTGATAGATGACAGGCTGGGTCAGGCTCTTGATAGATGACAGGCTGGGCCAGGCTCTTGGTAGATGACAGGCTTAGTCATGCTCTTGATATATGATAGGCTGGGCCAGGCTCATGAAAGATGACAGGCTGGCCCAGGCTCTTGATAGATGACAGGGCCAGGCTCCTGATAGATGAGAGGCTTGGCCAGGCTCTTTATAGATGACAGTCTTGGCCAGGCTCTTGATAGATGACAGGCTGGGCCAGGCTCTTGATAGATGACAGGCTGGGTCACGCTCTTGATAGATGACAGGCTGGGCCAGGCTCTTGATAGATGACAGGCTGGGCCAGGTTCCTGATGGATGAGAGGCTGGGCCAGGCTCTTGATAGATGACAGGCTGGGTCAGGTTCTTGATACAGGACAGACTGGGCCAGGCTCCTGATTGATGATAAGTTTTGCCAGGCTCTTGATAGATGACAGGCTGGGATAGGCTCTTGATAGATGACAGGCTGGGCCAGGCTCTTGATAGATGACAGGCTGGGTCAGGCTCTTGATAGATGGCAGCTGGGCTAGGCTCTTAGTAGATGACAGGCTGGGCCAGGCTCTTGATAGATGACAGGCTGAGTCAGGCTCTTGATAGTGACAGGCTGGGCCAGGCTCTTGATAGATGTCAGGCTGAGTCAGGCTCTTGATAGTGACAGGCTGCGCCAGGCAATGATAGATAACAGGCTGGGTCAGGCTCTTGATAGATGACAGGCTGGGTCAGACTCTTTATAGATGACATGCTGGGCCAGGCTCTTGATAGATGACAGGCTGGGCCAGGCTCTTGATAGATGACAGGCTGGGTCAGGCTCTTGATAGATGACAGGCTGGGTCAGGCTCTTGATAGATGACAGGCTGGGTCAGGCTCTTGAGAGATGACAGGCTGGATAAGGCTCTTGATAGATGACAGGCTGTGTCAGGTTCTTGATGGATGACAGGCTGGATCAGGCTCTTGATAGATGATAGGGCCAGGCTCTTGATAGATGACAGGCTGGGCCAGGTTCTTGATAGATAACAGGCTGGGTCAAGCTCTTGATTGATGACAGGCTAGGCCTGGCCCTTGATAGATGACAGGCTGGGCTAAGCTCTTGATAGATGACAGGTTGGGCCAATCTCTTGATAGATGACAGGCTGGGCCAGTCTCTTGATAAATCACAGGCTGCTCCAGGCTGCTGATAGATGACAGGCTGGGACTGGCCCTTGATAAATGACAGGCTAGGCCAGGCTGCTGATAGATGACAAGCTAGGCCAGGCTGCTGATAGATGACAAGCCAGGCCAGGCTGCTAATAGATGACAGGCTAGGCCAGGCTTCTGATAGATGACAGGCTAGGCCAGGCTGCTGATAGATGACAGGCGAGGCCACGCTGCTGATAGATGACAGGCTAGGCCAGGTTGCTGATAGATGACAGGCTAGGCCAGGCTGCTGACAGATGACAGACTAGGCCAGGCTGCTGATAGATGACAAACTAGGCCAGGCTGCTGATAGATGACAGGCTAGGCGAGGCTGCTGATAGATGACAGGCTAGGCCAGGCTGCTGATAGATGACAGGCTAGACCAGGCTGCTGATATATGACAGGCTAGGCCAGGCTGCTGATAGATGAGAGACTAGGCGAGGCTGCTCATAGATGACAAGCTAGGCCAGGCTGCTGATAGATGACAGGCTAGGCCAGGCTGCTGATAGATGACAAGCTAAGCCAGGCTTCTGATAGATGACAGGCTAAGCCAGGCTGCTGATAAATGACAGGCTAGGCCAGGCTGCTGGTAGATGACAGGCTAGGCCAGGCTGCTGATAGATGACAAGCTAGACCAGCTTGCTGGTAGATGACAGGCTAGTCCAGGCTGCTGATAGATGACAGGCTAGGCCAGGCTTCTGATAGATGACAGGCTAGGCCAGGCTGCTGATAGATGACAGGCTAGGCCAGGCTGCTGATAGATGACAGGCTAGGCCAGGCTGCTGATAGATGACAAGCTAGGCCAGGCTGCTGATAGATGACAGGCTAGGCCAGGCTGCTGATAGATAACAAGCTAGGCCAGGCTGCTGATAGATGACAGGCTAGGCCAGGCTGCTGATAGATGACAGGCTAGGCCAGGCTGCTGATAGATAACAAGCTAGGCCAGGCTGCTGATAGATGACAGGCTAGGCCAGTCTGCTGATAGATGACAGGCTAGGCCAGGCTGCTGATAGATGACAAGTTAGGCCAGGCTGCTGATAGATAACAAGCTAGGCCAGGCTGCTGATAGATGACAGGCTAGGCCAGGCTGCTGATAGATGACAGGCTAGGCCAGGCTGCTGATAGATAACAAGCTAGGCCAGGCTGCTGATAGATGACAGGCTAGGCCAGTCTGCTGATAGATGACAGGCTAGGCCAGGCTGCTGATAGATGACAAGTTAGGCCAGGCTGCTGATAGATGACAGGCTAGGCCAGGCTGCTGATAGATGACAGACTAGGCCAGGCTGCTGATAGATGACAGGCTAAGCCAGGCTGTTGATAGATGACAAGCTAGGCCATCCTGCTGATAGATGATAGGCTAGGCCAGGCTGCTGATAGATGACAGACTAGGCCAGGCTGCTGATAGATGACAGGCTAAGCCAGGCTGTTGATAGATGACAAGCTAGGCCATCCTTCTGATAGATGACAGGCTAGGCCAGGCTGCTGATAGGTGACAGGCTAGGCCAGGCTGCTGATAGAAGACAGGCTAGGCCAGGCTGCTGATAGATGACAAGCTAGGCCAGGCTGCTGAGAGATGACAGGCTTGGCCAGGCTGCTGATAGATGACAGGCTAAGCCAGGCTGCTGATAGATGACAAGCTAGGCGAGGCTGCTGATAGATGACAGGCTAGGCCAGGCTGCTGATAGGTGACAGGCTAGGCCAGGCTGCTGATAGATGACAGGCTAGGGCAGGCTGCTGATAGATGACAGGCTAGGCCAGGCTGCTGATAGATGACAGGCTAGGCCAGGCTGCTGATAGATGACAGGCTAGGCCAGGCTGCTGATAGATGACAAGCTAGGCCAAGCTGCTGATAGATTACAGGCTAGGCCAGGCTGCTGATAGATGACAAGCTAGGCCAGGCGGCTGATAGATGACAAGCTAGGCCAGGCTGCTGATAGATGACAGGCTAGGAGAAGAGGACCTGATAGCGATCAGTGAAGAGGCGGGGCCAAGAGCTGAGTCTCGTCCCCTGCAACCACAATTAGGTGAGTACACAAGGAGAAGTTAAGGAAAATAAACCTGATTACACAGGAGGGATAGCAGGACATGGTAACGATATAAAAAATACTGAGAGGAGTTGACAAAGTGGCTAGGGAAAGAATGTTTCAGAGACGAGACACAACAACAAGGGGTCACAACTGGAAGTTGAAAACACATATGAGTCACAGGGATGTTAGGAAGTATTTCTTCAGTCATAGGCTTGTCAAGAAGTGGAACAATGTGGAGAGTAATGCAGTGGAAGCAGGATCCATACACAGCTTTAAAAAGAGATACAATAGTGTTCAAATTAATTGTTACAGGAGTAAGTTTTGTGATTATCTCATAATATGTCCTAATCTCCAGCTTAATGTAGTTTGTTTTTCTTTCTTTTCATACGACTTTGTTACTGACTTCTGGCAACTGAAGAAGCTTCAGACGTGATCACTGAGGATGATCCTATAATGATGGTGATGGTTGTACCCAGCACTGCTACTCCACTCCAGTGTGATGGTTGTACCCAGCACTGCTACTCCACTCCAGTGTGATGGTTGTACCCAGCACTGCTACTCCACTCCAGTGTGATGGTTGTACCCAGCACTGCTACTCCACTCCAGTGTGATGGTTGTACCCAGCACTGCTACTCCACTCCAGTGTGATGGTTGTACCCAGCACTGCTACTCCACTCCAGTGTGATGGTTGTACCCAGCACTGCTACTCCACTCCAGTGTGATGGTTGTACCCAGCACTGCTACTCCACTCCAGTGTGATGGTTGTACCCAGCACTGCTACTCCACTCCAGTGTGATGGTTGTACCCAGCACTGCTACTCCACTCCAGTGTGATGGTTGTACCCAGCACTGCTACTCCACTCCAGTGTGATGGTTGTACCCAGCACTGCTACTCCACTCCAGTGTGATGGTTGTACCCAGCACTGCTACTCCACTCCAGTGTGATGGTTGTACCCAGCACTGCTACTCCACTCCAGTGTGATGGTTGTACCCAGCACTGCTACTCCACTCCAGTGTGATGGTTGTACCCAGCACTGCTACTCCACTCCAGTGTGATGGTTGTACCCAGCACTGCTACTCCACTCCAGTGTGATGGTTGTACCCAGCACTGCTACTCCACTCCAGTGTGATGGTTGTACCCAGCACTGCTACTCCACTCCAGTGTGATGGTTGTACCCAGCACTACTACTCCACTCCAGTGCTCCACTCCAGTGTGATGGTTGTACCCAGCACTGCTACTCCACTCCAGTGTGATGGTTGTACCCAGCACTGCTACTCCACTCCAGTGTGATGGTTGTACCCAGCACTGCTACTCCACTCCAGTGTGATGTACCCAGCTACTGTACTCCAGCCCAGCACTGCTACTCCACTCCAGTGTGATGGTTGTACTGCTACTCCACTCCAGTGTGATGGTTGTACCCAGCACTGCTACTCCACTCCAGTGTGATGGTTGTACCCAGCACTGCTACTCCACTCCAGTGTGATGGTTGTACCCAGCACTGCTACTCCACTCCAGTGTGATGGTTGTACCCAGCACTGCTACTCCACTCCAGTGTGATGGTTGTACCCAGCACTGCTACTCCACTCCAGTGTGATGGTTGTACCCAGCACTGCTACTCCACTCCAGTGTGATGGTTGTACCCAGCACTGCTACTCCACTCCAGTGTGATGGTTGTACCCAGCACTCCACTCCAGCTACTCCACTCCAGTGTGATGGTTGTACCCAGCACTGCTACTCCACTCCAGTGTGATGGTTGTACCCAGCACTGCTACTCCACTCCAGTGTGATAGTTGTAACCAGCACTGCTACTCCACTCCAGTGTGATGGTTGTACCCAGCACTGCTACTCCACTCCAGTGTGATGGTTGTACCCAGCACTGCTACTCCAGCACTGCTACTCCACTCCAGTGTGATGGTAGTACCCAGCACTGCTACTCAACTCCAGTGTGATGGTTGTACAAAGCACTGCTACTCCACTCCAGTGTGATGGTTGTACCAAGCACTGCTACTCCACTCCAGTGTGATGGTAGTACCCAGCACTGCTACTCCACTCCAGTGTGATGGTAGTACCCAGCACTGCTACCCAGCACTGCTACTCCACTCCAGTGTGATGGTTGTACCCAGCACTGCTACTCCACTCCAGTGTGATGGTTGTACCCAGCACTGCTACTCCACTCCAGTGTGATGGTTGTACCCAGCACTGCTACTCTACACTCCAGTGTGATGGTTGTACCCAGCACTGCTACTCCACTCCAGTGTGATGGTTACCCAGCACTACCCAGCACTGCTACTCCACTCCAGTGTGATGGTTGTACCAAGCACTGCTACTCCACTCCAGTGTGATGGTTGTACCCAGCACTGCTACTCCACTCCAGTGTGATGGTTGTACCCAGCACTGCTACTCCACTCCCCAACACTGCTACTCCACTCCAGTGTGATGGTTGTACCCAGCACTGCTACTCCACTCCAGTGTGATGGTTGTACCCAGCACTGCTACTCCACTCCAGTGTGATGGTAGTACCCAGCACTGCTACTCCACTCCAGTGTGATGGTTGTACCCAGCACTGCTACTCCACTCCAGTGTGATGGTAGTACCCAGCACTGCTACTCCACTCCAGTGCTCCACTCCAGTGTGATGGTTGTACCCAGCACTGCTACTCCACTCCAGTGTGATGGTTGTACCCAGCACTGCTACTCCACTCCAGTGTGATGGTTGTACCCAGCACTGCTACTCCACTCCAGTGTGATGGTTGTACCCAGCACTGCTACTCCACTCCAGTGTGATGGTTGTACCCAGCACTGCTACTCCACTCCAGTGTGATGGTTGTACCCAGCACTGCTACTCCACTCCAGTGTGATGGTTGTACCCAGCACTGCTACTCCACTCCAGTGTGATGGTAGTACCCAGCACTGCTACTCCACTCCAGTGTGATGGTTGTACCCAGCACTGCTACTCCACTCCAGTGTGATGGTACCCAGCACTGCTACCCACTCCAGTGTGATGGTTGTACCCAGCACTGCTACTCCACTCCACTGTGATGGTTGTACCCAGCACTGCTACTCCACTCCAGTGTGATGGTAGTACCCAGCACTGCTACTCCACTCCAGTGTGATGGTTGTACCCAGCACTGCTACTCCACTCCAGTGTGATGGTTGTACCCAGCACTGCTACTCCACTCCAGTGTGATGGTAGTACCCAGCACTGCTACTCCACTCCAGTGTGATGGTTGTACCCACTCCAGCACTGCTACTCCACTCCAGTGTGATGGTTGTACCCAGCACTGCTACTCCACTCCAGTGTGATGGTTGTACCCAGCACTGCTACTCCACTCCAGTGTGATGGTAGTACCCAGCACTGCTACTCCACTCCAGTGTGATGGTTGTACCCAGCACTGCTACTCCACTCCAGTGTGATGGTTGTACCCAGCACTGCTACTCCACTCCAGTGAATGGTTTTACCAAGCACTGCTACTACACTCCAGTGTGATGGTAGTACCCAGCACTGCTACTCCACTCCAGTGTGATGGTTGTACCCAGCACTGCTACTCCACTCCAGCGTGATGGTGTACCCAGCACTGGTGTGTACCCAGCACTGCTACTCCACTCCAGTGTGATGGTTGTACCCAGCACTGCTACTCCACTCCAGTGTGATGGTTGTACCCAGCACTGCTACTCCACTCCAGTGTGATGGTTGTACCCAGCACTGCTACTCCACTCCAGTGTGATGGTTGTACCCAGCACTGCTACTCCACTCCAGTGTGATGGTTGTACCCAGCACTGCTACTCCACTCCAGTGTGATGGTAGTACCCAGCACTGCTACTCCACTCCAGTGTGATGGTTGTACCCAGCACTGCTACTCCACTCCAGTGTGATGGTAGTACCCAGCACTGCTACTCCACTCCAGTGTGATGGTTGTACCCAGCACTGCTACTCTGCTACTCCAGTGTGATGGTTGTACCCAGCACTGCTACTCCACTCCAGTGTGATGGTTGTACCCAGCACTGCTACCCAGCACTCCACTCCAGTGTGATGGTAGTACCCAGCACTGCTACTCCACTCCAGTGTGATGGTTGTACCCAGCACTGCTACTCCACTCCAGTGTGATGGTTGTACCCAGCACTGCTACTCCACTCCAGTGTGATGGTTGTACCCAGCACTGCTACTCCACTCCAGTGTGATGGTTGTACCCAGCACTGCTACTCCACTCCAGTGTGATGGTTGTACCCAGCACTGCTACTCCACTCCAGTGTGATGGTTGTACCCAGCACTGCTACTCCACTCCAGTGTGATGGTTGTACCCAGCACTGCTACTCCACTCCAGTGTGATGGTTGTACCCAGCACTGCTACTCCACTCCAGTGTGATGGTTGTACCCAGCACTGCTACTCCACTCCAGTGTGATGGTTGTACCCAGCACTGCTACTCCACTCCAGTGTGATGATACCCAGCACTGCTACTCCACTCCAGTGTGATGGTTGTACCCAGCACTGCTACTCCACTCCAGTGTGATGGTTGTACCCAGCACTGCTACTCCACTCCAGTGTGATGGTTGTACCCAGCACTGCTACTCCACTCCAGTGTGATGGTAGTACCCAGCACTGCTACTCCACTCCAGTGTGATGGTTGTACCCAACAATGCTACTCCACTCCAGTGTGATGGTTGTACCCAGCACTGCTACTCCACTCCAGTGTGATGGTAGTACCCAACACTGCTACTCCACTCCAGTGTGATGGTTGTACCCAGCACTGCTACTCCACTCCAGTGTGATGGTAGTACCCAACAATGCTAATCCACTCCAGTGTGATGGTTGTACCCAGCACTGCTACTCCACTCCAGTGTGATGGTAGTACCCAGCATTGCTACTCCACTCCAGTGTGATGGTTGTACCCAGCACTGCTACTCCACTCCAGTGTGATGGTAGTATCCAGCACTGCTACCCCACTCCAGTGTGATGGTTGTACCCAGCACTGCTACCCCACTCCAGTGTGATGGTTGTACCCAGCACTGCTACTCCACTCCAGTGTGATGGTAGTACCCAGCACTGCTACCCCACTCCAGTGTGATGGTAGTACCCAGCACTGCTACTCCACTCCAGTGTGATGGTTGTACCCAGCACTGCTACTCCACTCCAGTGTGATGGTAGTACCCAGCATTGCTACTCCACTCCAGTGTGATGGTTGTACCCAGCACTGCTACTCCACTCCAGTGTGATGGTAGTACCCAGCACTGCTACCCCACTCCAGTGTGATGGTTGTACCCAGCACTGCTACTCCACTCCTGTGTGATGGTAGTACCCAGCACTGCTACCCCACTCCAGTGTGATGGTTGTACCCAGCACTGCTACTCCACTCCAGTGTGATGGTAGTACCCAGCACTGCTACTCCACTCCAGTGTGATGGTTGTACCCAGCACTGCTACTCCACTCCAGTGTGATGGTTGTACCCAGCACTGCTACTCCACTCCAGTGTGATGGTAGTACCCAGCACTGCTACTCCACTCCAGTGTGATGGTTGTACCCAGCACTGCTATTCCACTCCAGTGTGATGGTTGTACCCAGCACTGCTACTCCACTCCAGTGTGATGGTTGTACCCAGCACTGCTACTCCACTCCAGTGTGATGGTAGTACCCAGCACTGCTACCCCACTCCAGTGTGATGGTAGTACCCAGCACTGCTACCCCACTCCAGTGTGATGGTAGTACCCAGCACTGCTACCCCACTCCAGTGTGATGGTAGTACCCAGCACTGCTACCCCACTCCAGTGTGATGGTTGTACCCAGCACTGCTACTCCACTCCAGTGTGATGGTTGTACCCAGCACTGCTACTCCACTCCAGTGTGATGGTTGCACCCAGCACTGCTACCCCACTCCAGTGTGATGGTTGTACCCAGCACTGCTACCCCACTCCAGTAGAGAGAAAAGTAGAATCAAGTTTATGGGAAGCTCAAAACCCATAAGAGTTATTCATCTTCTGGAAAAAAGTAGGAAATCAGTTCTGAATCGAGGAACGGGAGGACAGCAACAGTTTCCTGGGACAAGACGTCTTGCGCAGCATGAAGGCAGCACCGTCATACAATATAAGATCAAAGAAGAACTGAAATACCAGGTAAAAGGTCGCAGCAGAGCACTGATTCACACAGGTAATTAAATATTCTGTCGATATGATGATGGTAATTAATATAAGTTTGTGGTAAGTTCGGAGGCTGGTCGTAGTTCATCTCCAGCACGAGCAAGAGAAAGTAAATGTATACATCAACCTGGCGTGCAGCGAGGACAAGGTATACATCAACCTGGCTTGCAGCGAGGACAAGGTATACATCAACCTGGCGTGCAGCGAGGACAAGGTATACATCAACCTGGCGTGCAGCGAGGACAAGGTATACATCAACCTGGCTTGCAGCGAGGACAAGGTATACATCAACCTGGCTTGCAGCGAGGACAAGGTATACATCAACCTGGCGTGCAGCAAGGACAAGGTATACATCAACCTGGCGTGCAGCAAGGACAAGGTATACATCAACCTGGCTTGCAGCGAGGACAAGGTATACATCAACCTGGCTTGCAGCGAGGACAAGGTATACATCAACCTGGCTTGCAGCGAGGACAAGGTATACATCAACCTGGCGTGCAGCAAGGACAAGGTATACATCAACCTGGCGTGCAGCAAGGACAAGGTATACATCAACCTGGCTTGCAGCGAGGACAAGGTATACATCAACCTGGCTTGCAGCGAGGACAAGGTATACATCAACCTGGCTTGCAGCGAGGACAAGGTATACATCAACCTGGCGTGCAGCGAGGACAAGGTATACATCAACCTGGCGTGCAGCGAGGACAAGGTATACATCAACCTGGCTTGCAGCGAGGACAAGGTATACATCAACCTGGCGTGCAGCAAGGACAAGGTATACATCAACCTGGCGTGCAGCGAGGACAAGGTATACATCAACCTGGCGTGCAGCAAGGACAAGGTATACATCAACCTGGCGTGCAGCGAAGACAAGGGATACATCAACCTGGCGTGCAGCAAGGACAAGGTATACATCAACCTGGCGTGCAGCAAGGACAAGGTATACATCAACCTGGCGTGCAGCAAGGACAAGGTATACATCAACCTGGCGTGCAGCAAGGACAAGGTATACATCAACCTGGCGTGCAGTGAGGAGAAGGGATACATCAACCTGGCGTGCAGTGAGGAGAAGGGATACATCAACCTGGCGTGCAGTGAGGAGAAGGGATACATCAACCTGGCGTGCAGTGAGAAGGGATACATCAACCTGGCGTGCAGTGAGGAGAAGGGATACATCAACCTGGCGTGCAGTGAGGAGAAGGGATACATCAACCTGGCGTGCAGTGAGGAGAAGGGATACATCAACCTTGCGTGTAGTGAGGAGAAGGGATACATCAACCTGGCGTGCAGCAAGGACAAGGTATACATCAACCAGGCGTGCAGCAAGGACAAGGGATACATCAACCAGGCGTGCAGCAAGCACAAGGTATACATCAACCAGGCGTGCAGCAAGGACAAGGGATACATCAACCTGGCGTGTAGCAAGGACAAGGGATACATCAACCTGGCGTGCAGCAAATACAAGGGATACATCAACCTGGCGTGCAGCAAGGACAAGGTATACATCAACCTGGCGTGCAGCAAGGACAAGGTATACATCAACCTGGCGTGTAGTGAGGAGAAGGGATACATCAACCTGGCGTGCAGTTAGGAGAAGGGATACATCAACCTTGCGTGTAGTGAGGAGAAGGGATACATCAACCTGGCGTGCAGCAAGGACAAGGTATACATCAACCAGGCGTGCAGCAAGGACAAGGGATACATCAACCAGGCGTGCAGCAAGGACAAGGTATACATCAACCAGGCGTGCAGCAAGGACAAGGGATACATCAACCTGGCGTGCAGCAAGGACAAGGGATACATCAACCTGGCGTGCAGCAAATACAAGGGATACATCAACCTGGCGTGCAGCAAGGACAAGGTATACATCAACCTGGCGTGCAGCAAGGACAAGGGATACATCAACCTGGCGTGCAGTTAGGAGAAGGGATACATCAACCTGGCGTGCAGCAAGGACAAGGTATACATCAACCTGGCGTGAAGTCAGGAGAAGGGATACATCAACCTGGCGTGCAGCAAGAACAAGGTATACATCAACCTGGCGTGCAGTGAGGAGAAGGGATACATCAACCTGGCGTGCAGCAAGGACAAGGTATACATCAACCTGGCGTGTAGTGAGGAGAAGGGATGCATCAACCTGGCGTGCAGCGAGGACAAGGTATACATCAACCTGGCGTGCAGTGAGGAGAAGGGATACATCAACCTAACGTGCAGTGAGGAGAAGGGATACATCAACCTGGCGTGCAGCAAGGACAAGGTATACATCAACCTGGCGTGTAGTGAGGAGAAGGGATACATCAACCTGGCGTGCAGTTAGGAGAAGGGATACATCAACCTTGCGTGTAGTGAGGAGAAGGGATACATCAACCTGGCGTGCAGCAAGGACAAGGTATACATCAACCAGGCGTGCAGCAAGGACAAGGGATACATCAACCAGGCATGCAGCAAGGACAAGGTATACATCAACCAGGCGTGCAGCAAGGACAAGGGATACATCAACCTGGCGTGCAGCAAGGACAAGGGATACATCAACCTGGCGTGCAGCAAATACAAGGGATACATCAACCTGGCATGCAGCAAGGACAAGGTATACATCAACCTGGCGTGCAGCAAGGACAAGGTATACATCAACCTGGCGTGCAGTGAGGAGAAGGGATACATCAACCTGGCGTGCAGCAAGGACAAGGTATACATCAACCTGGCGTGTAGTGAGGAGAAGGGATACATCAACCTGGCGTGCAGCAAGGACAAGGTATACATCAACCTGGCGTGCAGTGAGGAGAAGGGATACATCAACCTGGCGTGCAGCAAGGACAAGGTATACATCAACCTGGCGTGTAGTGAGGAGAAGGGATGCATCAACCTGGCGTGCAGCGAGGACAAGGTATACATCAACCTGGCGTGCAGTGAGGAGAAGGGATACATCAACCTGGCGTGCAGTGAGGAGAAGGGATACATCAACTTGGCGTGTAGTGAGGAGAAGGGATACATCAACCTAGCGTGCAGCAAGGACAAGGTATAAATCAACCTGGCGTGCAGCAAGGACAAGGCATACATCAACCAGGCGTGCAGCAAGGACAAGGGATACATCAACCAGGCGGGCAGCAAGGACAAGGGATACATCAACCTGGCATGCATCAAATACAAGGGATACATCAACCTGGCATGCAGCAAGGACAAGGTATACATCAACCTGGCGTGCAGCAAGGACAAGGGATACATCAACCAGGCGTGCAGCAAGGACAAAGGATACATCAACCTGGCGTGCAGCAAGGACAAGGTATACATCAACCTGGCGTGCAGCAAGGACAAGGTATACATCAACCTGGCGTGCAGCAAATACAAGGGATACATCAACCTGGTGTGCAGCAAGGACAAGGTATACATCAACCTGGCGTGCAGCAAGGACAAGGGATACATCAACCTGGCGTGCAGCAAGGACAAGGGATACATCAACCTTGCGTGCAGCAAGGACAAGGTATACATCAACCTGTCGTGCAGCAAGGACAAGGGATACATTAACCTGGCGTGCAGCAAGGACAAAGGTTACATCAACAAGGCGTGCAGCAAGGACAAGGGATACATCAACCTGGCGTGCAGCAAGGACAAGGTATACATCAACCAGGCGTGCAGTAAGGACAAGGTATACATCAACCTGGCGTGCAGCAAGGACAAGGTATACATCAACCTGGCGTGCAGTGAGGAGAAGGGATACATCAACCTGGCGTGTAGTGAGGAGAAGGGATACATCAACCTGGCGTGCAGTGAGAAGGGATACATCAACCTGGCGTGCATCGAAGACAAGGGATACATCAACCTGGCGTGCAGCGAAGACAAGGGATACATCAACCTGGCGTGCAGTGAGGAGAAGGGATACATCAACCTGGCGTGCAGTGAGGAGAAGGGATACATCAACCTGGCGTGCAGTGAGGAGAAGGGATACATCAACCTGGCGTGCAGTGAGGAGAAGGGATACATCAACCTGGCGTGCAGCAAGGACAAGGTATACATCAACCTGGCGTGCAGCAAGGACAAGGGATACATCAACCTGGCGTGCAGCAAGGACAAGGGATACATCAACCTGGCGTGCAGCAAGGACAAGGGATACATCAACCTGGCGTGCAGTAGTTGTTTTAATATATACGCAGTCTCCCACCGAGGTAGGATAACCCAAAAGAAAAGAAGAAACACTTTCATCGTGACTCATTCAATCACTGTCTTGACAGAAACTTGAAGACATCGCAGTACAGATGATCTTCGAACTGCACCAGCCCCATCCCGGCCCCCAGGTACCTGAATATGACACATGTGAATGAGATGAATATGACACATGTGAATGAGATGAATATGACACATGTGAATGAGATGAATATGACACATGTGAATGAGATGAATATGACACATGTGAATGAGATGAATGAATGAGATGAATATGACACATGTGAATGAGATGAATATGACACATATGAATGAGATGAATATGACACATGTGAATGAGATGAATATGACACATATGAATGAGATGAATATGACACATGCGAATGAGATGAATATGGCACATATGAATGAGATGAATATGACACATGCGAATGAGATGAATATGACACATGCGAATGAGATGAATATGACACATGCGAATGAGATGAATATGACACATGTGAATGAGATGAATATGACACATGTGAATGAGATGAATATGACACATGTGAATGAGATGAATATGACACATATGAATGAGATGAATATGACACATGTGAATGAGATGAATATGACACATATGAATGAGATGAATATGACACATATGAATGAGATGAATATGATATGAATGAGATGACACATGTGAATGAATGAGACACATGTGAATATGACACATGTGAATGAGATGAATATGACACATGTGAATGAGATGAATATGACACATGTGAATGAGATGAATATGACACATGTGAATGAGATGAATATGACACATGTGAATGAGATGAATATGACACATGTGAATGAGATGAATATGACACATATGAATGAGATGAATATGACACATATGAATGAGATGAATATGACACATGTGAATGAGATGAATATGACACATATGAATGAGATGAATATGACACATGTGAATGAGATGAATATGACACATATGAATGAGATGAATATGACACATGCGAATGAGATGAATATGGCACATATGAATGAGATGAATATGACACATGCGAATGAGATGAATATGACACATGCGAATGAGATGAATATGACACATGCGAATGAGATGAATATGACACATGTGAATGAGATGAATATGACACATGTGAATGAGATGAATGAGACGGATAAGATACATGAAATTATTCTCTGTATTAGTCTGATGATGCTTCTGGTTGACGAAAGTTTTCAACAATAAAGACAGCCAAGTGTTGCACATGTGTCTTATTCACCCAAATTTAGATATACTTTTTTTTATGATTATAATTGTATTGGGAAACAAAAGCCGGCTGTGTTATCCTGTAACTCTGTATCACACAGCCGGGAGACTTCAGTAGCGCGATGGGGATGTCAAGTATTCCTCTCTGAGTTCAGAAGCTCCGGCAGCTTCAGAGGCTTCAAGCCATCAGAACTGAAGTTACTATTAAGAAATGATAAGTATCTCTCATCATAGCCTATCTCAGTAGTGGGGAACCAGCGGCCTTAAGGCCGCATGCGGCTTTCTAGGGAATTAAGTGCGGCCATCTGAATGAATTATTTCTGAATGAACAATTTAGCTTTTACAAAATAACCGACATTTTGCAGTATATCTAATTAAAATTTCTTGAATGCAGCCTTATTTGATTACAGTTATGTTTAATATTGCCATCCAGCATAAAAAGTTCCCTGAGGCTCTCCCATACATGGAGCGCTGACATGTACAAAGATAAAGAGAAATAAAATTCACTGTTATAATATAATAATAATAATAATAATAATAATAATAATAATAATAATAATAATAATAATAATAATAATAATAATAATAATAATAATAATAATAATAATATATCTTTATTTACTACAAGTACAAAATATAGTCCTAGCTGACATCAGTGATATACCACTATATAGAAAGCCCCTTTTAGTGCAGAGCATTTCGGGCAAATTAGGTCAGTTTTGTCCCAGGATGCGACTCACACCAGTCGACTAACACCCAGGTACCCACTATTACTGATAAGGGAACGTGGACAACCGGTGTAAGGAAACACGCCCAATGTTTTTACCCCATTGCCGGGAATCGAACCCGGACCCTCAGCCTTGCCACTAGGCCACGGGGCGCACATCAACCTCAGCAGAACACGTCTTAATACTGCATATTGCGGCAATACAAATTTCTGCAATAAAAATACATATAGGAAGGAAATGACGGAATATACTTATAAATAACAAAATTAATGTTATATCCTGATCTGAACTCAAACTTTATCTCGAAACTGGATTTTAAAGGGAAAATTGAACAAATTATTAAAAGTCTCTACAAGGGACTTTTAAGGTGAAATGAAATTTTGGATAATATCCGAATTATTGGGTAAGTATTTTATCCGAATATAGCTGTTCAAGTATTATATCCGGATATCTGATAACACTGGTCAACAACCAAAATGATTCCGAGACCAGAGTAACAATTTCCAACTAATTTTAGGTCACTGATAATGAATATCATGATTAAAATTGCTTGTTAGCTCTACTTTTCAACATACACCTACGTGGAAACATAAACACATATGCAGTTTAATGTGATCCTTTATTGACAACGTTTCGCCCACACAGTGGGCTTTTTCAAGTGTTTGTGACTTGAAAAAGCCCACTGTGTGGGCGAAACGTTGTCAACAAAGGATCACATTAAACTACATATGTGTTTATGTTTCCATTGTGTCGGTATTTTATACCATTTATTTTCATACACCTACGTGTCACAACAGGTTCCAACAGGCTTGTGGCAGTGTGCTTCTTACCACACTCACAGTCTCAGTGACCTTCATTATTGTCCCAGCAGTCATAGAAGGTGGTTGTGCTGTGCAAGTTTATATTTTGAGGTGATAGGTAGGTGATTTTCTTAACCAAACATTTTTTACACCAAGTACTGCTGTTATCTGTGTGAATGGGACAGCTGTGCAAGAGGTTCCCACTACATCAGGAGAGACTGACCACTTCATCAATCATTGGAACCTGGGATGAAAAATGTTCAACATCCACCTCTCACTAAACCAAACAAAATTTTGCAACTTCCACTACACATAAAACTGAGGCTCTGGAAATACTTTGCAAAATCTATGGACAAATCCGGTCAGGGATTCAAGTATTTAACATCAAAATTCCCCTCACTGAGCGACGCTAAGAAAAGAGAGGGAGTCTTAAATGATCCTCAGATTCGAGAACTTCTTAAAGACGGTGACTTTGGATCAGACCTTCATGGGGAGGAGAAAGCTGCTTGGGAAGTATTCAAGTTAGTGGCGAAGGGATTTCTCGGAAACAGAAGAGAAGGCAACTATGAAGAATTGGTGGAAAACCTCATCAAGGCTTACAAGAACATGGGATGTAACAGGTCACTTAAAATCCTCTCTTTGGACTCACATTTAGACTTTTCCAGCGAACTGTGGGGCAGTTAGTGACGAACATGATGAAAGGTTTCACCAAGATATTTCAACCATGTGAAAAATGGTACCAGGGCAAATGGGGCACAAGAATGATTGCAGACTATTGTTGGACATTGGCAAGAGATGATTCTTCAGCCCATTATAAGCGTCAAGCAAAAAGGCAGAGAGTAGGTACGGATTAGAGTTTAAAACATACTGACACATATTGTACGTTATAATAAAATAATCAAATATTACATATCTCGCATATTTAAACTTATAGCCAATAAGCATTTTTCAAGGTGATATTTGGACTCAGGACATGAAAATACATAAGAATTAACTAATCTCATTTAAGAAGCACACAACTTTTCCAATATTGTTGAGGAGTGTAAGAGGAACTACTTCCAGATATTTAGAACTTACTTGAACATTGTGCGGTTACCGGAAGTATTGTACACTAATATTTCAATATTTAAAAAAAAAATTCATTAATACGACAATGTTGTTTGGAATTCATATAAAAATCCAGAAGATCGCGCACATCCAGTGTAACTACCCTGGGTCAGCACATCCAGTGTAACTACCCTGGGTCAGCACATCCAGTGTAACTACCCTGGGTCAGCACATCCAGTGTAACTACCCTGGGTCAGCACATCCAGTGTAACTACCCTGGGTCAGCACATCCAGTGTAACTACCCTGGGTCAGCACATCCAGTGTAACTACCCTGGGTCAGCACATCCAGTGTAACTACCCTGGGTCAGCACATCCAGTGTAACTACCCTGGGTCAGCACATCCAGTGTAACTACCCTGGGTCAGCACATCCAGTGTAACTACCCTGGGTCAGCACATCCAGTGTAACTACCCTGGGTCAGCACATCCAGTGTAACTACCCTGGGTCAGCACATCCAGTGTAACTACCCTGGGTCAGCACATCCAGTGTAACTACCCTGGGTCAGCACATCCAGTGTAACTACCCTGGGTCAGCACATCCAGTGTAACTACCCTGGGTCAGCACATCCAGTGTAACTACCCAGGGTCAGCACATCCAGTGTAACTACCCTGGGTCAGCACATCCAGTGTAACTACCCAGGGTCAGCACATCCAGTGTAACTACCCTGGGTCAGCACATCCAGTGTAACTACCCTGGGTCAGCACATCCAGTGTAACTACCCTGGGTCAGCACATCCAGTGTAACTACCCTGGGTCAGCACATCCAGTGTAACTACCCTGGGTCAGCACATCCAGTGTAACTACCCTGGGTCAGCACATCCAGTGTAACTACCCTGGGTCAGCACATCCAGTGTAACTACCCAGGGTCAGCACATCCAGTGTAACTACCCTGGGTCAGCACATCCAGTGTAACTACCCAGGGTCAGCACATCCAGTGTAACTACCCTGGGTCAGCACATCCAGTGTAACTACCCTGGGTCAGCACATCCAGTGTAACTACCCTGGGTCAGCACATCCAGTGTAACTACCCTGGGTCAGCACATCCAGTGTAACTACCCTGGGTCAGCACATCCAGTGTAACTACCCTGGGTCAGCACATCCAGTGTAACTACCCTGGGTCAGCACATCCAGTGTAACTACCCTGGGTCAGCACATCCAGTGTAACTACCCTGGGCCAGCACATCCAGTGTAACTACCCTGGGTCAGCACATCCAGTGTAACTACCCTGGGTCAGCACATCCAGTGTAACTACCCTGGGTCAGCACATCCAGTGTAACTACCCTGGGTCAGCACATCCAGTGTAATTAACCTGGGTCAGCACATCCAGTGTAACTACCCTGGGTCAGCACATCCAGTGTAACTACCCTGGGTCAGCACATCCAGTGTAACTACCCTGGGTCAGCACATCCAGTGTAACTACCCTGGGTCAGCACATCCAGTGTAACTACCCTGGGTCAGCACATCCAGTGTAACTACCCTGGGTCAGCACATCCAGTGTAACTACCCTGGGTCAGCACATCCAGTGTAACTACCCTGGGTCAGCACATCCAGTGTAACTACCCTGGGTCAGCACATCCAGTGTAACTACCCTGGGCCAGCACATCCCGCGTAACTACCCTGGGTCAGCACATCCAGTGTAACTACCCTGGGTCAGCACATCCAGTGTAACTACCCTGGGTCAGCACATCCAGTGTAACTACCCTGGGTCAGCACATCCAGTGTAACTACCCTGGGTCAGCACATCCAGTGTAACTACCCTGGGTCAGCACATCCAGTGTAACTACCCTGGGCCAGCACATCCAGTGTAACTACCCTGGGTCAGCACATCCAGTGTAACTACCCTGGGCCAGCACATCCAGTGTAACTACCCTGGGTCAGCACATCCAGTGTAACTACCCTGGGTCAGCACATCCAGTGTAATTAACCTGGGTCAGCACATCCAGTGTAACTACCCTGGGTCAGCACATCCAGTGTAACTACCCTGGGCCAGCACATCCAGTGTAACTACCCTGGGCCAGCACATCCAGTGTAACTACCCTGGGTCAGCACATCCAGTGTAACTACCCTGGGTCAGCACATCCAGTGTAACTACCCTGGGCCAGCACATCCAGTGTAACTACCCTGGGTCAGCACATCCAGTGTAACTACCCTGGGTCAGCACATCCAGTGTAACTACCCTGGGTCAGCACATCCAGTGTAACTACCCTGGGCCAGCACATCCAGTGTAACTACCCTGGGTCAGCACATCCAGTGTAACTACCCTGGGTCAGCACATCCAGTGTAACTAACCTGGGTCAGCACATCCAGTGTAACTACCCTGGGTCAGCACATCCAGTGTAACTACCCTGGGTCAGCACATCCAGTGTAACTACCCTGGGTCAGCACATCCAGTGTAACTACCCTGGGTCAGCACATCCAGTGTAACTACCCTGGGTCAGCACATCCAGTGTAACTACCCTGGGCCAGCACATCCAGTGTAACTACCCTGGGTCAGCACTTCCAGTGTAACTACCCTGGGCCAGCACATCCAGTGTAACTACCCTGGGTCAGCACTTCCAGTGTAACTACCCTGGGTCAGCACATCCAGTGTAACTACCCTGGGCCAGCACATCCAGTGTAACTACCCTGGGTCAGCACTTCCAGTGTAACTACCCTGGGTCAGCACATCCAGTGTAACTACCCTGGGTCAGCACATCCAGTGTAATTAACCTGGGTCAGCACATCCAGTGTAACTACCCTGGGTCAGCACATCCAGTGTAACTACCCTGGGTCAGCACTTCCAGTGTAACTACCCTGGGTCAGCACATCCAGTGTAACTACCCTGGGTCAGCACATCTAGTGTAACTACCCTGGGTCAGCACATCCAGTGTAACTACCCTGGGTCAGCACATCTAGTGTAACTACCCTGGGTCAGCACATCCAGTGTAACTACCCTGGGTCAGCACATCCAGTGTAACTACCCTGGGTCAGCACATCCAGTGTAACTACCCTGGGTCAGCACATCCAGTGTAACTACCCTGGGTCAGCACATCCAGTGTAACTAACCTGGGTCAGCATATCCAGTGTAACTACCCTGGGTCAGCATATCCAGTGTAACTACCCTGGGTCAGCACATCCAGTGTAACTACCCTGGGTCAGCATATCCAGTGTAATTAACCTGGGTCAGCACATCCAGTGTAACTACCTTGGGTCAGCATATCCAGTGTAACTACCCTGGGTCAGCATATCCAGTGTAACTATCCTGGGTCAGCACATTCAGTGTAACTACCCTGGGTCAGCATATCCAGTGTAACTACCCTGGGTCAGCATATCCAGTGTAACTACCCTGGATCAGCACATTCAGTGTAACTAACCTGGGTCAGCATATCCAGTGTAATTAACCAGGGTCAGCACATCCAGTGTAACTACCCTGGGTCACCACATCCAGTGTAACTACCCTGGGTCAGCATATCCAGTGTAATTAACCTGGGTCAGCACATCCAGTGTAACTACCCTGGGTCAGCACATCCAGTGTAACTACCCTGGATCAGCACATCCAGTGTAACTAACCTGGGTCAGCATATCCAGTGTAATTAACCTGGGTCAGCACATCCAGTGTAACTACCCTGGGTCAGCATATCCAGTGTAACTACCCTGGGTCAGCATATCCAGTGTAACTACCCTGGGTCAGCACATCCAGTGTAACTAACCTGGGTCAGTATATCCAGTGTAATTAACCTGGATCAGCACATCCAGTGTAACTACCCTGGGTCAGCACATCCAGTGTAACTACCCTGGGTCAGCATATCCAGTGTAACTACCCTGGGCCAGCACATCCAGTGTAACTAACCTGGGTCAGCATATCCAGTGTAATTAACCTGGGTCAGCACATCCAGTGTAACTACCCTGGGTCAGCACATCCAGTGTAACTACCCTGGGTCAGCATATCCAGTGTAACTACCCTGGGTCAGCACATCCAGTGTAACTACCCTGGGTCAGCACATCCAGTGTAACTAACTTGGGTCAGCACATCCAGTGTAACTAACCTGGGTCAGCACATCCAGTGTAACTAACCTGGGTCAGCACATCCAGTGTAACTAACCTGGGTCAGCACATCCAGTGTAACTAACCTGGGTCAGCACATCCAGTGTAACTAACCAGGGTCAGCACATCCAGTGTAACTAACCTGGGTCAGCACATCCAGTGTAACTAACCAGGGTCAGCACATCCATTGTAACTAACCTGGGTCAGCACATCCAGTGTAACTAACCTGGGTCAGCACATCCAGTGTAACTAACCTGGGTCAGTACATCCAGTGTAACTAACCTGGGTCAGCACATCCAGTGTAACTAACAAGAGTCAGCACATCCAGTGTAACTAACCTGGGTCAGCAAATCCATTGTAACTACCCTGGGTCAGCACATCCATTTAACTAACCTGGGTCAGCACATCCAGTGTACCTAACCTGGGTCAGCACATCCATTTAACTAACCTGGGTCAGCACATCCATTTAACTAACCTGGGTCAGCACATCCAGTGTAACTAACCTGGGTCAGCACATCCAGTGTAACTACCCTGGGTCAGCACATTCAGTGTAACTAACCTGGGTCAGAAAATTCAATCTCTGCAGTGATCGTAGTTAAGGTGTTTAATTCTTCAGTTCACTGGCGCCATGACATCAAGGAAACTTTTATATCAAGGGTAATAATAAAAGTTATTTCTCAGTTTATATACACTGAGAGTAACAACCGTAAGAGAGATATAGTATTAGTGTATAGATTGAAAGATACACTCCTCTCAGTGTATAGATTGAAAGATACACTCCTCTCAGTGTATAGATTGAAAGATACACTCCTCTCAGTGTATAGATTGAAAGATACACTCCTCTCAGTGTATAGATTGAAAGATACACTCCTCTCAGTGTATAGATTGAAAGATACACTCCTCTCAGTGTATAGATTAAAAAATACACTCCTCGGTTTTGTGATTGTCACAGTTTTGTGATTGTTACATTAAAAGTATTGTAATTGTTAAAGCCACGGTACTGTGATTGTCACAAGCATTACATCGTAATTGTCTTAATCACTGTATTGTAATTGTTTCAGTAAGGTATTGCGATTGCTTTAATCACAGCATTGTTATTAATACAGACATTTAATTCTGGTTGTTTCAGCTACGGCACTAAAATTGTTACAGTCACGGTGCTGTGATTGTTTCAGCCATGGTATTGTGATTGTTTCAGCCACGGTGTTGTGATTGTTTCAGCCACGGTGTTGTGATTGTTACAGCCACGGTGTTGTGATTGTTTCAGCCACGGTGTTGTGATTGTTTCAGCCAGGGTGTTGTGATTGTTACAGCCACGGTGTTGTGATTGTTACAGCCACGGTGTTGTGATTGTTTCAGCCACGGTGTTGTGATTGTTACAGCCACGGTGTTGTGATTGTTTCAGCCACGGTGTTGTGATTGTTTCAGCCAGGGTGTTGTGATTGTTACAGCCACGGTGTTGTGATTGTTTCAGCCACTGTGTTGTGATTGTTTCAGCCAGGGTGTTGTGATTGTTTCAGCCACGGTATAGTGATTGTTTCAGCCACGGTATAGTGATTGTTTCAGCCACGGTGTTGTGATTGTTTCAGCCAGGGTGTTGTGATTGTTTCAGCCACGGTATAGTGATTGTTTCAGCCACGGTATAGTGATTGTTTCAGCCAGGGTGTTGTGATTGTTTCAGCCACGGTATAGTGATTGTTTCAGCCACGGTATTGTGATTGTTTCAGCCAGGGTGTTGTGATTGTTACAGCCACGGTATTGTGATTGTTTCAGCCACGGTGTTGTGATTGTTACAGCCACGGTGTTGTGATTGTTTCAGCCACGGTGTTGTGTTTGCTTCAGCCACGGTGTTGTAATTCTTTCAGCCTCGGTATTGTGATTGTTTCAGCCACGGTATTGTGATTGTTTCAGCCAGGGTGTTGTGATTGTTTCAACCACGGTGTTGTGATTGTTTCAGCCAGGGTGTTGTGATTGTTGCTTAGAGCCACGGTGTTGTGATTGTTACAGCCACGGTATTGTGATTGTTACAGCCACGGTGTTGTGTTTGCTTCAGAAACGGTGTTGTGATTGTTTCAGCCACGGTGTTGTGATTGTTACAGCCACGGTGTTGTGTTTGCTTCAGCCACGGTGTTGTGATTGTTTCAGCCACGGTGTTGTGTTTGCTTCAGCCACGGTGTTGTGATTGTTTCAGCCACGGTGTTGTGATTGTTTCAGCCACGGTGTTGTGATTGTTACAGCCACGGTATTGTGATTGTTTCAGCCACGGTGTTGTGATTGTTACAGACACGGTATTGTGATTGTTTCAGCCACGGTGTTGTGTTTGCTTCAGCCACGGTGTTGTGATTGTTTCAGCCACGGTATTGTGATTGTTTCAGCCAGGGTGTTGTGATTGTTACAGCCACGGTGTTGTGATTGTTTCAGCCACGGTGTTGTGATTGTTACAGCCACGGTGTTGTGTTTGCTTCAGCCACGGTGTTGTGATTGTTACAGCCACGGTGTTGTGATTGTTTCAGCCAGGGTGTTGTGATTGTTACAGCCACGGTGTTGTGATTGTTTCAGCCACGGTGTTGTGATTGTTACAGCCACGGTGTTGTGTTTGCTTCAGCCACGGTGTTGTGATTGTTTCAGCCACGGTGTTGTGATTGTTACAGCCACGGTGTTGTGTTTGCTTCAGCCACGGTGTTGTGATTGTTTCAGCCACGGTGTTGTGTTTGCTTCAGCCACGGTGTTGTGATTGTTACAGCCACGGTGTTGTGATTGTTACAGCCACGGTGTTGTGTTTGCTTCAGCCACGGTGTTGTGATTGTTTCAGCCACGGTGTTGTGATTGTTACAGCCACGGTGTTGTGTTTGCTTCAGCCACGGTGTTGTGATTGTTTCAGCCACGGTGTTGTGTTTGCTTCAGCCACGGTGTTGTGATTGTTACAG